>NC_083101.1:76921354-77255620 GCF_949774975.1 Lagenorhynchus albirostris
AATGTAAACAGGTTGATCTTAAACACCATATTAAATAAGTTCAAGTACAGTCCTGTATACTTCTTCTTTTGCAAGTGTTTCTATATCTTTAAAATCCCGTTATGTTTTCAAATAATTTATGCAAAACTTAAGGACTATCTCATTGCAACTTGAGCACCATAAGAAAGGAGAAAAACACACGGTGTGAATTGTATGCGTGAGGACAGAAGAGAAGTTAGCAGAAGCGGCCTCTATGCGGAGGATGCCCATGGAGGAGCACAGAGGTCCAAGGTGTCTCAAAAGGCCAGTCACTGCAGGCAGGATGGGTTCTGCCCAGTGGGGGCACCATTCTAGTCCTGAAAAAGAGCACTGCCATGAGCAAAACCAGCAGCCACTGAACCGGCACACGGCCGAGCTTCTGCCTCATTGGTAGCCTGTTATAGTGGGTTTTGTGTCCAATCATAACTAAGGAGAAGGAGCAAGCAGAATCTGTGTCTTATAAAACAATGAAAATACAAATGTAAAGAAAGGAACATGTCTATGAGAAGAGAGAATGGAATCCAAGCAGCAGCAAATACAATTAAGGAGAAATATAAATCCCCTATGTATATGATAGTTCTAGGTTCTTAGTGACTTAATTCTAAACCACAACCATATAGTAGAACTAGGCAATCTGATGAATTTTCATTTTATTTCAAAAATGGGCACTGAAAATTCTTATCTTTCCTTCTCCATTCCCACTCCTCAAATTCACGCCTCCATCATTTCTCACCTGGATTACTGCAACAGTCCCTTCACTGGTCCACCTGCTTCTATTCTTGCCTCTTTCAAAAATCCGTATTTTAAGACACAAGTCAGACCATGTAATGCTCCACTTGAAGTCCTTAAATGCCTTGTCAGTTGACTGAGAACAAAATACCCTTTAATGATCTACAAGACACGCATGGTAAGACTCACGGTTACTGCTCCATCATCAGTGTCCCTGATGATTAATATGCTACAGGCACCATGATCTGCTTGCAGTTCCTTCAACACCAAACCCTTTTATATTATAGGATAATTGCACTTGCTGTCATATTTCCTTTGAATATTTTTTTTTTTTGCGGTACGCGGGCCTCTCACTGTTGTGGCCTCTCCCGTTGCGGAGCAACAGGCTCCGGACGCGCAGGCTCAGCGGCCATGGCTCAGGGGCGCAGCCGCTCCGCGGCATGTGGGATCTTCCCGGGGCACGAACCCGTGTCCCCTGCATCGGCAGGCGGACTCTCAACCACTGCGCCACCAGGGAAGCCCTTCCTTTGAATATTGAACCTTTGGGGATCTTCACAGAGCTGGCTCCTATGCATCCTCCAATTCTCAGCTTATTTGTATCCTTTACAGAGAGGTATTCCCTGTCCTGACAATGTAAACTAGCTTTTTTCCTTAAATCATTGCTTGTTTTTTTCAGTTACTCTCTATCACTTTTCCTAGTTTTTTCATAGCATTATCAATACCTGGAATTCTCCTGGTCATTTATTCACTGATATGTCTTCCCCATTAGAATGAAATCTTGAGGGCAGGGGCCTTGGCTATGTTTCCAAAGTTTAACACATAGTAGATATACATGTATCATATGAGTGTATATATACATATATCATAGTAGATGTATCATATATACATCTGTTGAAGAAATGAACAAAATGACAAAGAATCTTGAGGGAGAGAAACAAATTGCCTTCAAGTGGGCAATCTGTATTTAGCTGTATTTCCAGCTTCTATAGACTGTATCATGTTCTCCTAAAATTCATATGTTGAAGCCCTAATCCCCAAAGTGACTATATTTGGAGTAAGGAAGTAATTAAGGTTAAATGAGGTCAAAAGGGTAAGGCCTTGACCTGATGGGATTAACATCCTAATAAGTGTGTGCTCGGCTCTCTCTCCCCACCCCCCCCACCCCCACCCCCGCTCTTTCTACCCTCCGTGCACAAGCTGAGGAAAGGCTACCTGAGAACTTAGTAAGAAGGCACCTCTCCAAGCCAGGAAGAGAGCTCTCGTCAGAAACCAAATCAGCCAGAACCTTGATCTTGGACTTCTAGCTTCCAGAACTATAAGAAAATAAATTTCTGTTTTTTTAAGCCACCCAGTTTATTGCATTTTGTTATGACATCCCAAGCAGGTTAAGACAACAGATAAGAGGGTCTGTGGAAAAAAGGAGACAGCCAAAATGAAATAGGAATAGATGACAGGATTACAAAAGAATTTATCACTACAGAGGATTATTGCTGCAAGTACATGTGTAGTGTGTTTATAATATGGCTATCATTATACCTAGTATTCTGCTAGCATGAGCAATCTCTACCTTCATCTGTCAGTGATAGCTCAGTGTTTTGGAACACACTTTATTCATTCATTAAAATAACCTTGTGGTGAGAATGCTATCAAAGATGTCCAGGAAGCCAATCTGATTACCTAATATCAGGTTCACCCAGGCAAAAAGTGGGGATGAGGCAGAAAAAGCTCATCAAGTTCATTACATAGAGAACTTGAAAAAAGGAGATCACTGACAAAGAATGTTGGTCAACCCAGGTGGGTGGCTTCTTTAAATCATTAGAGCCCTGTGTGATACAACCGGCAGGAGAAAAATAATGAGCCCCTGACACCTCGCTCCATCACAACTTTAGTGCTGAACTCCTTCTTCCACCTGTTTACACATCACACTCTCAATTGCAGCTAAACGGTCCTGCCATATGACTCAGTCCTGTTTACATCTTTGCCTGATGCACAGCACAGCCTCTTGCTAAAGCTCATTTCATTCAGTAACCAAGACTCTGACCCTCCTCCTGACTCTGCTGCCTTCAACCACTTCCAACCCACAAGGCACTCTTCCTAGGGACAGGCTTTCTCTACCAATCTTAATAAGAGACATTCCCAAAGGTTATACTTCAGACGCAAAAGTAGAGGCAGCCATATATTACAGCTATATCTAAATGCTTCTTCCAGCTGAAAGCTTCTGGGAATCCAATATTTTACTATTCTTTCCTACTTAAGACCTTCTCCAGAAGGGTAAAAACCAGCAACAGCCCAATGCCCTCCATGCACTTAGTAGAATTAAAACAAACATATATTGATTTAATTTCTCATGGTAAGTTATCTAAGGATATTCAGGACTTTGTTATTTCAGATTGTCAGTAGCTTCCTACCTGAGCTTCCATGCCTCCAACTTTTTACAACTCTCACTCTATCAATCTTGAAACAGCCAGATTACCTTCTCAAAATAGTAACAGTTACTCAGTAAACATTATATACTGATAAAGACATAATCCTGGCCAATTTTTCTAAAACAGCATGTTTTTGTGTAGAAAAAGAGTAAAATTTTCCACATAATAGATTTTTTTTTTTTTCTTACGCGGGCCTCTCTCTGTCATGGCCTCTCCTGTTGTGGAGCACAGGCTCCGGACACACAGGCTCAGCGGCCATGGCTCACGGGCCCAGCCGCTCTGCAGCATGTGGGATCTTCCCGGACCGGGGCACAAACCCGTGTCCCCTGCATCGGCAGGCAGACTCTCAACCACTGTGCCACCAGGGAAGTCCCACATAATAGATTTTTAAAAATTGGGAGGAAGGAGGTTGAGATGCTTTACTACATTCTTGCACTATTTTAGTTTTTTCTGACTTGTCCATATACTTATCAATGGATTCATCTTCTAAACACGAGAGCTTATTATCACTAATAATAACCTTGCTCTTATATATTTTCCTCAATATATTAAAGCACCTTGAAAACAATTATTATTTTATAGTCCTTAAAATAATTAATAGAAATGTGCACATTCAGGGCAAGAGAACTTAAGTAACTTGCTCAGTATCACACGGGGACTTGGTGTTATGGTTAGGACTAGAGAATCTGTCCCTGACTCCTACTCCAGCATTTTTTAAAAGTGCAAACTTTCAAAGAAATAATATTCTCTTTACTAGCTCATGTAACTGACACATTTCTTGGCAACAATAGTGAAACATTTGTCAGAAATAGCCCTACTTTAGCTTCTAGTTACTAAAGAACACTCCAAAAAACTTCTAATCCGTCACTGTCAATCTTAATGCCATTGCAACATGAGTAGGTTGTTTTTCCCAAACAAAAGACAAAATTTCCCAGGGTTCATGGTTATTAACACCATACAACATCTTACTTGGTCCCCATGTACAATGAGGTCTATTCAGTGGCCCATCTGCTAAATGAGTATGGTTTGAACACAGCCCCCTCCTTCCCTCACTAAACGCACAGACATGCAGAAGAAGAAGATTCATTGCTGTTAAAGTTAATAATGTAAGGCTCTCCACTTAATAGCTTTAATCTCTACAGTTTTCCATGCAGACCATAAAATATGAATGAGAAGTCCGTTGCTCTCCCTGATAACAATGTGGTTTGTCAGTTATTTAAAATGTAATTGCTACTGACTATGACTTACTTATTCATTTATGTTCCCAGTTTTGTACCAAATAAAGTTATGTAAAAACCTTTTGTGTTCCAACTAATATTCGTATTTGAAATCAACTTCTCAGCAACCATAAAGGGTACAATCAAAGATATCTGGGGAGGGCTTCCCTGGTGGCGCAGTGGTTGAGAGTCCCCCTGCCGATGCAAGGGACACGGGTTCGTGCCCCGGTCTGGGAAGATCCCACATGCCGCGGAGCGGCTAGGCCGGTGAGCCATGGCCGCTGAGCCTGCGCGTCCGGAGCCTGTGCTCCGCAACGGGAGAGGCCACAACAGTGAGAGGCCCGCATACCGGAAAAAAAAAAAAAAAAAAAGTCTGGGGAATAATCTTAACCAAAGCTGTCTTATCATCAATACTCCCTCACACAATATAGTTGTTTCTTATAACTTTCTAAAATAAAGATCTCTTTTTCTATTTATCATAGAAATGCATTCTCATTGTCTAAAATTTGGAAAATATGCATAGCCTCACAACCTGTGAAATAATAACATGATATTTTGGTGTCTTATAGTTGTATTTTCTGTGTATATATGGAACCACATAACAGTCACTGATTAATAAAATCAGCTGCATGGTTGGATGGGTGGCTGACAGGCAGGAGAATAATTCTTTCACCCAACATTGTGTCATGAGAATTTCAAATAATTAAACAGTTTTAGAGCATTATGGTTGATGTTTGTATGATAATCCATTATTATTTTAACACGATTTAGCCATTCTCTTGTATGTTTTATAAAGTTGTTATATCTTTACAATATCATTTATAACACTTTCAGAAACATCTCTATAAATATATATATTTTCCCTATAAGATATATTTTTGAAAGTGAACTTACAATATCAAAGGTATAAATCCTTAAGAGATTTAGGGTCATAACCATCAGATCATCTTCCAGAGTAGTAAAAATTAGCTGCATCAACTTACTTTTCCAATCATAGTATATATGATATATATATATATATATATATATATATATTAGAGTTTAACTAGAGCCTTATCAGATGGAGTTTTTTTGGTTTGTTTTTCTAATTCTTTCTAATCCTTCAATCCAATAATCATTTATAGGTTCCAATTTTGGTTACTGTTTTAATTTGAACCATTTTTAGCATAGATGAAGGTGAATAACATATTTATAAGCATGCTGTTTTACTGGAATTGCTTGTGTTGTCTGCTTATGGTAAGAACTCTTTGTAGTTGACACTTGTGTATGGGTATGGCAATATCCTCATATATTAGTCATGTCAATTACTAGTTCCTTTATACACACAAGGAGGTAAAACTCATAGTTTTTCCTGACATAATGAAAGGAAAGCTTTCACTAAAAAAATAGATATTGCCTTCTAAACGGGCTCCAGTGGAAGCAGACATGCATATAAACATACATGCATGTCCTAATGGTGGTAAATAAGACCCATATAACATAACATAAAATGTACCACTTTAACCATTTTTAAGTGTACAGTTCAGTAATGTTAAGTAAACGTACATTGTGCAATGAATCTCCCAAACTTTTTCATCTTGCAAAACTGAAGTTTCATACTCATTAAACAACTCCCTATTTTCCCCTCTCCCTAGCCCCTAGCAACCACCATTCTACATTTTGTTTCTGTGAATTTGACTACTCTAGACACCTTGTATAAGTGGAATCATGCAGTGTTTTTCTTTTTGTGACTGACTTATTTCACTTAGCATAATGTCTTGCAGGCTCATTTGTGCTGTAGCATGTGTCAGAATTTCCTCCCTTTAAAAAACTTAGACATCTAATTTTTAAGTCTCTTGGATCACCTGACATGACCAGCTCACTAATGAAACAAATTTTCTCTTAAAATTTCCACAGTTTGAGATTCCTTTCACTTCCTGACCTCTCCTGTCCTCATACACATTGATGCCCTCTTCTGCTAGGAGGTATCCCTTGTCCCAATCTCAAGGGACATACCTAAATCCATTATTAATCCAAGATGGAAACTTGGGTAGAAGGACAGGCATGGCTTAGATTTTTGCCATCACATGAATCTTCAACTTCTCAATGGGATTTTTCCCTTCAGCACACAAACTTGTTCAAATGCCCTTAACATCACAAAATTAAAAAACAATTATTTTCAGGAGCGTCCCACTCCAGTGACTACCCTCTCTCTCTTCATCCCTTATAAAGTATTATTTTCAAAATTTAGTTTTCAGATATTGTCTCTACTTCTTGCTCTCCCATGCATTCCTTCTGTTTCTACCACTCCTCAGAAATTACTCTCTCCAAGGTAACCAATTTACATTTTTAATTAAATTGATATTTAGCCTTTATATTACTTGACTTCTTAGGAGCACTTCACATGGTTGCAGATGCCCTTTATCTTAAAATATCTCTTCATCATTGATTCATGTAGCACTTCTCTCTGCTGGCTTTTCTCCCTTTCTGCTGGATGCTTCTTCTCAGTCATCTGCATAAGCACCTATCCTCCACTTACTTCTTATATGTTACTCTTCTCCAGCTGTCAGTTCACAGTCCACAGCCTGCTTGCTTTCTCACTCTGCACACTCTCACACATTCATAAGTTATATCATCCAGAGCTTCAAGTGTTGCTCAGTTCCAGTTCCAAATACACATATCTGTTCCACCTTAAGACCCATATATGCAGCTGCTTAGTTGATACCACAACATCTCAGCTGTTCTAAAAACATCTCAAATTCAAAGGTACCGTATCATTTGTAGCAACTCAACAAAAATTTCTTTTGTGCATAAATAAGAAAGTAAATGGATGATATATTTATGTATAGATATACCTGTCCTGAGAACATCAATTATTTCATCTCACTAAAATAAATAATTTCTTATTTGGTTGTCCAGCTTTTGCCCAATCCAAGAAAATACATACCAATTTCAGAAAATCAGCACTGTGGAAAAGCATTCCTCAGTTCCAACTGTCTGAATCCTGTCCAGGGCATTGTTGTATAACTTTACTCTTCCCTTGGTATCTTCAGAAAGGAAGCGAAGAAACTGCAATTTCAGATATCCCCACAGGATACTACCACATAACCATGACTTTTAACTAGTGACTTTTCCCCTTTGGAACCTCAGTTTCCTCATCAATAATTGGAGGGGTGGGCTAAATGGCGCTTTCAATCCCCATAATTTAGGAAAGTAGTTTGACTATTTAACAGTTCACAAGGCACTGTCACACACATTTTGCTGGGTCACAGCGCATCAGTTATCACACATATCAGCCTTCAAGTTAAATAGATCAAAGGTTAAAAATTCTGTGAGTGTATGGGGGAGGGGAAGGATTCGTAAGAAAAATCACACAACTACTAATTTGGGGAGCTTCAGTTGTAAAGTGCAAAGAGAGAGTGTATGTGTTAGAGTAACTTCATGACAAGACTTAGAAATTCTTTACCCTCCACAATAAGTTGCTGTAAGTGACTTTGTCTCTTTTTCATTCATTCTACAACACAGTAGAACAGTTATGGACATGGGCTCAAAAACTATTCATACATGTGGACTCTAAGTTGCCTGAGGATCTTTGCGCTGAACGAGGTACATGCCAGAAATTCTGCATTTTCCTCAATCTCCCATGTGATACTGGGATGAGATACTCCTGGTTCACAGATGGCACTTTTAGTAGTAAGGCTCTAGAGCAAAATGCTAGGTTCAAATCCTAATTTCTCAACTAATTAGTTCTATGATATGAAGGAAGTTTAAGGTATTGAATCTATTGGTACCGCAAGTTTCTGATCTATAAAATGGAGAAGATAATAATAATACAGACCTTATAGGACTATTACAAAGATAAAATAATAATACAAAGTTCTTCAAACAATACCTGGTGACTTAAATATTCTTGGTAGATGTAATATCTTTTAGCACTGGGTGAGGTTTCTCTTTTTTTTCTCAATCTAGCTGCAAACTCTATTTCCATAGTTTGCTTATCAAACCTAACTACAGAGTATTTGACAATGCCTCTCAGACAGTCTTATTCTACTGTAGTCTCAATCAAAGAGTACCACAAGAAAATAAAACTCTTCCCAAAATGAAAGCTATAAAGGCAACTGTACTCCAATAAAAGTCAATTTAAAAAACTTAAAAAAACAAATTTGTCACTTATTCATGATGAGTATAGCAGACAGTTAACTGATATTATGATGGTATGCCTCTAATAAAGTGATCTGGCATTTATAAAAAAAATGGAAGCTATAGACAACACTTGAAATATGTATTAATAGGTTTAATTTACGATTAATACAGTGAATGTGATAAATCTGCCCAAATTACACAGCTACTCCGTTGCTCAGAAATCTTTAAAGGTTCCCCCCATTTTTACTGAAAAAATCCAGGCCAGATATTCAGGGCCCACAGTATCTTTCTGACCTTGCCTCCCATCACTGCCCTTTACTCACCATACAATCTAGTTAAACAAAATTATTTGCACGTTCACACACTCTTCTCATATTTTCCAATACAGCTACTGACTAAATAGTATATTTTCCCCAATTTTAAAAATGTTCTAGTTAAATATTTTTTATTTCACTCTTCTACATTTGACACATATTTATTTCTCAAATTCTGTGAATGAGATAGTCATTCAAATATCCTATTCAACTGTGAAACATGGGTGAGCACATAGCACATTAATGATATCCATCAGTCATTTGCATAGTGCTTTACACATTAAAAGCTTACTTACTTACATTATACACCCTTATGAGGTAAGAATCATTATCTCCATTTTGCCTCAGGGTGTATAAGCAATTTACCCAGGTTCATACAAACTTTGTGACAGCACAAATTATGTATCATACAATTCTCTTTTAGATTGATTAGATAATCCAAAATAACAAGTTCTATATTTGGCAGCTTCAACATGGCCACCATGACCCACACCTCCTGTTACTCACACTCTTGTATGACTTCCTCTCAACTATGGACTGGGTTTGGTAACTTGCTTCTAACAAATAGAATATGGTAAAAATGATGGCATGTCATTTCTGGGATTAGAGTGTTATATATTGTGGTTTGCCTTGCCTGCACATCCCCTTGCTCTCTCTTTTGCTCACACTGATGAAGCCAGTTGCTATTATGTGAGCTGCCTTATGGAAGCTCACAAGGCAGGGAACTGAGGGAAGCCTGAAGCCAACAGCCAGAGAGGTACTTACATCCTGAGTCTAATAGCCCACGAAGAACTGAATCCAGCCAACAACCACATGAGTGTGTTTAAAAACAGATCCTACCCCAGATGAGCCTTGAGAATATTGTGACCCCAGCCAACACCTTGATTATAGCTTTGTGAGAAAACGAGAGCTAAAGGACCCCATTAAGCCATGCCCATATTCCTAACCTGCAGAATCTATGAGATAATAAACATTGTTTTAAGCCACTAGGTTTTGGGGTGATTTATTATGCAGCAATAAATAACTAATAACATTTCCAAATACTAAAACTTTCATGTTTACAGCCAGTGCCACATGAGATTTTTTCCCCTACCATTGTTGCATTTGGAAATGAATGAGTTCTAGTTGATGAGACAGCAGAATAGGAAACCCCAGCTTTGGATTCATTACTGGAAGCATATAACTTACCAAGACTGAATCATGAATAAATAGAAAATCTGAACAGACATATAACTAGTAAAGAGATTGAATCAATAATCAAAAACTTTCCAACAAAAAAAAGCTCAGGACAAGATGGCTTCACTGGTGAATTTTACCATACATTTAAGGAAGAGTTAATGCTAATCCTTTTCAAACTCTTCCAAAAAAATTAAAGAAGAAGGGATACTTCCAAACTCATTTTATGAGGCCAGCATTACTCTGATATTAAAGCCAGACAAAGACACTACAAGAGAATAAAACTACAGGCCAATATCCCTGATGAGTATACATGCAAAAATCCTCAACAAAATACTAGCAAATGGAATTCAATAGCACATCATCACCAAGTGGGATCACACATCATGACCAGGTGGGATTTATCTGTGGTATGCAAGGATGGTTTAACACAGGAATACCAATAAGGTGATATACCACTTTAACAGAACAAAGGATAAAAATCACATGATCATGTCAATAGATGCAGAAAAAGTCATTTAACAGAATTCAACATCCCTTCATGATAAAAATACTCAACAAACTAGGAATAGAAAGACATTAATTCAATGTAATAAAGGCCATATATGAAACGCTCACAGCTAACATCATACTCAACACTGAAAAACTGAAACCTTTTCCTCTAAGATCAAGGATAAGGCTAAGGTATCCACTCTCACCAATTCTATTCAACATAGTACTGGAATTCTTAGCCAGAGCAGTTAGGCAAGAAAAAGAAATGCAATAAAGACACAAATAAATGGAAAGACACCTGATGTTCATGGGTTTAACACCTAAATATTGTTAAAATGTCCACACTACCCAAAGACAGCTACAAATTCAATGAAACCCCTATAAAATCCCCATGGTGATTTTTGCAGAAATAGAAAACAACAATTTTAACATTCATATGGAACCAAAAAGGCCTTTGAATAGCAAAAACTATCTTGAAAAAGAATAACAAAGCTGAAGGCCTCATATTTTCTGAATTCAAAATATATTACAAAGCTACAGTAATGAAACTGGAGTGGTACTGGCATAAAGACAATTGAAAAGAATAGAGAGAAATACACTCACACATATACAGTGAAATCATCTTAGACAATGTGGCTAAGACTACACAATGAGGAAAGGATAGTCTCTTTTACAATTGTTGTTGGGAAAACTGGATATCCACATGCTTTCATGAAGAATGAAACTGGAACCTTATTGACACCATACACAAAAATCAATTCAAAATGAATTAAAGACTTAAACATAAAACCTGGAACTATAAAACTCCTAGAAAAAATATAGGAGAAAAGCTTTATAACATTGGTCTTGACAATAATTTCCTGGATATGACACCAAAAGTCAGGCAACAAAAGTAAAAACAGACAAGTACAAATACATCAAACTAAAAAGCTTAGACGTAGCAAAAAGAAGATCAACCAAGTGAAAAAGCGACTTATAGAATGGAAGAATATATTTGCAAACCATATTTCTGATAAGGGGTTAATATTCAAAATATATAAGGAATTCAAACAACTCAATAGCAAAAATAAATAATTTAAAAATGGGCAAAAGGACTTAAATAGACATTTCTCCAAAGACATACAGATGGTCAACAGGTATATGAAAAGATGCACAAGATCACTAATATACAGGGAAATGTAAACTGAAACCACCTCACAGTTGTTAGGATGGCTGTTATATAAAAACAAAAAACAAAAAAAAATTTTTAAAAAAACATAAAATAACAAATGTTAGGATGTGGAGAAATTAGAACCCTTGTGCACTATTGAAATGTAAATGGTGCAGCTGCTATGGAAAACAGTATGGAGGTTCCTCAAAAAATCAAAAATAGAATTACTTATGATCCAGCAACCCCACTTCTGGATATGTATCCAATAGAATTGAAAACTATCTCGAAGAGATATGTGCACTCCCATGTTCATTACAGCACTATTCACAATAGCCAAGAGGGAGAAAAAAAACCCAAAGGTCCATCGATAGATGAACTATAAAGAAAATGTGGCATATACATACAATGGAATACCATTCAGCCTTAGGAAAAGAAGGAAATTCTGTCATACGCTACAGCATAGATGAACCTTGAGGATTATGTTACATCAGATAAGTTAGTCACCAAATAACAAGTACTGCATGATTCCCCACATAGAAGTAGCTACAGTACTCAAACTCATAGAAGCAGAACTTAGAACCAGGGCCTGGGGGTGGGTTAGGAGTGAGGAATGGGGATTTGCTGTGCAATGGGTACAGAGTTTCAGTCATGCAAAATGAAGACATTCTAGATACCTACTGTACAACAATGAATATATATTTAACAATAATGTAGTGTATGCTTAGAAATTTGTTAATAGGGTGAATTTAACATTATGTGTTTTTTACCACGATTAATAAAAAGAAAGTGAAGTCAAAAAGTGATATATACATGCAGATGAGCAGACAGAAAATGAAATCGATAATTTCTCAATTGTTTTAGAGATTCTTCAGATACTCAGGTGTTCACATATCTCGTCCCATGGAAGTAACAGAAGAAAATTAAACTTCATGTCAATTAAGTAATATGTTTAAAACTTCATCAGTTAGTATAATTGGTTTCAAAAAGCAGGAATGGAATCTAGCAAATTTTAGAAAAAATAATTTGTTGGAAGTGTATTAGAGACACGTAGCTCAGGACATGGAATTGGCTGGAAGCTCAAGAACCAGCTGAGTAACAGGCCAGTGCCAAGACAGGAAGGAGAAACCACAGCAGCAATCTCAGAGCAGGTGATGTCCACTCAGAACTCACTGCCTCCACCACGACAGTGGATGATTCCCCTCATCCTCATATCACCAGATGAAGAGGCAAAGCCCTACAGCAGTGCAGCTGACTAGCTCAATTGATCTCATGTGCCCCATTATGTGTATAGTGCAGAGTGATGATATGGTTGACTGGCTTCCAGGAGGTAGTCACTAGGAATTACCCTCTTACCAAGATACAAATAAAGAGAGGAAGGTAAAAATCGGGCAAGCAAAATAAAATTTTAAAAAAACTGATAAATATCTACTATATTGAAGATTATTGGGGTTTTTTCCTGCATGCATACAAGTTTTTTTCCTTGTTTTGAACAGGAGTTACCATGATTTGGATACTGATATTTCATTATCTGCATTACTTTTGGTGTGTCTAAGACAAAAAAAGAGATAATAGATGCCTGATATTTCCTTTGAGATCTTTTTCTCTTTGTCACAATGGTTCCTTTACTTTTATTTCTTTAAGTTCAAAGGTATTTCTAGATAATTGACATGAAGTTGAGTTAAAGTTCTAGCAGCTGTTGCTTAGAGTAAAATAAATCATCCCAAGAATCCCCTACATGTAATTATAACTTCATATTGTGCAAATGGCATCAGCCATGCATTTTGATTGTTCTAGGCATATATTGTGGTGATCCAGGTGCGGAGATGGAAGTCCATCTGCAGTTATCTTTGCTGTTACCAAAGATGTTTTGTTTTCTCTTCCATTTAAATTTGAGTGAGAAATACCCTGAGACATATCCAAGAGCCTATGATAGCTCTATAATTTTTCAAAATGAAGGCAGAAGAAAGCATAATGTTATTTTCTTTGGTGGTCACTTTCTAACATACTGTTTTCATAAATAACATAATTACATAGGACAATAAGAAGACAAAATAAAAACTATCCTGATTTATAGTCTGTTATCAAGATTCCTGTAAATGGTATATTCTTGATAGTTAGGTCTCTGTACAGCAGAAATATTAAATTTTACCTTGAACCAACCAATCAATGAATAAAAATATATTTCCATGACATAGAACCAATTTTCCCAACAAAATTTAAATAATTTAAGTGTTTCAAAACTTGCTTTTTTTCCACAAAGGGATTAGTAATGAGTTTAATATTAAGTAGGAGTAAACATATGAAAGCATGGTAATAATGCCCAATAACACTGAGGTTTTGTTTTGCTTTCCATTTCATATGAAACAAAAATCTTCTTGGTGATTAACCATAAAGAATAAGATTTTAAGTGATTGTGTATTATAGAAAAAACTCTATATATAGGTAAATAAACACACATACATAGAGAGGGGTATATGTTGATATATGTTTTAGATCTGTGTGTGCATGCGTAGTGGTAGTGTAAACATATTATACTACTGTTTCTAAAAGTCCTGCCACTAATTCTTTATTCTACTCAGTAGAGTGTAAAAAATAAACATAAGAACAGCACCAGAATACCAATTGAATGTGAGTCTAGACCAGAGCCAAGACTTCTGATGGTCATATTAACTATCATCAATACAAACATTAGCATTTAGCATTTTATGAAGAATGTATAAAGCCATTTATTCAAACTTTTTTTAATAGCAAGCAACTAATTAGTGTCTAAAGACAGTGTACAAGGTATTACACAGTTTTTAGAAATCTACTGTTTTAAAAGAAAGACTTTGTAGCAGAAATTAGGAAAAGGAAAATATGTATTTACTATCGGCTTCATAAAGTAGGAAAAACACTTTTATGTCATTGATATATTTTTCAATTGCTTTTGTGGAAGGTATCAGGTCTTCATAATGGACTGCAAAATCGAGGTAATTTTGAACCAAAGACAAAGGTCGCAGAAAACCTGGACTGTCCAGGAATAACTCTTCAAATATTGGCATTTTCAAATGGAGAAATACACACCCAAAAAAAAAAAAAAAACCTCTAAAGCACTGTATTCTTTTTTAGGAGTATAATAAGATTAAAATATGAAGTCCATTCAAATGATATCAACCATGTCAAACTTTCATGAAGACAGTGCTTAGATTTTTTTTAAAAAATCAGAATAATTTTCAGAATCTCCAACACTTATTTGAACATTTGCTATTGCTATGACTGCAACCTAGGAAGTGTAAAAGAATAAGTTAATAATGGGTATTATAAAGCATGTATGTTATTTTTAATACACATGGGTATAAATTTCACTGTATTTTATAAATTGAATGTTTTCATATTGCATATTTGGTATGGAAAAACAGAAAAACAGAAATTTTAAAATAAAATAAATGCATAAAACTAATATACACTTTGTTATAAAGCAGAAACTAACACACCATTGTAAAGCAATTATACCCCAATAAAGATGTTAAAATAATAATAATAATAATATAAATCAAAGCAACTGTGAGAACTATCAGATATGAGAAATATTTGAAATTCAAATTATGTGTCACTATAGTGTAGGCCTTTTTTTTAAGTTAATTCATAAGTCGTTAATGACTAGAACTGCCCTGCTTTTACTTTAGTAATATATTTCTTTATTTCCAAGTTTAATTAGGACAATTTATTGAAAGTGGAAATTTAGTTCTTTATTTTGATTCACTTTCACCAATATTTCTGAATAATCTATATGCAAGATACATCACCAAAAGCAATGAGCTTTGATAATTTCAGACCTATTTATGTTCACAGACTCCAGAATCAATGTCTATACTCCTTTTTTTAAAACTCAACCTTTTGATAGTCAAAGCACACAGCCTGATAGGAATCAGTAATTATCTTCCAAATATAGTTGAAGTATCATCAACTATATTCTATAACCATGTTGATATATTTGATGTTTAGAATCTGAAAACTTCCAGACCACATTTATCTCTATGAACAATCCATAACTTTCCTACAGATATATTGCTTCTTACTTGTTGTATAATTGAACATCTAGTTGTTTTTATTTAAGCTGCCACAAATTAAAACCATCTGAAAACTAAATGAACACACAACAGATACCAGAAAACAAAATACTTAATAAAGCTAATTACCTCTATAATTCCTTAGTGATTCACTGGCCAGTCTCCACCAAATATTCCATACAGTGATTTCAAAATTGCATTAAAAATACACTTCTGGGCTTCCCTGGTGGCGCAGTGGTTGAGAGTCCGCCTGCCGATGCAGGGGACACGGGTTCGTGCCCTGGTCTGGGAAGATCCCACATGTCGCGGAGCGGCTGGGCCCGTGAGTCATGGCCGCTGAGCCTGCGCGTCCGGAGCCTGTGCTCCACAACGGCAGAGGCCACAAAAGTGAGAGGCCCATGTACCACAAAAAAAAAAAAAAAAAATACACTTCTTTAGCCTGATGTTACTTCTGGGTAGTAGCCAATTTTATAACAATGACTTTTAATTGCATTTACTTTACAAATTAATAGAAATAGCATCTGTGGTGGTCTGAAACAATGTCCAATAATAACAATGCTGCTGATGATGATAATGATCATGGAAAAAATTCTTTGTATGCTCCAATGTCTTCTTTAAACTATATGTTACTTTACTTCAAAATTTGTTTTGGTATCTTTTTAATTACTGACATTCATCTCACTAAAATTTTGTACTGTCAGCTGATCCTTCCTATAGAACATGAGCCATTTCACTAAAAAATTGCAGTCAACATGTTTTGAGCATCTACTTTTGCTTAAGAACTTCTCACATGTGTCCTTGTTCAATCTCACCCATCCACAAAGGTAGATGAGGAAAGAGGCTGACAGGTTTAGTAACTTTTCTAATTTACAAAGTTAATAAATGATGGAGCTGGAATTAAAACTTTTGGTTCCTATGATTATAGTGGTCCCAGTATAATCTGGCCATTTTCTAGTGCCTCCTTCTACAATTTCCAAATGTTTTATTCCTGCCGTATTTCATGATTTTAGCAATCATTTTACATAAAACGTTCTCATCCCTATTTATTTGGACTTCAATACTTAGATAAGGAAAAAGTAATAAAACAAGAAACTGGAAGTATATACAATCATAGAAAACATAAATGCATACACACTCTTTCTGTTCGTTTATTCCTGTTGGTTAAAACCTGTTGTTTTTATTCCTGTTGGTTAAAACCTGTTGTTTTTACAGCAATTGCAATGTTCAGGGGAAGGGAGACAATTTGCTCTACAAATGTGGACGATCATTACAGGATTCTGTTCTACAAGAATAACAAAAATAAAATATCCAGGTGTCAAATAAAAATATAAATAAAGCTGTAGGGACAGTTGTTTTTCAAATGTGCAAAGCTTTATAATATTGTACCTGAACAGCGAAGAGTGTTTCATATATGGAATTATTTTTACCTCAGCTACTAAAACAAGAATTTCTGAAGTCAAAAGTCTTCACTGATTGTCACAGAAGTGGGTCCTTGAGGTGACAGATGTTAATTCCTAAACATCTCTACATAAAATTTTCAGAGAATTAATGGTGTCACTAAAGCTTCCTAGTTCATTAAGTGGAGTTAAACTTTACTAATACAACACACTGTAGTAAGAAATTGATAGTGACAATTCTGAACCACAAGAAAAATTTAATCTGTTTTTTTCTTTTTTACATTTTCTAACTATATTTTGGTTTAATAGCTCATTTTATTTTTATCCCTCATGCCAAAAGTGGTGAGAGAGAGAAGGAAAAGGAGAGAAAGAGAGAGAGGTCAATTTTGGATTTAACCAAATCTATTTTGGTAAAAACTGATACAGCATCATAACCAACACCATCTTTCAAAAATTCCCTTCAGACAACTATTATGGGGGGGGGGTCTCCCTCTTTAACCATGCCCTTCAATGGTTAACCTCTAGCAGAGATGGGATTATCTGAAACAGAAGACAAGCAGTCTTACCAAAAGTGATGTTAGGAGGTTAAATCAACAGAATATATAATATTATACTGTATAATCTACATTAAATATTACATGAGCCACTTTCACCTATATAGTTTCAATCAGAAACATAAATTTGCATCTTCTGCAAACAATATCATTTTATTGCTTCTCCTGAGCAGCAACGGAAAATTTAGTAACCATTTGCTGCTCTTCCCAAGATGCCACTGCATGGTTAAATCAGTGAAGTACCTGAGAATTTCCTTTTAGCCTTGTCACTTCACTTGTTAACCTCGAGGGGGCCTCTGGTGACCCAGCAGACTGGGGCTCTTTCTAATCAACCCCACTGGAGGCTGCCTGCCAAGCAGCAGATTTTCAGAAACCCTGGCCAATAGGGTTCCTGCTTCTTTTGACTGCAGTCACTAGGATTTTTTCTTAACTGCTCTTTTTGTCTCTCAATGAGGCTTATTTTCCTCGATGTTCATTCAGCAGACTCTCTTGCTCATATGATCTTCCATATAGCACATCCCTATATTAGTCCCCTTGTATCAGTCTTCTTATGAGATTAAAATACACATTTCTGCACATGAATGCATTTCATAAAACTATTTGATTTTAAAAATCTTAATTTCTATGTAGGTTAAACATCTTATTGCATATTTTAATACAATTAACTAATCTTAATTAGGTTAAAAATATTCTATAGATAATTTTAAGTTTTCATTTTTAAGTAGGTTAGATAACTTACAGATTGCATATTGTTCACACTGTTAATTAATCATAATTAGTGATTAGCTAAATGCTAGCTAATGGGCAGAACTAGTATTCAATCCCCATATATATTGTGGAGTATCAGCCTTTTTCATGGACCTGAGGTATACAGTAACTCAAGTAGAGAACCATGCAAAGGTCAGGGATAAACGAGTGCAGGCATATCATCAATTACCAGCTAAATAGGACAAAGTCCAAGCTCAAATTCCTATGACTTGGCAGCAGTGTCCTCACAGGAAGTGCAAAAACATCCTTGAGATTATAATCACTGATAGAATTTGAAATCCAAGGAATATCAATTCATTTTTCCCCCACATTTTAAGGTTTTATTTTAATGTCAGAGTTGGTTTATAGGCATAAATAAAGTACAATGTATATCTTACAGCTCTACGTTTGTCCAAGAAAATGCACAACCTGTGATATATAGGTTTATAACAATGCAAAAAAGTCAGAGTAGTTGTCAATGAACAAAAGGGATAGGTCACTAAGCTTAGACTCTGTATTCTTGCTAATACTTTAAAATTTTAAAATATCTTAAAACTGGAGCACAGAGTCTAAAAGATAGATAAGAGATTGGTGATAATGAATCATCAATATCCTCATCAATCACATGTGAAATAAATTAATCATCTCTTACTGGCTAGTTATTAAAGTACCAGTTTCAGGCTATCCTCTCTGAGTCTCTATTTGATAATATATAAAAATGGGAACTAAAAATATAAACTACTTAACTTGTAAAAATCAAGTGGAACAATGCATGTGAAAATACATAGAAAGCAAAAAGGGACTCAATCTTTTTTAAATTTTTTAATTAATTTCTTTATTTTTGGCTGTGTCAGGTCCCAGTTGCAGCACACGGGACCTTCGTTGCAGCATGTGGTGGGATCGTTCTGTTGCAGCGCGCAGGCTCTGGAGTGCACGTGCTCAGTAGTTGTGGCACACAGGCTCAGTAGTTGTAGTGCATGGGCCTAGTTGCCCCGCAGCATGTGGGATCCCAGTTCCCCCACCAGGGATCGGAACCCATGTCCCCTGTATTGGAAGGCAGATTCTTAACCACTGGACTGCCAGGGAAGTCCCAGGACTCAAAATTTTTGACACAAGTAGTTACTTAATAAACATGCACTGTTAAAAATATTAAAAAATAGAGACTTATGTTCTGTAGTACTAAGAAAAGCACAAAGACATCTATCTAGTGTTATCCATGCCTGTACATGTTCTTGTTAATCTTATTTCACCATTATATGCTCTTTCATTTCATTTTACTTTAATTCAATCTTGTTCCATATTTTTATTCCTTATGTATTTTCTACTTGTTTTAAGAATAGAAAGTAGCTTTCTCATTTAGCTAGGCCATTTATATTAGTAAGCAGAATCCATTTTTTGCCAAGCTTTCATTAAAGCTAACATAATTCATTCCAATCAATTTCTTCATTTTTCTTTCCAATGTTAATGATCCAATTTGCATTCTTTGCTAGGACCATAATTTTGGCAGCACCTAGTGGGTAGACAAGAAGACTGCTATAGAATTTAGTATCTATGATAAAGAGTTTTTTAGTGTTTATTTTTAGCAATACATGTCCTTGTAAATGACAGTAACTTTTGAGGTAAATATAGATACTATCTGTCTATATATTATTTCAAATAAAAGGTTAACAACATCACCTAAAAAACGGACAAATTATTTTTATAATTTGCCAAATGCGAGGAATTTTTCCTTAAAAGTGAAACATATTTTTTCTAGTCTTGAAGGCGATGAAATATAAGCTCTGCAGTCAAATAGGTAACATTGAAATCAGCCTTTATTCCACATAGTAAAGTGTCTTTATTCATGTAAAGAATCATGAAATACGTATCAATAGGAATATGTTATAGACTGATGTCATGTAACTCCTGGATCTTTATAAACCTGAAAAATGAATGACCAAGGGATCAAGACACAAAACATCTTCCTCACACTTGACCTTTCCCCACGGGACACAGATAGATATCCTCTCCACTAAATGGACACAGATATATTTCTATTCAACTAATGTATATGGGGTTAACCAAAGCCCATGAAAAGCAAGAGAGTCACTCTGATTTGAATTAAGTATCCTAAGAATTTTATAGTCCTCTTGGATTAACATTGTTTTGGTTAATGGTATTTATTGAGCAAATAAAAATCAATCATTTTTAGGAGACTGCTCTTAAGCTTTCACATGGGTTCCAAACATTGAATCTGTAAAAGCAACAACATGTTTATAATAGAGAAGCTCTATATTAAAAATAGACTGCCATGAAATAAATTCAGATTAGTGTTGGCCAATGGAAAATTCCTTTAAAACTTTATTAAATAGCCCAACTTACTGAATAACATAACCACTTTTATTACTAAAGATTTTACCAGGAAAACTAATGTACATATATTTTGTGCTGTGGAATCACTGTACCTCAGCTTTATCAGCTCCCAACTTTTAGATGAGAACAGAAGTATCATAACACTGATAGAAAAGATTTATTTGTAGGATAAAGAAGAAGAGGCGAAAGTAGAAATGCTAATGTAGAAAGGGAACAAGAAGTGTCAAAGTTATTGTCTCTTCTAATACAAAAATCTATCTCTTCAGAGTTAACATCTCAGACTTAAATCTCATTGACTGGGCCGTGCACCCTGTTCCGTTTCTGATTTTTCAGTACATCCATCTCTTCAACTCTAGTTCTTAGTAACAGTAATGATGTCATGTGCTTTGGGAAAGATTAGTGAGAAAATATACATAAAGCACTTATACAAGAGCCTTGTATACAGTGTTTTTCTCTTACTGTTATTATTATTATTTCTTCAGGAGGAAAAATAATGAACAATTTGCCAACTTTCTGTTCCCAAAGAAAGAAGAAATATTACCCTTAAGCTTCTCACAATACTCTTTCTACAACCCTGGCACAAATTACTATGTTTGTATTCCTTGGTGCTAGGAACCTGAAGATTTTTTTCTTTTATAAATTTAAAATCCCAGAACATATTTAACAGTGGAAAATATTTTTTTTTAAATGTGGCTGTGTTCATCATTTGCACAGATGAAAGACAGATCTCTATTTTTTCTAGACTTTTTAAATTTTAATGTCTTTCTCTATGTAATACTGATGTTAATGATCACAAATATTCTAGTTCACTGACTACAATTCTTCTCTTCCACAAGTCTCCAAGAATCAGAGGTCAGTAGAAATAAATACGTGACCTAGATATTTCTCATTATCATCTCTTAGAAGATTTTTTTACAGTAACCTAAAAATAAATGAGAAAAAACTCACAAAATGAACTCTCCAAAATTTACATAAATGCTTATTATTTTATTAGAATAATCTACTGTAAAATTAGAGACTAACACCCAGCATATTTAACATATAATTAGCTTTTAGAGAATTATGAAATTTTAAAACTCTGAAACAATACAATGCATGTTAGTTTCAAATAAATCTGTAACTGATTCCTTTCTTGAAAAAAGAAAAGGCAGTTTATTCCAGAGTAAATAGCTTACACTGCCATCTCAAGGAAGCTAACAGCACAGAAAAAAATCATCTCTGTGAGTTTAAAACAAACAAAACAAACACCACACATACACACAAAGCAAAACAAAACAAAAAATATCCTTCACTGAGGAGCAATGGCAGAATGAAAGAAGCACAAGCAACTATGATTATAGACTAAGCGTCTAGAAGTTTTCCTACCAGAACATTCCAGGAGAAGTGATAGCAACAAAAATCACATCGCACAGAGAACTTAAAAACTAAAGCTTTGCTCTCTTTTCATCCAATGCTACTATAGATTGTTTCTGGTAAATATAAACTGAAGGAATATGGTATAAAAGGAAATAACGACAACAAAGCATCAGTGTGTACTCCTCAGCATGACAGGTTAATTGCAAAACTACAACACAGCCCTAAGAAGTAACTCAAAGCCCATGGAGAATTTGCAAGAGAAAAAAAAAAAAGCCCCATTAGACTTTTCACAATACGCTGAACAACTGAAAACATATTTGGCTTTTATGGGCAACACTAAGAACTGACAGGTTATATAATAGCGTAGTTTCAACAGTATTGGGATTTTAGTTACCTCTAAATTCATATTACAGAAGTCAATCAATTGTTGGCTTTAGGCAAGAAAAGAAGATAAAACAAATGGTTTTCATTTAAAGCTGGGTTTTTTAACCTATTCATAGACATGAAACGGTAGATAAATGTACTTTTAGTACATGATTACACCTCATTTATGCATATAGATGGAGTATCAATAAATAAAATAAAACTCTAGCATGGTTTCCATGCCATTAAATTTCTTCTCATAACTTCCAAGTCTGAAGTACATGAAAAAGTTATTTGTGTCTTTCGAAAGTAACATTTCATTACTAATGGAACACTTCATAAAATGCTAACCTTCTTAGATAAGTCTTTGAATATCAACTTCACATGATACTTCCACTACAATGTAAAAGGAAATTCACTCAATCATATTTTTATTACACCTCACAAATTTTTACCTGGGAATAAACTGAGCATACTCACTCCTTCAGGAAGCTAAGGTACCACTTAATGTACCTTAGGTCTAAAAATTAAGCCCAATATCCAAATAACTATTTTTTCCTAGAATATGTGATTTACTCTGGAACAAAACAAAGACAAAATAAACAAAAGTAAAAATATCAATAAAATGTAGTTATATAAGTAAAGCAATATATGTAGGCATTTCCACTAGCTGGTTATTAAGACTTTATAAAATCACAGATAAATTAAGAACTAAATTTTATATAATCTCCAGCATCCCCACCTACCTTTCTAAAAAATAAAGAAATTCATTCAAGAAATATTCACTTTAAAACTCAACAAAATGTCAATGAGCACGTGAGATTTACCATTACATGAAGCTAAATAAGAAACAGTCCCTTTTCAAGAAATGCTCACAATTAGAGGGTAGCAATTGGAGAGACAGACTCATAAATAAATAATCAGTGTAAGATGTGATTGGTACAATTATAGAAGTACTATGTTTTATACATACCAGAACACTGCCCTTCATTCTTACTTGTCAACACAAACCTGAGAGAGAATGCCAAGACCAACTAAAGGTGAGCATGAACATTCTGAAAACATATGAGTAATAAAATTTAACTCCCACTTTAAAATTGTTTTAATACTTAGAGAGTTAAGGAGTAAACTGAAGATAGAAATAGATTGTGGTATATAAAAGTCATACACCACAACTGCCATTATACCTAAAAGTAGCAAGATATTGTGTAGGGGAAAAAGACCCTTAATATAAAATGATGTCACACTAAAGAAAATCTTACATTCAAAGATCTATGTAGACAAGTAATTACTCATTTAAACCTAACAGTAACTTGACACTCTCTCATTTTCTGCTCTTTTAAAATCAAGAAGGATAGTAGAGTTTCTTGGTTCCATAAAAACAATAATATCTGGCTTGTGCAACATAATAATTTCACCCATTTCCCAAATTTAGATGCATATGCAAGCTGAAATTTTGGGTACTGTCCCAGCTTTGGGACAATCTTCGATTTTGGCTTGTTTTGTTTTCTTACTTTATATTACTGTGAAAAATGAAGGGTTTTTAAAAGAGAACTTTGACCTCCTCACGCACCATTACTAAACACTTGCTCCTCCACAACAATATATTTCTTAAGCTCTAAAAGACAGAATGTGTAGAAAAAAATGTACTAGGATATGTCCACATACCCTGTTCCTTATATTATTCAGATGCAACTTTCTAGATTCATCTGAATTAACAATTTCCTCTTTGATAAAGAAAATTTGCTCATAGGATTAAGAGAACCTTTATTCACTTTATTAATCAGTAATGTACATCTGTTAATAACTAAATGAGAACCTGCAAACTAAAGAGGATTTGGAGGATAGGCTCTTTAGCAGGCTGGAGGAAGGGTCTGAATGGAATATGAAACAATCTGCTCTCCAGTCTATTGCCTCCAAAGCATCCCAGAATCATCCTCTTGGGACTCATTTCTATGCAGAAGAAATGAACTGCCTGCCAGTGGCTTATACTACAACTGTGAGGTCTTACTGAATCATCACCCCATCTCTTCCCACTCAGTCTTTATTTTAGTTACCCACGGGTGGTGTGTGTCTGAAAGAGAGAGAGAGGGAGAGAGAAACAGGAGAGACAGGCACAGAGAAAGAGAGAGACTACCCTAAATCTTCATCCAAGTTCTAAGAGCTTTCATTTCATTAGCTGCCTCTTTTGAGTCCAGCATTGAGACTGAAATCTCAGTAAGAGTTATGAAAGAGAAGCTTTCAGAGATCCACCAAGCATCAGTGCCCAATCCTTGAAGTTCCCCTCACTAGTTGTGTCTCAGCATTCACATTACATGAACTTGTCCAATCTGAACTATAGTCCTCTCTTAGGAACCTTCTTTAAGTGACCCAAATGCCCCTGCGCTCTGCCCCATGTCTCAGAGGTACCGTTTCACACTGAAGAGGGAGTCACTTGAGCCAGCCATGCATAAAAGATGGAATGGAACCCTAGACACCAGAAATAGGCAGAAGTAAAATATAAGTTGGCAGTAGTGTATTTAAGCAAATTCCCTTTCTAGTCTCTTCCAATAACTCTTTACAATTCCTCATGGCTACACACTCACTGAGCTTACCTTCCAAAGTAACCTAGACAGATCTTTCCCACTCATCCTCATCCGTCTCCTCATGGCCTTCTAGCCTGTCTCCGTTTTAGCAAGCTAAGATTACACACTAATCAATTTTGATCAATTAAAGCTATTGATTCAGAAGCTAACATTCAAGCTTCCTAAGGCAATATCATACTCGTAAAGACATGCATTATGGTGAAAATTTCAGTCACCTTCACAGGCTGCTGTGATAAATTAAGACCACGTAACATCTTCAGAATACTCTGTAAATTATGAAACTCTTTCTCATGGGTTACCTCTGAATTTTCACAACTACCTAACTCAAGAGACTCACGTTAGCCTCCTTTAGGATGGCTAGGATGAAGAATTTCACTCAAAATTTTCAGTGGTTTTTCAAAACTTCTAGAGAAAGCAAATAATAGGACCAGGTCTTAAAACCTAGATGGATGGTTTCCAAACTATACAGTATATTAGAATCATCTAAGAGCTTATTAAAATGCAGATTGCTGGGTCCTACCTCCAGAGTCTCTGAGTTTTTAGACATCCTGAAAATTTTAATTCAGATATATAAATGTGCTGGAATTCTGTCATCTTCAAACTTTTGCGTGCATCTAAATCACCTGGAGGGCTTGACGGATTGCTGGGCTGTACCCTCAAGAGTTTCTGATTCTGTAATTCTTAAGAGGAGACTGAGAACGTGCATTTCTAACAATTTCCCGGATGATTCTGCTCATCTAGGAATAACACTATGAAAATACTGCCTTATAATGAAGGATCCTAATCACAGAAACAGGGAATACTCAAAGAAATGGGTCTTAAGAATCTCATGATTTTTATTATCTCCTAAGAAAAGGTTCTTTCTAAGTATCAGGGAAGCTTAAAGAAAACCTCGGCATTAGAAGAGCATATTCATTCATGCATGCATCCTGCAGACGTACACTGTGGCTTACAAAGTACAAGAGTAGGTGCTAAGCCCTAAGGCTAAGAAAGCCCCAATTCAGAAGAGAACCATATAAATGTAAATGTATAGCAAAGGATTGAGGATGACAAAGGCAACAGCATCTCCATTTCTAAACCTGTTTGGAAACCTGAAAAGAATAGAGTTGCATGATGACAAATCAATAATCACATGGTGCTTTGCAGTTTCCAAAGATGAACACAACAGTACCTCCTGTCCCACTTGCTATTCTAGACCCTTGTTAAACCCCCATCAAGTGATGGCGTTTATGGCTCCTCTCCTTGAAACTGGGTGGGTCCTTGTGACTGCCTTGACCAATGAAGTACAGATTAAGTGATGCTATGCAACTTCCAAGGCTAGGCATTAAAACACCATTCGCTTATACTTCATTTTCTTAGAATATATGGAAACTAACTACCATGTTGTGAGAAACCTAAGCAGCCAAGGAAGGGGTTTACATGGAAAGAAAACAAGGTCCCTGACCCACAGCCCCTGCTGAGCTTCCAGCTGACTATCTGTCCCGATGTGCCAGTCTTGTGAATGAGCGACCTTGAAAGTGGATCATCAACCTCCCACCTGAGGTGCCCCAGCTGAGGCAAGCCATTCCTGTCAAGTCCTGCCCAAACTGGACATTCATGAGCAACACAAATACTTTTTCTTTTTTTTTTTTTTGCGGTACGCGGGCCTCTCACTGTTGTGGCCTCTCCCGTTGCGGAGCACAGGCTCCGGACGCGCAGGCTCAGCGGCCATGGCTCACGGGCCCAGCCGCTCCGCGGCACGTGGGATCTTCCCAGACCGGGGCACGAACCCGTGTTCCCTGCATCGGCAGGCGGACTCTCAACCACTGCGCCCCCAGGGAAGCTCAATACTTGTTCTTTTAAGGCACAAACTGGGGATCGTTTTCAGATGCAGCAGTACGTAACTGATGCAAATAACCAATGTTCTGCACTACAGCTGTGAAACAAAATAATGAGGACATAACTATATGAGTTGGTGTTTGTTTTGAAATAGGTATTTCATAACTCAAAATGACAGAATGTTAATTAGGAAATGTTACTTTCAATATATTAGTTATAAAGTAGAAATAATAAGGATTTAAATTATCTACATTTGGGTGGAGAGTTGGGGAAATAATAAGGAAAATATAATTAAACAGAGTATATATAAGAAGCAATATTTCTACAAATAACAAAGGGAGATAACTTGCTTCAGCCACTCAGTTTATACACACACACACACACACACACATACATGTATGCGTGCAAATATATGTATATATACCTGCAAAGCTAGTATAGGAAGTAAATGAAACAAGATAATTCCATAATTATCTTATTGTAGACACTAACAAGTGAGTAAAGTCATAGTTAATAACTTATTTATTTACTGCTTTAATAACTATAACATAGCTTTAGTAAGAATATCATTATCAACATTTACAATCTTGATTCAATAGAACCACTGAGGTAAGTATTTCATTTCTCCTCTTAGCTTTTCCTTGGAAATTTTGAGAAAATGAAAATCTCTTAAACCTTCAAAATCGCCCCTGATGATTGCTGTTACAGCAATGAAAAACCAGAACGTTCATCCCATAATTTTAAAACCTATTAAAAATATTTTTCAATTTCCCTACTGTATTTTCCCTAGAATATTACTTACTTTCAACATTTATATTTGGCATCCTAAAATATTTTCCAAAAATTAATCCAATCATTATTTAAACACAAATTTATTGAGTACCTGTGATGTCCCAGACACTGTTCTAAACATTAAGAATAATGACTCTAAGCACTAGAGATATAGCAGTTAAAATAGCAAAGTCCCTGTTCTCAAGGACATCATGCTCTGGGAGATCCAAAGCTTATGAAGACTCTCTGTGGTAAACTGAATAACCCAGAATTGACCATTTTTCCACAGACATGATATTGAACATTACTTAATCCTGGCACAATCTTAAACTTGAACATCACCAGAACTTTATAATGTCTACCGAGCCTAAGATAAGCTGTAATTGATTTTCTCTAAATAGTCCTAAGTATCAAGGTCTAACTTTTCAAGAGTCATAGTTACTAGGAATAGATAATAGGAGGAGGACTATGAATTGCAGGGGAAAAATCATTTGTAAAATACATATACTCTTTTTTCCATTAGGTTTAAGTACTTACAAAAATGAACTTAAGTGGCTGTGATCTATTGATACTTAAAGTTTAAGAATCTGATCAAGCACAGCAAAGGAAGAATCATACAAAAGAATAAGCCAGTTCCTCATGTAATGAAAGATTTGTCTTTCATTGAGTATTTAAAGTCTGATTTTCTTTAGAACAATAGATCTGAGTTTATTTTTTGTTGTTATTTTTTTAAACTTTTTATTTTATATTGGAGTATAGCTGATTAACAATGTTGTGATAGTTTCAGGTGCACAGCAAAGAAATTCAGCCATACATATACACGTATCCATTTTCCCCCAAACTCCCCTCCCATCCAGGCTGCGACATAACATTGAGCAGTGTTCCCTGTGCTATAGGTCCTTGTTGGTTATCCACTTTAAATACAGCAGTGTGTACATGTTGATCCCAAACTTCCTAACTATCCCTTGCCCCCATGCTTACCCCGCTGGTAACGTAAGTTCATTCTCTAAGTCTGTGAGATTGTTTCTGTTTTGTAAATAATTTCATTTGTATCATTTCAGAGTTTATTTTTTTATTCTAAAAAGTTCTACATTATCTAATATCTAAACCAATGATAGCATCATTCTCCATGAAAAATAAATATGTATATATACACTTTCAAGATATATCTATATCTGTCTATATAGTGTGTGTATATATATAAATTACATACACACAAAATCAATACATTTCATCATCAAAATATTAGTTCTTTAATAACTTTCAAATAGAACTAAGAAGGTAGGGTCAACTACACTGTCAAATTTTAAGGGTGAAAAGAATTAAGCAAGTAGAATATTAGAGTGAAGAAATGCTTCTCTAATTTGTATGCAAAAATATCCATTTTTTTAAGTTGGATGTGATCTTAGTTATGCTCTTAGTTCTGAAGTTGCAACCTGGAGTCCCACTGGCTAAATTCAGCTTTCATGTATGTTTTATTTCACACAGAATATCTAGGTTAAAAGAAACAAAGAAAGAAACAGACCAGCCAGATATAACATGCACTATCCGGTTATAAAGAGTCCCTGCCACTCACTCACCATACACTCTGGACTCCCATGGGCACTGGAGTTCATGAATTTGATTTAGTAAGTCCATCACTGAGCAGGTGAAAAAACTAAAGCCTGAGGAACAGTTAATTGCCCAAAGCATACACACAATGTTACTGTTATTGTATAAGTGGTATTTCATAAAATGTTAATATATAAATGGATGTTTTAAACAATATTTGACATTTATACTGTAATATATAAGCTCCAGTCCAAAGTATTTCAACTGAAATGTTTGATATTCTCTTTGCATAACTTCAGCTGGTCTCTTCAGTTTGTTAGATTTTTTTTAATCCATTCACATGAAAGTTTTCTAAATTTTTACAGGCACCTCAAAATTCATTTACCTCCTCATATAGTTGGATTACCTTTCTTATCATTATAAAAGGGAGAAAATACTGAAAAATATAAGCAAGCAGAAAATACTCCAAATAGAGACAGACAGATAGAGGAAAGGAGGGCTTCTTTTACTGTTGTTGTTGTTTCTAATAAAGAGGTTTTAAAAGAATCCTCACTCAATTTGGAAAATCTTCACCTAAAAAGCCAATTTCTCTATTTCTATTAGAAAGGAATCAAGCAATCTAAAAATCTACATTTCAGGCAAGATCGCTTATCTTGTATCACAAAAACAAGTAATGGGAAAAAGATGTTTCCTTCACTTTTCAGATATTCAAGAACAGACCATAAAACATCAAAGGATTTATAAACTGGCATCTCTGCAAATCATGTATGTCTACTGAACAAAGAGGCTTTACATAAAAACAAACAACTTAAGCATAATAAGGATCCATGCAGACCATCTTTTATTACCCCAGGTACTCAGAATATTCATAATGCAGCAAGTGGAGCACTGCTGTTTTCACACTTAAATTTAGTTTATCTGAACCAGGATGTCAGACTGGCTGTCAGCAGAAGAGATCCTCAAACATTAATGTTCTTAGTACTGTATTATCACTTGAAACAAGAGAGAGCTAAAGCCTTAAGAGCTTATATGTGACATGTCAGGATTGCTTTGGATGAATTCCTACAATAGACAATAAAAACCCAAATGACAGTCCCTAAAAAACAGGAATATTTGGGGGAGAGACTACAAATGAAACAGAATCCATCCTGCTACTTTCAACTATTTAGAAAACAAAACAAACAAAACTGTGATAAAATCTTAAAGCGTTCAGAAGCCTTTACAGCAACAAAACCTTTCACACATATTTTTGAAATATATATTATTATGCAAAAGGTATCTTTGCCTTGTATCTCATTCCTACAGAAGTGGAAAGCATCCATGAAACCACCCAATTCATGTTTCAACTTGTGTTGAATACATTCCTGAAAAATCGTTTCTTCTACCTATTTTAATAATTGCAAGTTTCCTTTGTGTGAGAAATGACTTATGCACCTTGCTACGTAGCTGTCATTTTTTCTACCAAGAGGTCACTCTCAAGTGTTTAGCTACTCCCAAGACAACTTTTGTACATAATAAAAAACGAAGTTGGAATTTTTATGGTGATGTTTCACCAACGTACCTAAAACTACTCCTCATTCTTCTTATTATTTTAAAAACACATTTATTTAGGAAGACATATAGATGTCTAATAAGCACATGAAAAGGTGCTCACAACTGCTAATTACTAGAGAAATGCAAATCAAAACTCCAATGAGGTATCACCACACACTGGTCAAAATGGCCATAAACGCTGGATAGGGTGTGGAGAAAAGGGAATCCTCCTATACTGTTGGTGGGAATGTAAATTGGTACAGACACTATGGAGAACAGTATGGAGGTTCCTTAAAAACACTAAAAATAGAGTTACAATGTGATCCAGAAATCCCACTCCTGGGCATATATCCAGAGAAAACTCTAATTCAAAAAGATACATGCACCTCAATGTTCATAGCAGCACTATTTACAATAGCCAAGACATCGAAGCAACCTAAATGTCCAAAAACAGATGAATGGATAAAGAATATGTGAGATAGATAAATAGATAGATAGATAGACAGATAGATGAGATAGATTCCATATTAAATGGAACACTACTCAGCCATAAAAAGAATAAAATAATGCCATTTGCAGCAACATGTGTGGACCTACAGATTATCATATTAAGTGAAGAAAGTCAGACAGAGAAAGACAAATATCATATGATATCACTTACATATGGAATCTAAAATATGATACAAATGAACTTATTTATAAAACAGAAACAGACTCATAGGCATAGAAAACAAACTTATGGTTACCAAAGAGGAAAGGGGAGCAGGATAAATTAGGAGTTTAGGATATATCTAAAATAGATAATAAGGTCCTACTGCATAGTATAGGAACAAAACAATATTCAATGTCTTGAAATAAACTAGAATGGAAAAGAATATGAAAAAAAATATAGATAGATAAAACTGAAACACTTTGCTGTACACTAGAAACTAATACAACACTGTAAGTAATCTATACTTCAATTTTAAAAAGGACATTTGTTTGTTTAAATGATAAACCATGTCGTATATATAATGTCTTGAATAATGTCTTGAACTAGGAATTAGAAGACTTGAATTAATTCTCTCATGTCTCATCAGTTTTGTGATATTAGGCAAAATGTGTAATTTTTTAGATCTCAGTTTCCTCACCTGAAAAACTGGAAGAAAAACTGTCCTTACATGAATGTGAGGTAAAGCAAACAAGTGAATACATGAAAGTCTTCTGTAAAATGCAAAGTACTGTATTTGTATATTTGGTGTGATAGACTCTGTTGTTTACCCATTCATCAACCATTTGCTCACATTTTTCTTGCTAACAAATGTGTTCAAGTGTCAATGTCCATGGCTCTATGGTATGAATAATGATTGGTTTAAGCTGATCATAGGGATCTCACCCACCTATGCCAAGGACCGACCTGGAGAAGTGGCTATGAGACTCTTCTGGCAAAAGAAATATACTGTATGTGCTGGGACTTATTCTGGGAAATATTTTCCTCTGTATGTGAAGAAGTCCCCTCCACCATCTGCATTTCCTTCCTTTCAGCTTTTGACATTAGCAAGTGAAGATCTTATGCCTGGCACCTGTGACTAAGTGAGGTAAGTCAAGAACAAGAGCAAACGTGCTAAGGATGATGGAGCAGAAAGACTGAAAGGAAGTGGGTCCCAAATGGCACTGATGAGACAGGCACTTTATTACAGATGCATATGATAAGGAAGTGATAGCCTTGATGCCTTCCTACAGGAAACACTGACTTCCTCTCCAGCACCAACCAGAGCGTGTTTGTTTGCCTATTTACCCAGTGAAACATGTACTACAATGTCATCATTGATTTGCTTTAAATATTAAAGATATAATTATAAAATAGAATAACTCTATTTTTTAAAACTTCAAAATTGTTAGAAATACTGAGACAACCCTGATAGGAGGCAAGCCTTCCTCAGGAATATGCAATAATTAGAAGCCATAAAGAATCTGTGTAATGAGAGACATCATAGGAAAACTGAAAGATATAACGTAGACTAAAGAATTTACGTGCAGCCTATGAAACAAGAGAATTACCATTCAGGATATATAATATTTCCTTAACATTAATATTAGAAAGACAAATTACTTAATACAAAATAAACAAAATACAAATAATACAAAATAAGCAAACGATTCACAGAGGACATACAAATGCCCAATAAACATATGAAAACAATACCATGACTCATTAATATTAAAACAAAATAGAAAATAAAATGAGATTTTAAAACTCATAAAAGTAAAATGAATGATGTGATATAGTATTAGTATGAGGCAGATAAAGTATCTCACATACTTTGCTTGCAGTATAAATTGCTTCAGAAGTGTAATTTAGCTACATCTATCAAAATCTGAAATATTAATATTCCTTGTATCTATTGTTCTTGTCTTTTTTTCTTCAAAGAAATTCTCCCATCCTATGTGCTTATGGTGGAGATGGTCAATCACAGTATTGGGCATGCAGTACTACAGATTCCTCATCCCCTTTCTTTCTCTGACTGTCAAAATTTAGCCACATAATAAAAGTGAATAAAGTTCCACTAAAAATTTTTCACATGGTTCCTGTGAAAAAAGAGAGAGCATTTCTACTTTAAGTTGAGGTATGCAAGGACCACACAAACCTAAATCAACTGGTGGCCACCTTTTCTAACATATACAGAGAACTTCTCTGAGAATAAATCTCACACAGAGGAGAGAAAATGAGAGATTCAGAGACATTTAAAAACTTGAAACTTGAATCGTTCCATACCTTAAAACAGGTATACCTTGGAAACCTTTCTTGTACCAGACAATATTTTTCTTTGTTTGGGTTTCTCAGTTAATTTTATTTGAATTTCTGTCAGTTGCCTCTGAAAAAGTCATACTCGAATATTCGCACAAATTCGCACATAAATTTTATATACTTTATATTATATATTAAATTATATACATACAATTTTAATAGCAAAAATCTGGAAACAACCTAAATGTCCACCTAAAGGATGAGACTGGTTTAAGACGTGATAGTTCACTCACATAATATTAAACAGGTACTAAAAATAATGAGATAGACCAATATGTCTTACAAGGACAATCTCCCACATACATAGATACACAGAAAAAGCAGAGTTGCAGTATAATACAAATGTAATGTACCATATGACAGCACTTAAATTTTTAAAATGATATATCCCTATGTTATATATTTGATACAAAAGTACTAGAAAGGGGCTTCCCTGGTGGTGCAGTGGTTGGGAATCTGCCTGCCAATGCAGGGGACACGGGTTCGAGTCCTGGTCCAGGAAGATCCCACATGCCGCCTGCGTGCAGCAACGAAGACCCAACGCAGCCAAAAATAATAAAATAAATAAATTTTTTTAAAAAGTACTAGAAAGGTATAAGATGAAGAGTTTATAGTTCTTACCTCTGAGTTAGGAAGTAAAAATTCAGATAATTTTCTATTTTATTCTAAGCACTTTGAAAATTCTATTTCATATATGTGTAAGTTATGTAATAAAAATACTAAAGCATAAAAAGTGTATTTTCCCTTCAAAGAAAATAAATGGTTAAAATGAGAAAAACTACTGGTTTCTTTAAAATTAATATAGCAGTGCATATTTTAGCAAAAGGCAGGTGAGAAAATCTCTACTTACAGATTATAGCTAAACTCAACATAAAGTACATTAAAAGAGTAAATCATATTTTAAATCCTGATACCTTTTGACAATCCTAAACTGGTTACTACAGTATTTTTGAAATCATTATTTATTTTTATTATAAAAGCTGCAATGAAGAATGACAGCCAATTTTCACTGTAATCTAGCAATCACAGATAATCTCAGTCGATCTACTTATTTTAATATGAATCTACCCAAGTAGTCATGTCTCATTAATTTTTAATTATTCAGAGATGGCTAACCTCAGTTTACTTACAAATCAGACTCAAAGTTGGTCCCAGTGAATTTAAAACTCATTTAATATTAAAGTAAACTTTAAATAGGATTATTTAGTCAGAGAAATCCATTACAAACAAAACTCTGGATTAAGAAAGCACTGTTTTTTGTTTTGGACGTTTTAGCCACAGCAATCAGAGAAGAAAAAGAAATAAAAGGAATCCAAATCAGAAAAGAAGAAGTAAAGCTGTCACTGTTTGCAGATGACATGATACTATACATAAAGAATCCTAAAGACACTACCAGAAAACTATGAGAACTAATCAATGAATTTGGTAAAGTAGCAGGATACAAAATTAATGCACAGAAATCTCTTGCATTCCTATACACTAATGAAAAAAATCTGAAAGTTAAATTAAGAAAACAGTCCCATTTACCATTGCAACAAAAAGAATAAAATACCTAGGAATAAATCTACCTAAGGAGACAAAAGACCTGTATGCAGAAAATCATAAGACACTGATGAAAGATATTAAAGATGATACAAACAGATGGAGAGATATACCATGTTCTTGGATTGGAAGAATCAACATTGTGAAAATGACTCTACTACCCAAAGCAATCTACAGATTCGATGCAGTCCCTATCAAACTACAACTGGCATGTTTCACAGAACTAGAACAAAACATTTCACAATTTGTATGGAAACAAAAAAGATCCCGAATAGCAAAAGCAATCTTGAGAAAGAAACACAGAGCTGGAGGAATCAGGCTCCCTGACTTCAGACTATACTACAAAGCTACAGTAATCAAGACATTATGGTACTGGCACAAAAACAGAAATATACATCAACGGAACAGGATAGAAAGCCCAGAGATAAACCCATGCACATATGGTCACCTTATCTTTGATAAAGGAGGCAAGAATATACAATGGAGAAAAGACAGCCTCTTCAATAAGTTGTTCTGGGAAAATTGGACAGCTACATATAGAATAATGAAATGAGAACACTCCCTAACACCATACACAAAAATAAACTCAAAATGGATTAAAGACCTAAATGTAAGGCCAGACACTATCAAACTCCTACAGGAAAAAATAGCCAGAACACTCTATGACATAAATCACAGCAAGATCCTTTTTGACCCCCCTCCTAGAGAAATGGAAATAAAACAAAAATAAACAAATGGGACATAATGAAACTTAAAAGCTTTTGCACAGCAAAGGAAACCTTAAACAAGAAGACAACCCTCAGAATGGGAGAAAATATTTACAAATGAAACAACTGACAAAGGATTAATCTCCAAAATTTACAAGTAGCTCATGCAGCTCAATATCAAAAAAACAAACAACCCAATCCAAAAATGGGCAGAAGACCTAAATAGACGTTTCTCCAAAGAAGATATACAAATTGCCAACAAACACATGAAAGAACGCTCAACATCATTAATCATTAGAGAAATGCAAATCAAAACTACAATGAGGTATCATCTCACACAGGTCAGAATGGCCATCATCAAAATATCTACAATAAATGCTGGAGAGGGTGTGGAGATAAGGGAACCCTCTTGCACCGTTAGTGGGAATGTAAATTGATAAAGCCACTATGGAGAACAGCATGAAGGTTCCTTAAAAAACTAAAAATAGAACTACCATATGACCCAGCAATCCCACTACTGGGCATATACCCTGAGAAAACCGTAATTCAAATAGAGTTATGTACCACAATGTTCATTGCAGCTCTATTTACAATAGCCAGGACATGGAAGCAACGTAAGTGTCCATCAACAGATGAATGGATAAAGAAGATGTGGCACATATGGACTATTACTCAGCCAAAAACAGAAATGAAGTTGAGTTATTTGTATTGAGGTGGATGGACCTAGAGTCTGTCACACAGAGTGAAGTAAGTCAGAAAGAAAAACAAATACCGTATGCTAACACATATATATGGAGTCTTAAAAAAAAAGAAAATGGTCATGAAGAACCTAGGGGCAAGACGGGAATAAAGATGCAGACCTAGTAGAGAATGGCCTTGAGGACAGGGGGATGGGTAAGGGTAAACTGGGACCAAGTGAGAGTGTCATGGTCTTATATACGCTACCAAATGTAAAATAGCTAGTGGGAAGCAGCCGCATAGCACAGAGAGATCAGCTCGGTGCTTTGTGACCACCTAGAGGGGTGGGATAGGGAGGGTGCGAGGGAGGGAGACGCAAGAGGGAAGAGTTATGGGGATATATGTGTATGTATAACTGGTTCTTTTTATTATAAAGCAGAAACTAACACACCATTGAATAGCAATTATACTCCAATAAAGATGTTTAAAAAAAAAAAAGAAAGCACTGTTTTAACATGAGAGAAATACAGCATTAAAGTTTTGATTTTACACAACATATTTTGGTCACTTACAAAATACTTAACAATCAATGAAATTAAATATAAATAAAATCAAGCTATAAAATAATGCAAAGATGCTGATCCTAAATAAATTTCATAACAGAGAATCTATACTTGATACCAGTGTGTTCCAATTATTACTCCTTATAATTAAGTTCTTCCTTCACAAGTCTTTATGGAAAGCAAGAAAAAACAAGAACAATGATAAAACACACACAAACATAGCAGAACACCAGGACACATGGGTCATCCATGACTTATTTATATGACAAATCTTACCTTCTTTTTCTGCAGACATGTACAGTCTTAGTCTGCACAAACTCTTACATACATACACACACACACACACACACACACACACACACACATCAAACAAACTTACAGTTACTGGGCTGATTTAGTGAATGTCTTCAAGATAATGTCATTATGTTAAACATGTCTGAAACCTGAATTAGGGAAATCACAGTTTGGGATCTGAAGATGTTACCCCATACTTATATTTCAAAATTTTACTACATTACCATTCCATTTTATAGGCAAATAAATAAGGTTACGAAAATTCATGCAATTATTTTATTTTCACCCAACAGGTGGGAGTATCTGCGGTGTGGTGGGGCGACAAGACTTAGCCAGAATTGGAATCGGGTCTCTTGATTGCTACTCCACGATTCAGTTTAGCTGACTATTCTGGAAATCAATAATAAGAAAGTATCACTTCTAATGCAGCAGTAATTAAGTAGGGTTTCTCTATCCCTGTATGTTTCATTTAATCTTTTTAAAATATCAACACACACGCGTCCTTTTATAAACATGGCACTTCAAAACCTGGAGTTACTATAAGCTATAAGCTATGATCGAGGATTTCCCAATTTACACCACAGTCCTAACAGCAAGTCACTGCTCCGCAGGAGCAGGCTCTTCTTCAGTCGCTTCTATCTCTGTGAGACCATGATTGCTTGATATGGTAAGAGAAGGAAAATCCAAGACGATAAAGGATAAAAATATCCAGCTTGCATTTTGCCAAGTCTCTTCCAATCAATCTTAAATATGTGGCATTTGAAAACCATATATAAGATTAATCCTGCTGGGCTTCCCTGGTGGCACAGTGGTTGAGAGTCTGCCTGCCGATGCAGGGGACACGGGTTCGTGCTCCGGTCCGGGAAGATCCCACATGCAGCGGAGTGGCTGGGCCCGTGAGCCATGGCCGCTGAGCCTGAGCGTTCGGAGCCTGTCCTCCGCAACGGGAGAGGCCACAACGGTGAGAGGCCCGCGTACCGCAAAAAAAAAAAAAAAAAAAAAGATTAATCCTACTAAGCTACAATGGCCATGTGAATTTGATCTTTTTGAAGAGATACTCAGAGTCATGAAGAAAGAATGAAGTCTATCTCAAAATCTCAAAGGAAACAACTGGCATATATGTTTCACATATATATGAAACAACTGTTAAAATTCACCATAAATATGTAATTCATGAGAATATCTGTCTAGGGCAAGAAAGAAATTAGCATAGCAGAAAATGAGAATAAATATGTACCCTATTTTACCACATTGAGATAATATTCAAGACTATTTATAGTTTTCTGCATTCTTTCAAAACTCTGCTTTGTTCCCTTCAATGCATATGTATATTATACTGTGCCAAGGAGTCAAAATTGATAACATATATATATATATATATAAAGGAGTTATTTTTAAAAAACATTAGTCAGACATAGGACAGAGCATCAATTTTACATGTCTGAGATACTGAACAATTTAGAAGGTGTAAAATGAGATTATGCTTTGCCTAAAGATTAAAAATATTAATGTGCAAAAGTACTTGATTTCCTTTTTGTTTTGAGCAGGCATTCTAAATTAAATAAGATGATCTATTTCACAGTATAGTTTTGAAGTTTCACATTGTTTCAAATAAAATTGTACACCATGTGTTTTCATTTTCTCCCTGGGACTCATCCTTTACCATCCCTAAGGCATGGATGATAAACAAGAAGTAAGTTTTACCAGCTGTCATCCTTCATGTGTACCATATTGTGAAAAAGTGAAATCAAATTTTCTTGCACTGAAGAACAGAGTAAAATATACTTTGATCCCAAACCTTCATGTTATGTCTTTATAACAATACGTAACTCCAAGAACAGCATTTCATACCACGTCCTAGGTTTAGACTGACTTCTGGAAAACTGTTTAACAGAAGTTTCAGTGGAAGTCTTTGACTAAGCTTTTGAAAATATATCATCTTAAATGCAGTTATATGGAGAATCCCTTTCATGCCTTATGGCAACCAAACCTATTATTTATTTATCAAGAATAACATTTAAAAGTCTATCGAAGTTTCCTATTTGCTGACCATGACTGGATGGAATCAAAACACTTATGTGGAAAGGAAGCTCATAAAGGGCTGATTCAGGATCTGGAGAGACTAGGTTATAAATATATATCAGAGTGTAGTTCCGACGCCAGTAATGTCTATGCGCGTACAAAGAAACTCCCACACTTGCAGGTGGCAGATGAGATCGGCCAAAAGGCAAAGAAAAGTCTGATGGATGACTTTTAAAAAGTTATTCAAAAAAGTCTAAAACAGTTGAGTGTGGTAGTCAGGGAATGGGCCAGGCCAGGGTTGAATTCCTACTCTGTCATTTACTAGCTCTGTGAACTTGAACAAGATCCTTTAGCTCTCTTAAGCTTTCCTTAAAACAACGGCAACACCTATCTCAGTATTCATTGCTCATTGAAATCAATGTGCTACTTTTATATTAGGTGTTAGTGATATAAAAATAAGACTATATAGAGAGCTGATTCTGCTCCTTGAAGAAAGAGCTGTTTCACTACTTCTAGAAAATTAAGTACTTTATTGAGTATTTTAAGCATCTGCTTTAAAAAGCAACATTAAGGAGGGGCATCTCTCAGGGCACTCAGAGCCCACTCATAACCAACTTCGGACATCCTGAGTCCCATGGGAATGAAAGAATATATATGTATCTGAGGTTTTCAAATGAAAGAATGTTAAAATTTTTTTAATCTTCAAATTCTTCCATCATGACATTTTACTTTCTCTTCTCTCCACACATTTTTCCACCGTCTTCTTCATGGAGGTAAGGTACTAAGCCCCAGGCAGCAGCCCCTGCACCTTGCTCTCCAGTTTAGGCTCTTTACTGAGTACTTCCTATGGGCCAGGCTTGGCACCAAGCCCTTGATAGGTACATACTTGATCCAAAAACTCTTTGTGTGAATTTACAAATATTTATTGAGCACCTAGGCAGTTCCAGGTATTTCACATATATTACCACATTTAATCTTCACAGTCATCCTCTTGGGTAATCATGTCAACTCTCAGATGACAGGCAACTTGCTGAAGGCCACCTGACCTCGACACTGCCTTACTTACTTCTCTTACTCTGATTCTCCCTCAGATAGCTACTAGAACTATCCTGGTGGCCTCAGAGGTAGTCCCTTGCTGGGACTGAAACTGATCTTTTAGCCACTGAAGGATAGCTAGTTAGAAAAGGTGGTGCAATAATCTGACATATTCCAAGGACACACCCTCCCCCTGTCTCTGCCTTGGTCATCCCTTCTTACACCCCCACACACACACAGCAGAACAGTTGTGCCATGATCAAGACTTAGAGCACAGGGACTTCCCTCGTGGTCCAGTGGTTAAGACTTCGCCTTCCAATGCAGGGGGTGCAAGTTAGATCCCTGGTCATGGAGCTAAGATCCCACATGCCTCACAGCCACAAAAACCAAAACATAAAACAGAAGCAATATTGTAACATATTCCATAAAGACTTTAAAAATGGTCCACATCAAAAAACATCTTAGGGCTTCCGTGGTGGCGCAGTGGTTGGGAGTCCGCCTGCCGATGCAGGGGACACGGGTTCGTGCCCCGGTCTGGGAGGGTCCCACATGCCGCGGAGCGGCTGGGCCCGTGAGCCATGGCTGCTGAGCCTGCGCGTCCGGAGCCTGTGCTCCGCAACGGGAGAGGCCAAAACAGTGAGAGGCCCGCGTACAGCAAAAAAAAAAAAAAAATCTTAAAAAAAAAAAGACTAAGAACACAGAGCTCCCCTTCAACATTTAAAATGGGTAAAAGAGTGTGTTATGTCAACTGTGCATATATGTCTGTACTTGTATTTAGACTCATGGAAAAGAGCTTAACTAATTACATTCTGTGCAGTAAACCCAGCACCTAAGAAAGAAGTGAAAATATTATAATTTGTTTCTAAAACTGCAGCCGAAGGGAATGCCAGTAGGAAGTGCAGAAGTATGAGACAACTATCAAGTAAAAGGGACAGATGTTATATAACAACATAACTGGAATTTCTACAAACTCCAATATAACTTTTTGCTTTTATTATTTAAAAAATGTTTTTTTTTTCTTTTGCTTTCTGACAGACTGACAGGAACCAGCAGTAGTAAGGAAAAGGGAGTTATCAAATAATTCCATTCCCTGAAAACAAAAATTAGAATTTGAATGACAACTAGGAATCAGAATCAAGCAAAAAACTCTGAGCAACATGGAAGATGGTGAATATTTTTAGCTATAGCCAGTCAGTTAGCCTAGGTCAGAACAGGCTTCTAAATGGCCAATTCTTAATGAACATACCCACCATGAACAAATGAGGGTCAGAAAGACCATGGAAGTACTGGTCAGCAAGTTTTAGTTCTTTAGGAGAAATACTAAAAAAGTACTGTCTATTTTTTCCACTTTAAAAAAACAAAGTGATATAAGTGTGATTGTAAAGATAAAATAAAATAAATATCATAATGGCATCAATGACTAACTCTATACCACTTCCAAGTTACAAAGCAATTTTTTCCTATAAAATAAACAATGTGTTACAACATCACACCAACCTCTCAATGGAAATCATGGCTCACATCATTTCATGTAAGAGGAAACTCAAGTTTAAAGAAGTTAATGCAGTCTTTTAAAATTGCACAGATAGGAAGAACACGGCTGAGCAAAAGCAAAATTATAGTGCAGTTAATTAAAATTCAGGGATGCTTATTTTCACTAACTAGTCCCAAAGCCCAGAGAAATATAGCCATTATTTTGTAATAACTTTAAATTGAGTATGATCTATAAAAGTATTGAATCACTATATTGTACACCTGAACTTAACATAATATTGTAAATCAACTATACTTCAATTTTAAAAGATGCTGTGGTACATGCATACCACAGAATACTACTCAGCCATAGAAATGAACAAACTTTTCATACACAGCCATTTATATGAGTTTCCAGGAAATTATATAAAGGGCTGGAGAGAAATGGATGTGATTATGAAAGGGCAAGAGTAAAGATATTCATGATGCTGGAACTGATCATTATCTTGACCATAGTAGCAGATACATGAATGTACACATTTAATAAAATTGTATAGAACTAAATTCACACACAAATATGAGTACAAGAAAAACTGAGGGAATAAGAATACACTGGTGGATTGCATCAGTGACAATTCCCTGGTTGTGGTATTACACAGTAGTTTTACAAAGTGTATGCAGGTAAAGCATATATGAGATTACTCTGTACTGTTTCTTACTATTGCATGTGAATCTACCATTATCTCAATAAAACTATCCGTTAAAAAGTAAAAAAAAAAAAAAAAAAAAAAAGGGAGAGAGAGTCTCCCAATGTACAGTCATCCCTCCTCAGTTTCCACAGGGGATTGGTTCCAGGATCTGCCAGGGATTTTGTTATCCCATAGTCCCATTTATTGGAAACACCTATTTAATGGAAACAATTTACATATGAGAGTTCCAGTACAGTTCAAATCCTTGTTGTTCAAGCATCAACTGTATAATCTTCCAGGATTCAGAAAACCTGGATTTGCCCCCAGAGAAGAAACATCTTCTTATCCTAAATCAACAGCTTTTTTTAATCTTATATGAGGGGTTTTTTTTTTTCCATCTCTTAGTTTCTTCTTTCACTAACTGTGATACAGATTCTATCTTCTTTCCCACTAATATAATATTTTAAATATTCTTAATCTTTTGGACGTTTTAGGTGGAGGAGAAGAGGGATTCACATCCTAAAAAGAAAAGTGACCAATACAGCATCTAAGTCATCATGTTGAAAATTGCTCCCAAATACCAAATGCCAAGGAAACAGAATTTGCCTAAGTTAAAATAACAAAGGCAAACATTCTCCCCCTTTCTCTTTCTTACAAACCTCCACACCTCAATACTATACCCTTATTTAAATAGTTTCCAAGTATTAAACATCTTCTACTGCCTCCATCTCTCACCCCATTGGAATTTTTATGATATTCCCTCTCTTCTTTTCTCTGACCATTTTTTCCTATTTTATACCCTTTCCTCTCCATTGTTCTGGCCTTGAATTTATTTATTCATTATGCCTTTATCTATCCATTTGTTCATTCAATCAATCAATAAGTATGCATCAAGCCCTAACTACATGCTATCATTATACTACGCATGGGGTTGGGGAGGGATGGTGAACCAAGACAAAAGTGATGACTGTCCTCATTAACTTATATTCTAGCAAGAAATATGGTAAACAATTGACAACATAATGTATTTTTAACTTCCATTGTGCTATGAGCTATAAAAGATACTTACTGGAAGCTATGAGTATAGAGAGGGAATTCTATTCTGGTGAAAGTGAAGAGAAAACATCCTCAAAGTACTTTCTGATCTGAATTCTGAAGGATGTATTGGGATTAACTAAGCAGACAGGTAGAGCCCTCCATAAAGAAGAAAGGGAAGCAGCAAAGCCCTGAAGAACGAAGGATAAGGGAATTCAAGAAACCAAAGGAGGCTTACATGGCTAGACTCAGAGTGCTATGGGTTGAGTTAGTTGAAGCTGTTGACAGAGGCCAGGACCAAATCCCTTAGGGCCAGCAAACCTTGTTAAAGATGCTAGTCTTTACCTCCTAGGAAAGGGACGTGATAAATCCTCCTTTTCCTTTCTTAATCTAAACCTAAAATTTTTCTAAAGATAAGGCTGTCTTTCATCATTTCTGTGATATTATGTATACCATAGTCACTCCCTGCTCTATGATTCTATTATTTATGGCCTTCTAACAAAACAAGGTGAACTTCTTGATAAGTACTATTGTTTAGATCCCAGGTATGCTTGTTTCCCAAGAAAACACAATTACAGTCTCAATTAACCTAGAAATTTGTCTAAGATACTAATGGCTATATAAAATGCTCAGTTCCTGGTCATTGTGAGCATTTACTTCTGAGAATTTATATGTGCTAGATATTACAACAGATAAAATCTTAAAATATAGAATAAAATGAACCCTAGACAAAAGTCCACATTGTATTTTTAAGTCATCATTGCTATAATATTCAATTTTTACATTCTCCAATGATTTAGTTTCAAAATCAAACTTAAAATTCAATACGATAGAGGAGACCTTCAACATGGCAGAGGAGTAAGACGTGGAGATCACCATCCTCCCCACAGATACATCAGAAATACATCTACATGTGGAACGACTCCTACAGAACACCTACTGAATGCTGGCAGAAGACCTCAGACCTCCCAAAAGGCAAGAAACTCCCCACGTACCTGGGTAGGGCAAAAGATAAAAGAAAAAACAGAGACAAAGAATAGGGACGGGACCTGCACCAGTGGGAGGGAGCTGTGAAGGAGGAAAAGTCTGCACATCCTTCAGTGGCAGAGATGGCAGGTGGGCAGTGGGGGAAGATTCAGAGCCACGGAGGAGAGCACAGCAACAGGGGTGCAGAGGGCAAAGCGGAGAGATTCCCACACAGAGGATCAGTGCCGACCAGCACTCACCAGCCTGAGAGGCTTGTCTGCTCACCTGCCAGGGTGGGCAGAGGCTGGGAGCTGAGGCTCGGGCTTTGGAGGTCGGATCCCAGGGAGAGGACTGGGGTTGGCTGCGTGAACACAGCCTGAAGAGGGCTAGTGCGCCACAGCTAGCCGGGAGGGAGTTCAGGAAAAAGTCTGGAACTGCCAAAGAGGCAAGAGAGCATTGTTTCGGAGTGCGCGAGGACAGGGGATTCAAAACACTGCTTAAACAAGCTCCAGAGACGGGCATGAGCCGCAGCTATCAGCGCGGACCCCAGAGGCGGGCATGAGACGCTAAGGCTGCTGCTGCCGCCACCAAGAAGCCTGTGTGCAAGCACAGGTCACTATCCACACCTCCCCTCCCGGGAGCCTGTGCAGCCCGCCACTGCCAGGGGCCCGTGATCCAGGGACAACTTCACTGGGACAGCACGGCGGGCCTCAGGCTGGTGCAACGTCATGCCGGCCACTGCCACCATAGGCTCGCCCCGCACTCCGTACCCCTCCCTCCCCCCCGGCCTGAGTGAGCCAGAGCCCGTGAATCAGCGGCTCCTTTAACCCCGTCCTGTCTGGGCGGGAAAAGACACCCTCACGCGACCTACACGCAGAGGCGGGGCCAAATCCAAAGCTGAACCCCAGAAGCTGTGGGAACAAAGAAGAGAAAGGGAAATCTCTCCCAGTAGCCTCAGGAGCAGCGGATTAAATCTCCACAATCAACTTCATGTACCCTGCATCTGTGGAATACCTGAAGAGACAACGAATCATCCCAAAATTGAGGCGGTGGACTTTGGGAGCAATTGTAGACTTGGGGTTTGCTTTCTGCATCTAATTTGTTTCTGGTCTTATGTTAATCTTAGTTTAGTATTTAGAGTTTATTATCATTGGTAGAGTTGTATTGATTTGGTTGCTTTCTTCCTTTTTTTAAAAATATATAGATATGTATATATTTTTCCTTTTACTCTTTTGGTGAGTGTGTATGTGTATGCTTCTTTGTGTGATTTTGTCTATATACCGTTGCTTTTACCATTTGTCCTAGGGTTCTGTCCATTTTTTTTTTTTTTTTAAGTATACATTTAGTGCTTGTTTTCCTTGCTGGATTTGTTTCATGGTTTGGTTGCTCTCTGCTTTCTTTCTCTCTTTCCTTCTTGCTTTTCTTTTATTACTTTTTCTTTTTTTATTTTTAATATTTCTTTATTTTGTTTTAATAACTTTATTTTACTTTTTCGTTCTTTCTTTTTTTCTCCCTTTTCTTCTGAGCTGAGTGGGTGACAGGGCCGTCATGCTCCAGCCGCATGTCAGGGCTCTGCCTCTGAGGTGGGAGAGCCAAGTTCAGGACACTGGCCCACCAGAGACCTCCCAGCTCCACATAATATCAAATGGAGAAAATCTCCCAGAGATCTCCATCTCACGCCAAGACCAAGCTCTACTCGATGACCAGCAAGCTACAGCGCTGGACACCCTATGTCAGACAACTAGCAAGACAGGAACACAACTCCACCTGTTAACAGAGAGGCTGCCTAAAATCATAATAAGGTCACAGACATCCCAAAACACACCACCAAACGTGGTCCTGCCCAACAGAAAGATAAGCCCCATCCACCAGAACACAGGCACCAGTCTCCTCCACCAGGAAGCCTACACAACCCACTGAACCAAACTTAGCCACCTGGGACAGACACCAAAAACAATGGGAAATACGAACCTGCAGCCTGCAAAAAGGAGACAACAAACAAGGTAAGTTAAGCAAAATTTGAAGACAGAGAAACACACAGCAGTTGAAGGAGCAAGGTAAAAAACCACAGGACCAAACAAATAAAGAGGAAATTGGCAGTCTACCTGAAAAAGAATTCAGAATAATGATAGTAAAGATGATCCAAAATCTTGGAAATAGAATGGAGAAAGTACAACATCCGTTTAACAGGGACCTAGAAGAACTAAAGAGCAAACAAACCATGATTAACAACACAATAAATGAAATTAAAAATTCTCTAGAAAGAATCAATAGCAGAATATGTGAGACAGAAAAACGGATAAGTGACCTGGAAGATAAAATAGTGAAAATAACTATCATAGAACAGACTAAAGAAAAAAGAATGAAAAGAATTGAGGACAGTCTCAGAGACCTCTGGGACAACATTAAATGCACCAACATTCAAATTATAGGGGTTTCCGAAGAAGAAGAGAAAAAGAAAGGGACTGAGAAATTATTTCAGCAGACTATAGTTGAAAACTTCCCTAATATGGGAAAGGAAATAGTCAAGTCCAGGAAGCACAGAGAGTCCCATATAGGATAAATGCAAGGAGAAACATGCCAACACACATATTAATCAAACTATCAAAAATTAAATACAAAGAAAAAATATTAAAAGCAGCAAGGGAAAAACAACAAATAACGTACAAGGAAACCCCCATAAGGTTAACAGCTGATCTTTAAGCAGAAACTCTGCAAGCCAGAAGGGAGTGGCAGGACATACTTAAAGTGATGAAAAGGAAAAACCTACAACCAAGGTTACTCTACCCAGCAAGGATCTCATTCAGATTTGACAGAGAAATTAAAAGCTTTACACACAAGCAAAAGCTAAGAGAATTCAGCACCACCACATCAACTTTACAACAAATGCTAAAGGAACTTCTCTAGGCAGGTAACACAAGAGAAGGAAAAGACCTACAATAACAAACCCAAGACAATTAAGAAAATGGTAATAGAAACATACATATCGATAAATACCTTAAAGGTATATGGATTAAATGCTCCAACCAAAAGACATAAATGGGCAGAATGGACACAAAAACAAGACCTGTATGTATGCTGTCTACAAGAAACCCAATTCAGACCTAGGGACACATACAGACTGAAAGTGAGGGGATGGAAAAAGATATTCCATGAAAATGGAAATCAAAAGAAAGCTGGAGAAGTAATTCTCATATCAGAAAAAAAAAACTTAAAAATACAGAATGTTACAAGAGACAAGGAAGGATACTACATAATGATCAAGGGATCAATCCAAGAAGATATAACAATTGTAAATATTTATGCACCCAACATAGGAGCATCTCAATATATAAGGCAAATGCTAACAGCCATAAAAGGGGAAATCGACAGTAACACAAGCATAGTAGGAGACTTTAACACCCCACTTTCACCAACAGACAGATCATCCAAAATTAAAATAAGTAAGGAAACACAAGCTTTAAATGATACATTAAACAAGATGGACTTAATTGATATTTATAGGACATTCCATCCCAAAACAACAGAATACACTTTCTTCTCAAGTGCTCAGGGAATCTTCTCCAGGATAGATCATATCCTGGATCACAAATCAAGCCTTGGTAAATATAAGAAAATTGAAATTGTATCTTTTCCAAGCACAAAGCTATGAGATTAGATATCAATTACAGGAAAAAATCTGTAAAAAATACAAACACATGGAGGCTAAACAATACACTACTAAATAACCAAGAGATCACTGAAGAAATCAGAGGAAATCAAAAATACCTAGAAGCAAATGACAATGAAAACACGATGACCCAAAGCCTATGGCATGCAGCAAAAGCAGTTCTAAGATGGAAGTTTATAGCAATACAATCCTACCTCAAGAAACAAGAAACATATCAAATAAACAACCTAACCTTACACATAAAGCAATTAGAGAAAGAAGAACAAAAAAATCCCAAAGTTAGCAGAAGGAAAGAAATCATAAAGATCAGAGCAGAAATAAATGAAAAAGAAAAAAAGGAAACTATAGCAAAGATCAATAAAAATTAAAGTTGGTTTTTTGAGAAGAAAAACAAAATTAATAAACCATTAGTCAGACTCATCAAGTAAAAAAGGGAGAAGACTCAAATCAATAGAATTAGAAATGAAAAAGGAGAAGTTAACAACTGACACTGCAGAAATACAAAGAATCATGAGAGATTACTACAAGCAACTATATGCCAATAATATGGACAAACTGGAAGAAATGGACAAATTCTTAGAAAAGCACAACCTTCCAAGACTGAACCAGGAAGAAATAGAAAATATAAACAGACGAATCACAAGCACTGAAATTGACACTGTGTTTAAAAATCTTCCAACAAACAAAAGTCCAGGACCAGATGGCTTCACAGGCAAATTCTATCAAACATTTAGAGAAGAGCTAACACCTATCCTTCTCAAACTCTTCCAAAATATAGCAGAGGGGGGAACACTCCCAAACTCATTCTACAAGGACACCATCACCCTGATGGCGAAACCTGACAAAGATGTCACAAAGAAAACTACAGGCCAATATCACTGATGAACATAGATGCAAAAATCCTCAAAAAAAACTAGCAAACAGAATCCAACAGCACATTAAAAGGATCATACGCCATGATTTAGTGGGGTTTATCCCAGGAATGCAAGGATTCTTCAACACACGCAAATAAATAAATGGGATAAACCATATAAACAAACTGAAGGAGAAAAATCATATGATCATCTCCATAGATGGAGATAAAGCTTTTGACAAAATTTAACACCTATTTATGATAAAAACCCTCCAGAAAGTAGGCACAGAGGGAACTTACCTCAACATAAGAAAGGCCATATATGACAAACCCACAGCCAACATCGTTCTCAATGGTAAAAAACTGAAACCATTTCCTCTAATATTAGGAACAAGACAAGACTGTCCACTCTCACCACTATTATTCAACATAGTTTTGGCAGTTTTAGCCACAGCAATCAGAGAAGAAAAAGAAATAAAAAGAATCCAAATCAGAAAAGAAGTAAAGCTGTCACTGTTTGCAGATGACATGATACTGTACATAGAGAATCCTAAAGATGCTACCAGAAAACTACTAGAGCTAATCAATGAACTTGGTAAAGTTGCAGGATACAAAATTAATGCACAGAAATCTCTTGCATTCCTATACACTAAGGACGAAAAATTTGAAAGAGAAATTAAGAAAACTCTCCCATTTACCACTGCAACAAAAAGAATAAAATACCTAGGAATAAATCTACCTAAGGAGGTAAAAGACCTGTACTCAAAAATCTATAAGACACTGAATGAAGATATTAAAGATGATACAAACAGATGGAGAGCTATACCATGTTCTTAGATTGGAAGAATCAACATTGAGAAAATAACTATACAACCCGAAGCAATCTACAGATTCAGTGCAATCCATACCAAAGTACCAACGGCATTTTTCACAGAAATAGAACAAAAAATTTCACAGTTTGTATGGAAACAAAAAAGACCCCGAATAGCAAAAGCAATCTTGAGAAAGAAAAACGGAGCTGGAGGAATCAGGCTCCCTGACATCAGACCGTAGTACAAAGCTACAGTAATCAAGACAGTATGGTACTGGCACAAAAACAGAAATATAGATCAATGGAACAGGATAGAAAGACCAGAGATAAACCCTTGCACATATGGTCACCTTATTTTTGTTAAAGGAGACAAGGATATACAATGGAGAAAAGACAGCCTCTTCAATGAGTGGCGCTGGGAAAACTGGACAGCTACATGTAAAAGAATGAAGTTAGAACACTCCCTAACACCAAACACAAAAATAAACTCAAAATGGATTAAAAACCTAAATGTAAGGCCAGACACTATCAAACTCTTAGAGGAAAACATAGGCAGAACACTCTATGACATAAATCACAGCAAGATCCTTATTGACCCACCTCCTAGAGAAATGGAAATAAAAACAAAACTAAACAAATGGGACCTAATGATACTTAAAAGCTTTTGCACAGCAAAGGAAACCATAAAGAAGACAAAAACACATTCCTTAGAATGGGATAAAATGTTGCAAATGAAGCAACTGACAAACGATTAATCTCCAAAATTTACCAGCAGCTCATGCAGCTCAGTACCAAAAAAAACAAACAACCCAATCCAAAAATGGGCAGAAGACCTAAATAGACATTTCTCCAAAGAAGATATATAGATTGCCAACAAACACATGAAAGCATGCTCAACATCACTAATCATTGGAGAAATGCAAATCAAAACTACAATGAGGTATCACCTCACACCAGTCAGAATGACCATCATCAAGAAATCTACAAACAATAAATGCTGGAGAGGGTGTGGAGAAAAGGGAACCCTCTTTCACTGTTGGTGGGAATGTAAATTGATACAGCCTCTATGGAGAACAGTATGGACATTCCTAAAAAAACTAAAATAGAACTACCATACGACCCAGCAATCCCACTACTGGGCATATACCCTGAGAAAACCATAATTCAAATAGAGTCATGTACCACATGTTCACTGCAGCTCTATTTACAATAGCCAGGACATGGAAACCATCTAAGTGTCCATCAACAGATGAATGGATAAAGATTTTGCACATATATACAATGGAATATTACTCAGCCATTAAAAGAATCGAAATTGAGTTATTTGTAGTGAGGTGGATGGACCTACAGACTGTCATACAGAGTGAAGTAAGTCAGAAAGAGAAAAACAAATATTGTATTCTAACACATATATATGGAATCTAAAAAATGGTTCTGAAGAACCTAGGGGCAGGACAGGTATAAAGATGAAGACGTAGATAATGACCTTGAGGACACGGGGAGGGGGAAGTGTAAGCCGGGACCAAGTGAGAGAGTGGCATGGACATATATACACTACCAAATGTAAAATAGATAGCTAGTGGGAAGCATCCGCATAGCACAGGGATATCAGCTCGGTGCTTTGTGACCACCTATAGGTGTGTGATAGGGAAGATGGGAGGGAGAGGCAAGAGGGAGGAGATATGGGGATATATGTATACGTAGAGCTGATTCACTTTGTTGTAAAGCAGAAACTAATACACCATTATAAAGCAATTATACTCCAATAAAAATGTAAAAAATTAATTAATTAGTTAAATTTTTAAAAATTCAATCCGATAGCAGTTAAAGGGAGCAACTCAGTTAAATAACCTTATTGAAAATATATTTATTCCATGAACTTGAACTAATAAAAAATGAAGAAGGATCAGTAGGTAGGTAGATAGAGGAAAGCAGCAGTAAAGTACAGGAGGATACCATACTGGTAGGGAAATAGAGTTTCATTCATTTATCTCAGCACCAGGAAAGACACACACTCTCAAGATCTCTCTCTCCCCCCTCACTCTCACACCCAGGAAGATGGAGAGTAAACAAGGATGTCTCACACATTTTTGGCTTCTGTTTCCTGCCCCTTCAATAAACATTACTTGGTCTTGTGACTCTATAAAACTAGGTGATCATGAACAAGAATGCAAGTATGCATCTACTAGATTATAGGACCGTTAGCAAGTGGAAGTTTCCCACATTACATGGGAGATGTATGCATATTCTCAGGTTTGAGGAAATGCATATCCTTCTTTTATACCCTACAGAGATTTTCCCGGCTGCAGCAAGTTAACACAACTCAGAAACCAGTAATTCTAAAATCCAGATTATTGTAGCAGTCAAAAGACTACATAAATTTCATAGATTTCATTCTCCTGTATTCTATCTCAATCTTACCATGTCATCAAAAAATCACAGAAAATAAACGTTCTGCTTCTCCAAACTTCTTCCATTATATGTGGTCACACTTTTTTAAAGCTACTACACCATCTTTCCCCCACTCGCACCTTCCCCCATGAAGGAATCATCCTTAAATATAAAGGACTGTGGGATGCCCTGAGGGTATCTGGAAACATCTGGTCCATTTCTATCATTTTCTATCTACCATTTCTGTTTTAACAATGAAAGGGAAAATAGAGAGTAGAGCCATTGGTGCAAGTATTTAATGATGTTATAAATGTAATATCCAAGGTAACAAAATAGGAGCAAGGAAGAAAATAAAAGAAGGAAAACACAAACACAAAAAACAACAAGAAAACAGTATGGGCTGGGTTTGGGTAGAATTTACTCCCTGCTAGATGATTAACATCTATTGAGGGAACACTCCACATCTATAGTGGCAAAGTATTGGTGGCTACCTACTAAAAATTATATAGCATTAATGTAACAGCATGGTATAATGGAAAGAATGAGTTTGGGAATTATAAGGTCTGTATTAAAAAACCATCTCTGCCACTAATTAGTTTTGATCCTGAACAATTTACAAGAACTTCAAAAGGTTTAGTTCCCTCATCTATGAAATGGGAACGAAAATGTTGACTCTCTCAGAGTTAGTAAATCAATAATGGTTTCTTTGTAGTACAGAGTGATGTTCCATGTAAGGTGGCTTTTATTATTGAAAGTGTTATCTTCTGTTATGCTGATTAAACTGACTCCATCCCTTATGTATCATCAGGAGATCAAAACTTTTTATTTGCCTACCTTTGAATAATAATAAATTTTTTCTAGCAGTTTCTCTCGTAATGACTTATCGCTTGGAAAGATTCACGTGAAAATATAAATCTCAGTCAGACGCTGCAGCATTCTTAGATACTACAATAATATGAGGACCAGAAGACAAGTTGACAGGGTTCCTTGAGTTTAGTGAGAACCCAGAAAACAATCCTAGGAAGAGGAATAGACAGAAAGAATTAGCTGAAATTGATATAAACTACTACAGCAGGAAATGACCAAAGAAATCAGATAATGAACTTCCTCCTGACACAGCCAAGGGCTTTTAAAGCCGGCCAATGTGACATGCCATACGTCCAAGCAAAGCAACCCTAGCCTGGCCTACTTTTTATTCTTCTCAGTTTAAAAAAAAAAAAAAAGTTAAGCTATCTATTAACACAGACTTCAAAAGAAAAGCAGAGAAACAAATTAACAAATAATGCGTTTATTAACATCAGGTTGATGGAAAGATAAAAGAAATTTGAAACACCAGGGTCCAAGCAGTTCTGAATAAGGCTGCTGATACTATAGTCTCTGTGAATAACATCCTCTGGGACTACATAGTACACAACCCATGTGGTCATAGTAGGTGGCCCTGGATGTGCCTAGTCTTAAGGATTTTCAGTACAAAATACAGGAAGAAAGGAGAGAGATGAATCTGGGAGTAAGGGTTATAATTTGCCTTGTAAATTATAAAACACCTCATTACCAGTAGCTTTCAAATAGCAAATAGCAAATACCCCCAGTATATTTTAATATGTATATTTTAAATGATTCTATTTAGAAAACATCACAGGGAGTGCAATTTTTTAGGAACACATCTCTTCTTTTGTCAGAGATTATCATTAACAACCATTTAGAAGAAAAGACCCATAGATAGGAACCTGTCTGGCAGGGATTACGATGCAGGATCCAAGTCCTAGGTATGAAAGTCACAGTCAAGAAGGAGATTTCAAACAGTAGGAACATACAAAATTAATAATAAATACAGACTCAGAACCCAGCTGGAGTTTCCAATGGTAGAAAAGGAAAATTTAAAGTTGAAAGAGCGCCAAGATAGAAAAGGTAAATCCTGCAGATGTGAATACTGGTGCTTCCCAGGATGACTGAGAATAAACTCGGCAGTGGTCTAGTTCTCTTAACAGTGAGAAATGCTGAACCATGACCTCTATGTACGACAATGCCAGTATGTGAATCAAAAGTGGGTAAATAGATTAAACTCTTTTGGTTTAAAATTCCACCTGTTAGTCAAGCAAAGAAATAAATCTACACATTTCTCCTTTCTTCCTTTGTTTCTTCTTTCCTTTCTTCCTTCCTTTCCTTGCTTTCCTTTTTCTTCCTTCTCCCCTCTCTCTCCCTTCCCTCCCTCCCTCCCTCTTTTTCTTTTTTTGGTGATCTAGTCTACGAATCTCTCATCTACACCCTGGGTAAGTGCTATCAGAAGACAAGTCCATAGCATTTCATATTTGCCAGAAAAGAAGATGATAGATTCTACATTTTTAAATTATTCCTTCAAGAAAGTAGGTTAAACAGGAAAGAAGAATCCACCAAAATTAGCAGCCCTCCAAGCATACTGACATATAAAATTAGAGCTATTCACATCTCAGTTAATAAAAAGTGACACCTACTTAGAATATGTAAATTAAGAACAGCATGAGAGGAATATGAGCAAAACCTCAATGTGGGCAAAAGAAGATGCAAACTGTAACTAGGAAATGACAAACAGTAAACCCAGAAAGTGAAATACGCCCATATTAGCAAAAAGAAAATAAATGGAATAGGAATGTGAATTTGCAAACGATAAGATAGAAACCAGAATGCCAGAGGAAATCAATTTTCTATTTTCAATGGAAGCAAACTAAGGAAATATCATCAAGAGATGAACTGCCACAGTCCAGGAATAAGAGATCCTGTTTGAATAAGACTAGAAATTCTTTACCCAAAGAAATATTCCATTGAGTGAAAAGGTTAACCAGAAAATCTTTAATGTAGAGTGGAAGAACTATGTCTACACATCTCTCTAGTCATTCTTCCCATGAAGACCTGAGGCTGTGAGTCGAGACAACCTGGAGCCTCAAGAGAGCAGCCTGATGCTGCCAATCATGTTCAGCAGCATATTTCACAGTATCCCTCACACTGCCATCTTCATTTTGTAACTTCATAAGTAAGGGGAAGGTCCAGGTGCCGGAAGTAGACCGGGAGGTGAGCTTCCAAATCATTCCCTGAACAGGGGAAATTTACCAGAACGACTGCAGGGACTTTTTCCTGGTTTGTTCCTCCTCTATCCCAGGCACTTAGAACAGGGCTTCACACAGTAAGCCCACAATAAATGTTATGTTGAATAAATAAATTATATATCCCTGGATCCTTTCTGTTGCCATTTGAGGTATTTCTTCATGTTCTGCTCTTGCAAAGTCCCTCATGACAACAGAGAATAGTTATTTGTGATCTTATACAAGGCAGCCCTTCAAAAATTTAAAACTGCACCTCAGTTTTCCACTCTCACTGCCTACCTGCTTCTCTTTTTTTCTACTATCTAAAATGTAACACATAAGAAACACTTCATATAATATTTAAATTATATTTAACATCCGGAGTGCTTTTTCATCTTTAGAGCTTCTTAAAAAGAAATTTAATTTAATAAGATTGCAGTGAAAGAACATGCTCTCATCTAAAGCACCACAACATGGATAACAAGAGCAGAGAAAGTAATTGGACAAGTATATACCTTCATATGTAAATATCTTTGCTTACATCTGCTCTCAGTGAAAAACACTTGTCAAATTTTGACAGGGCAGGCTCAGTGTTCCATTTCCCTTTTGTGTTGAAGCAACTGAAGGATTTCCTCAAACTAAGAGAAGTTAGCTAACTGCATTTGCAATTGGCTAACTGTTAATAGTAAATAAAAGAGACACAATTCTATGTTCTAAAAACTAAAAAAAAAATTTTTATGAGGACTCTCAGGGAGTTTCACTTAATATGTTCTCAAGGTCATGCTACAAGTTTTGGTTAATGTCTTTACTGAAGCTGCCAAATAGATGTATCTTAAAGCACATTAAATTCATGCTCTGCAGGGGGCAGGGAAGGAGAGAATGGAGGGCAGGGTGATCCTGTTTCCAAGCATCATTATTCAGGTTGATAACTGAAGCATGAGACAATCTCATAATACATATGTCCCTCTGGGAGGGGTTAGGCGGTTGAATCAATTACCCATTACCTTAAACCACATGTATCTATGTTTTAAATACTTTTACATAACATGAATTCCTCTAGTTACTTCTTCCATTTTGGTTTGGTTTTGTTTCAGGGATTGAAAAGCTTGAAAAAATTACTTTACATGCAAGCCAAAGAAATGTTCCCAAATGTAAGTAATCATTGCCATAAAGTTTATTACATATATAAAAATCCTAATAACAATAATAATGCCTACCATTTTTTTGCATGTATTATCAGTTCTTGCTGTGTCAGAAACAAGCCCAAAACATGGTGGTTTAAAACAAAAACCACTTTTTTTTAACAAGTATAATAGCCTCTATAGGGTCAGCTGAGAAATCACATTGATCTGAGCCCAGCTGAGCTGATCTCATCTGGGCTTATTCACACATCTGGTGAATGGGTAAGGGACTGGCTGGTTTATGACCAGACTCTACTCCATAGTGTATCTCATTTTCCTCTAGGATAGCCCCAGGTATATTTTGGTGGTAGAGAAAGAAATTTAAGAAAGAGAACTAACTGAGCATACTAAGCCTTTAGAGACTTAGATCACAAATAGCATACCTCAGAATAGCATTCTATGGAACAAAACAGGTTCCAGGGTTGGGGCGGGGGATAGAGTCCACCTCTTCATGGGAAAAATTGCAAAATCACATTAAAAAAATGAAAAATTGGGGCAATTTCCGCATACAATCTACCAAATGTTCTTATTATGTTCCAGGCACTGTTGCTTGTACATTACACACTTAAAACGCATGATTTCAATTACACTCAAAATAACCCCATGAGATGGGGAAGAGGAAATTAATGCTTGGAAAAGTGAAATAATAACCTGCCAAGATCACACAGCTAACTTCCATAAAAATCTAGAAGAAAACTCAATTTATCATTTGCAAAGGGCTTTTATATAATTTTAATTTGGACATGGTGGTGGGTAAAGCAGACGGTATTCTCATTTTACAAATAATGCCTTGAAAGACAGGATGAATAGGTAAAACTTCAGTCTTCTCACTCAAGACCGATACTCATTCCTCCTCATCTTGCTGCCTCATGACCTCAAAGTAAATAATAATTTGTAGCATTTCCAAATACCACAGACTCAAAGAAGATCCACAAAAATTTATTCAGAAAGGGCCACACATAATGCCACATCTCAAAAGTAGCTAGTTTTGCTGAAAGTAATCCAAAAAAATCCATTAAATGTGAAAGTCTTAATGCCAAATGTCATCTGGCACCTGGGTACTTTTTATAAAACAAACAAGGTGTATGTTCATTAGCCCAAACCACTTTCCTAGCAGGTCAATCATTTTCACCTCCTCTACATATGACCAAGTTTTGCCAATAAGTTCCCATTTGACTTTGGAAAAGTTACTTTACTTCTCATATCCCATTTCCCTCGTTTGTAAAATGAAGAGCTTGAACATTTGGCATTTCAGAACCCTTATTTTTGGCCTATTCTCAGACTCTTCTCTGAAACCTATGAAAATTGAGATATTAATTCTTAATATTTATAACAATTCAATCTCAATTACTGTTGAGTTGTGTAAATCTATATTGGTGTTTTCTCCAATTCTACAATTCACCAAATAATGATGCTTTAATTTATATCACAAAAATAATAAAAGCAAAGGATATGGAATTTCCATTTTATTATTTTAAGGGTTCCATAAAGGTACACTGAGGTGGGTAAGGGTCACATATTTAGAACGAAAGCTATAAATACATTGAAATTTAATAACACCTCCAACCTTGCCAAACTTGAAAATTTACAACTAATACACAAAATGAAATAAAAATAACCCCCCTAAACAGGAAATTCAGAGAATTGCTTCTTTTCTGTTGGATAACTAGCCATCAGAATAATACTTCTAAAACAACTGAAAATGACATTAAAATATTTTCTCATTAGTATGGTTAACATTTTATTTCTAGGATATCTTAGTAAAAGCAACAAGACAAAAGTAAGCTCACATGCTAAAGCATACCAACTAAAGGCATGGGTTTTAGAAAGATTAAGTTTGCATCCTGGCTCCACCACTTTCTGGGCAAAATTTTCTCATTTATCATATAGGGCTGCTAACAATGCCTACTGAATATAGCTGTTTCGAGACTTAAATAAGTTGGCACACAGCATAACACTTAGAACATAAGAAAAACAATAAAACTGCATATTATTACGTGTGACAATGATAATAGAATTGCACTTTGCAATTTTAAAGGGTTTTCACATAGACACCCTCCTTTTACTTTTATATGTGCATACAAATTTCAATTATAGGCAGACAAATCATTATCTCTCCCCAGGAGTTTCAATGAGGTTAAGTTCCTTGCACAAACTCACAAAACTAGCAAAAGAAGCAGAGCATAAATATTGAACTAAGGTCTTCTGCATCCAGGTCCAGTACTCTTCGTGCTGTACCGTAGCCTCACCAGAAAATGTTCTTTCACAATCAATTCAGTTGCATAGAGCATTGTAAACAGGCCAATTGCATTTTCAATTACATCTTTAAAAATGAATATATAAGCATGCCTTACTCTACTAGAGAACTGAGCAAAGACAATTAAAATCAAATTCCTATGAAGACACTCGTCTTTTCCCATTGCATCTCAGTAAAGAAAAGAACACAATTTAGCTTAACATCTATTGATAAGTAAAATCACAATCTAGAATCTTATATTTTCACAGGGCTTTAACCTCTCTCTAATAGTACTATGTAGAGTCAATTCTCTGGATTGTTCACTCTGTTATTAATTCTTTCCATCCAATTTTCACCTAGTTCATAGAAATATCTAAAGCTCCAAATTAAAAATATGATAAAACTTAGCTGCTCTTCCTCAGTGTCTGCCAACACTAATGTAATAAAAAACAGGTTCAAATTATAGCTTTGCATCTTATCACTGAGTACTGCAACTGGAAAATAGATCATGTCTATTTCTACGGAAATAGAAAATCTGGTAAATATATATAAATCAACCTCATCTCATCAGCTGTGTAAATGCAGTATTCTATATATAACAGTCTGAAAACAGAAAGTATATATTCCAATTCTTTTAGAAGAGCATTAAACTTCATTAGTTTTACTATGATCTTCATAATTTAAGGATGCATTAAAATTAAATCTTTAAAAATCTTTTTCTTTGTTAAAGAGCACTCCGTGTTGAATCATAATCTGCTGATTGTTAACACAAGCAAACATTAAAAAGTCATCAGACAGATGGCCAATCTAACTAGAATAAAATGCACAAAACACATGATTATAATAATTAAGCATATTTTAATTACTAGTAATTACTGTAAATTACTGGAAAAAGCTAATTATAACAAAATTTGAGTAAACGGACTTATTTGTACTTATTTCTAGTTAGCTTGGCCCTAAAATGGATCTCAAAACATTCGTGAGGTTCAAAAAAGCTAAATAAATTTTAAGGTAGTGTAAAAAAGTTAATGTAATATTTTTTATTTATTTATCCCCAATGTTTTTCTGAAATTGACTTTTTCTTAGCTGATAATATTAAAATAAGTAGGAAGTACTGATAGATAAATTAACATTAAAAATACCAATATATAACTAAGTTTATACTAATTTCATACACTCCAAGCGCAATGATTAAACCAAGATTGGAGTAGGACAAGCAATAAGGACGCTATACCCTGAAAAGTTGTGTTTAAAAAAATATTTGCCTTTGTTCAAAATTTCCATATTAATATTTTCATATTAATTATGAAAAAGTACAATAATTTTGATATTAAAAACATCTGTTCAAACATTCAAAAATGTGTGCTAATTAGTTGACATGGCATTGTCTCTAATTTTGATAATTTTATAATTTTCTAAATGTGTATAGGAATAAAGTTCTTTTCAGTGCTGGTTATAGAGTTTTATTGGTCTTGGATGGGCAAAGAGATTAAGTGAAGACCAGGTCAACATCAAAAAGAAGAAGTTTATATGGTCTCAAAAACACAGGGTAACTAATATTTACTGGGTGCCAAATTGGAAAAATTTGGTAATCAAAAAAATAACTGTAAATGATTGTAAACATCAAATGCATAAAAATTCATTAGCCCATGGTGACAAATAGAGAGATACCACACATTTGCCACTATTACAGACATTCAAATCCCACTGGCTCACACTTTCACAGTCAATAAGAGTCAAAACATCTGATAAAATTTAAGACCCTCAATAAACAAGTAGAAAGAAGATATACAATATTAATATAGTTCTGAAAATAAGTGTATTCAGTATGTTAGCTGCATTTAATGGATTATCACTATGACTTTGGTATGTTTGAGAAAAATTAGAAAGCAAGCTGTGTAGCTTAAGAATGGCTAATTTATTCATAAGATTATTCAAATGTATGTTATTCATACATTTCATTTTCAAATAGATTAATAAAAAGGAACTTGATCTATATTTTCAAAGCTTCTCATTCAATTTTAGTCATAATGTACATATGCAAAGATGTTTTTATTGTGACAGGTTTTTTGTTGTTGTTTTGGGTTTTTTTGGCAGCAATGATTTTAAATAACCATCCCTGATCATTTTCAATTTAGTTTTTTTGATCCCAGCGCAAATTATCAATATTACTCTCATTGTTTTCCATCTAGCAGATCATCTTCAGGGTCTCAAAACTGCTTAAACCACTAAGAACACAAAACATTCTGGGGATGTTTCACTGCATAATTTCTCTACGTCGCTAATGGTACAGTCAAGATGGCAAGACCCAGAAGCCAGTAAGATAACACAATTATAATAAATGTTCCACTAATGAGTACTTTAACACTTTTAAAGCACTTACTAGGTGTCAGACACTTGCCTAGGTTCCAGGGATATAGAGATGAGTAAGATTAAATAGTAGCAGTAAATAATGTTAACTTATGATTATGTTGTAAACAATCTTCCTTACAACACTATCACACGGTTTCTGCAGACTTTTCCAAACTTTCTTACTATTGAGTTCATGTTTAAGTTCAGGATTATGTTACTATTTCCAGCTAATTTGATTCTCCCACTAAAGTAGAAACAGCATTAATGTAAAAAACTCTGTGGTGTCTGTTAGGTAGGGAATTGATCATTTTTCTTGACTTAATTATCAATATACTGACTGTGATAAAGTTACCTGCACTCTCTAACCTCTTCCCAACTGTAGGCTCAATGTTATATATTGCACTAAGAGCACTTATATTAAGGTTGTCAAGTTTATTTATAATATAAATTCTGCTATGGGGTTTCAGTCTAATGACTTGAATTAGATATCCTATCATATTTGCATCCAGTTAATTTATCAATGGTTTTAGGACTGGTTCTATATATAGTTCCTAAAAATCCTATTGACCTGCTAATAAATATGAAGGGAAATTTGAAGATAGATGGTAAGAAAAAATTTTGTATTGTTCTAAAAGTATTCTGCAAAAAGAGACATTTTGGAAAGCTAAAAATTGCATTTGTATTCTTCACTTTTGTCTTTTTTCAATAATCTCCATCGTTAAAATGGAGATTCACTTCTACAGAAGTAATTTTGGTCCCAAAATGTAGTAGAAATAATATACAAAAACAACTGATCTTTTTATACAAAAAGAAAAATATTTTTCTAATGAAATATTATTAACATATTTTTCACAAATTGCTGGGAGGAAGAACAACTTGCTGGTGATATAACAGCTCATAAATGTCTTCTTTGCTCTGAATATTATAGAGACTACCTGTTGTTAATTTGTCTCAATTCAGCTAAGCAGAGGTAAAACATTTCTATGTGATGCTCCTTTGATCTTCTGTATCTCACGAGCCTCCTTTGCTACGAACCCAGAAAAGGTCATGAGCTTTAAGAAACTCCTGCTATCTGGCTGCAGTCTGAGCATTGGCCTCTAGTTCTGAGGTTTGTTCACTTCACAAAGGATGCTGGCTGCAGGGATGAGTGAGGCCTGGACTCCAGTCCATGCTCTGCTTGCTAACTATGTGCCCAGGGGCAGGGCAGACAGGTTCTAGAGCATCTTAGAGGAAGGTACACCTCTTTGCAATTTTCTTCCCAGGGGTGGTCACATTTGCCATTTACCTGTCAAGAGGTAGTATGTATTTTTTAGTCATTCCCACACAAGGCACCGTCTATATTAAGAGACTTGCCTTTTATATACCGTATATAAATTGGAACCGCCTGACTCCTCCTTTCCCCACATTCTTTACATCCATATGCACCAAGATGTCTCTCTCTTTTCCCTTTACCACTGCCTTTGTTTAGGACTTTAACTTCTCTGACCTGGAACACTTTGACTCCCTTTGAATTGGTCTTTCCTCCAGGCTCTCCAGGTTTCAGAATCTAGTTCATTTCCCTACTGCCTGCGTACCCACTGGCGTCAAATCTAGTCTTCTACTCTCACCCATCTCCGCTATCCTCACCAGTCCCCCCACACTCACTGTGAACCAGAATGTACCAGAGCCTCTCCAGGCTTCATGATCCTTCTCACATGTCCCCACTGCCTGGCACCCTCTGCTCCTTCACTTCTTTTCTGCCTAGCTTGTTGATTTTCAAATCTCAGCTCAAACATCACCTCTCTATGATAGTCTTTCCTGCCTGCCGTCTTGGATTAGATGCTACTCTTCTGTAATTCTGTTAACACCTTGTACGTGCCCTTATTGCAGCAATGACCACATAGATCTGTAATCCTCTACCTGTTGCATCGAGATGCTTAAGGAAAGAGTCTCTTATTCACCTTTATAATCCCAATACCTAGAACAGCACTGGAATATATAAGGACAATGAATAAATTATAATTTGGGAAACTATAGAAGAATTATGGGGCTGAGAATAAACACTAACCATTATCTACCTAAATCTTCAATGATAGGTGAAAAAGTTACTCTTTTCTACTATTCCCATAGATTGCTCAAATCCAGGAAGTCTGGCTGATCAGCAAAAAATCCAAACACTTATAAAGTGCTAGATGTAGGGTCATTGTTACACGCCACTGAAATTGGTGTCCAAAATGCTTTCAACATTATTTTAAAATAACACTTTTCTAATTACGAAGGGAAAATGTTCTCACTGCAGAAAATTTAGAAAATATGCAAAAGATTAAACAATTAAATACAAAATAGCTGAAATAACATTGTCCAGACATAACTATGATTAATATTTTACTATATAAACTTCTAGTCTTTCTTTTATATCAAGACAATGACATTAAAAATGTGTATCTAGGGGCTTCCCTGGTGGCGCAGTGGTTGAGAGTCCGTCTGCCGATGCAAGGGACACGGGTTCATGCCCCGGTCCAGGAGGATCCCGCGTGCCGCACAGCGGCTGGGCCCGTGAGCCATGGCCGCTGAGCCTGTGCGTCCGGAGCCTGTGCTCCGCAACGGGAGAGGCCACAGCAGTGAGACGCCCGCGTACAGCAAAGAAAAAAAAAATGTGTATCTATATATATGCATCTATACCAGGTTATTGAACGGGTTAGATTCAGTGGAGAGTAAAGAAGGAAACAACACTGTTCTGTCTTCATTGTCTTTCAAACTCACTCTACTTTATTTCTCTTTTCTGTCCTTGAAGAATATCTTAGGCCAATCTCAAAGCTTTCTGGTCTGTCTGAGGTATGAATAACCAGTGTAACTTTTATGTACGAAACTTCATTTTGAAATTCAGTTGAAAGCTGCTTCCTATCCCCTAGTTCATGCCTGTCTCAGGCTTGGAAATCTGCATAGGGCTGGGGAGAGGGAGGGAGCTGAGGGGAAGGGGTCGCATCTTTACTACTTTCTCTACATTATTCTTCCACTCTTCCTTGGCCACTCACTGTGTTGTCTCTCGCCTCTCCTAAGCTGGAGAGATGGGCAGGTGAGCAAAAAGGAAAGATGCAAAGGTCATATTCAATAAAAGCATAGCAGGTGCTCCAAGGATGGCTCTTTCTTTTAAGGTTAGCTTCTGTGGGACTCTAAGGTTCTCTCTCCTCCACAACCCACCCGAGTTTGCTGAGAACCTTCCCCTTCAATGCTCACAAGTATGGGCTGTGACCCCACAGCTCTGTTTATGTACCACTCCACCCCCATTGCCATGGTCCACTGCATGTAGACTCTTATTCTGGGGTCTCTCACCCGGGCACTAACTCGTCTTATGTATCCAGTACCCTCTGAAACTACAAATCTCTCCTGAGCAATTCTGTATATCCTTTACTCAGATTTCCTCCATGGTAACATCTTGTAAAATGACAGTTTTACATTATCATTAGCAGGATATTGACACTGAAACAATCCACTGCTAATATTTGAATTTCCCCCGTATTACTTGTACTTATTTGTGAGTGTGTGTGTATACAGTTCCATACAATTATAGACCATAAGTAAATTCATGTGCCCACCACTACAATCCATATACAGAACACCTCCAATACCACAGGGAATCCTTGTGTTGCCTTTTATAACCATACTCACTTCCACCCCCCAAACCTGGCAATCACTAATCTGTTTTCCAATTCCATATTCTTTTCATTTCAAAAATATTCTACAAATAAAGCTATACAATATGTATCCTTTTGGAATTGGTGGCTTTTATTCAGCATAATTCCCTGAAGATTCACATAAACTGTTACATATAACAATAGATCACTCCTTTTCATTACTGCATCGTATTCTATAGCATGGATAACAGTCTGTTTAACTAGTCACCTACTGAAGAATATTTGATTATTTTCAGTTTGGGGCTATCAGGGATAAATCTGTGATGACTATTTGGGTACTGGGTTTTGTGAGTATACGTTTTCATTTCTCTGTGATAAAAGCCTAGGAGTGAAATTTCTGGTGGTATATTAAAGACATGTTTAGTTTTATAAGAAAATGCCAAACTGTCTTCCAGAGTTTCTGAGCTATTTTACATTCCTGCCAGCAAAGTATGAGTGATCCAATTTCTCTGGCTCCTTGCCAGCATTTCACATTATTTATACAGCCTGATAGTTGTGTACCAATATCTCGATGAGTTTTTAATTTTCATATCCCTAATGGCCAAGGATGTTGAACATCTTTTCATATGCATTTTTGCCATCTGTATATACTTGGTGGACTGTCTCTTCATATCTTTTGCTCATTTTCTAATTGGAGTGTTTGTGTTTTTACTGTTGAGTTTTGAGAGTTCTTTATATATTCTAGATTCTAGTCCTTTGTCAGATATACGGCTTGTGAATATTTTCTGAGTCTGTAACTCGCATTTTCATCTCCTTCACCTGGGCCTTTTCACAGAGAGAGATTTTAATATTAATGAGGCCCAATTTATCAATTTTTCTCTTTTATGGATCATATTTTTGGTGTTAAGTCTAAGAACTCTTTGCCCCACCATAAATCTGAAGTTTTTTCCTATGTTCTTCTCGAAAAGGTACACAGTTTTATGGTTACATTTAAGTCAACTGTCTATTTTGAGTTAATTTTTATATAAGATGTTAGGTTTAGTTCAAGGTTCATATTTTGCCTATGGATGTCCAATTGTTCCAGCACATATATAACTTTTGAACACATTATTCAGAGTTTTTATTTACTGAGTGATCACATTTGGACTCAAAGAAAAATGAATGTATCTCTAGGTCTAGGCCCACATTGACATGATTATCACCAAAACAGCTCTAACTATGGCAATCACACCACAGACTCGAATAACTTGGGAGGTTAGGAGAAAGTACACAAATCAAAATTTTCCCAGGAAGATCAGCTCAGTGCTTTGTGACCACCTAAAGGGGTGGGAGGGAGACACAAGAGGGAGGAGATATGGTGATACATGTATATGTGTAGCTGATTCACTTTGTTATAAAGCAGAAACTAACACACCATTGTAAAGCAATTAGACTCCAATAAAGATGTTAAAAAAAGTTTTCCTTATTAAAAACAAAACAACCTTGAAAATTAATAGCAGAATTATTTAACTAATTAGTAAGTACTAATCTTTGCTGAATAACTATTTAGAAAATTTTGAATTAATGATAAGACAAAGATTTATAAAGTTTCCAATGAAAAAATACTCTGTTCATATTAAATTTCAATTACTCCCAAAGCTGCTAAATCTGACCTGGATAGTCTGTATGGTACTAAATAGACCAAGATTCAGTCACAGATGGCAAATATTCAAGAGAACATCCATTGCTTTGCAGCTCTCTGCCATAAAAATATAAACTGAGCATCTTCTGAAGCTGTAGATAGGCTTACTTCAACAATAATTTAGACTCAGGTAAACTCTAATACACTAAGGAATCATTGTATGTAATAAGTTAATTTCTCTGCATCTAGTATGGTACTAGTCATCCAACATCCTTGGAAGAACTTAGAAGATAAAATCACACAAATCATTTCCATGTGCTCCAGTTTAGATGAGAAAATTCAGTTTGAAAAGACTGAAGGAAAGCAGTTGATACTTTATACCTTTAGAATACATTGTGATTCAATTTATTTTGTCTTTAATGATCATAATCCCCTCCCCAAAACTGCTTTGAGTTATCAAATTATATTAGCTCCTTGAGACTTTCTGAGCATCTTGTACTTTCCTTCCAATCAGGAAAGTATTGTCTGGCATTCATTTACATATGCTTTTTATCCACAAAACTTCCAATTTTCATAAAAGCCTTGATTTTTCTGTCCTTCCCTGGTTCCGAATATACTTATTTGACTGATAAACAACTTCCTTTTATATTTTTCTTAAGTATAATGAGGTGTCTACAAGGTCATGAAATAATTTATTATAGACTAAAGAAATATTCCTATTATTTCTTCCTAATATCACCATCTTATCCATTATATTTAATATATCCACTCATTATATTTAACCTATGCAACTTGAGGCTTTTTGAAGGTACAAGGAGATGCTAAAACTAACAAATAAAAAGTCATGATTTCCTCTTATCACCTTCCAAAACTATTGCCATGATGGAAGAGTCTCCTAAATGCCACCATTATGTTGATAGAAAACCTTCCTCAGGTGTTAAAGATTGAACATACTCTTGCATGCTAGCACTCAGGCATGCAAAAGAAATCTATAATGCCTTCGCCCTCAAGAAGCCCATGGCCTAATCTGAGATAAAGGATTAACCCAAATTAACTAAAAAGCAACACAAAGGCTATAAAAGTGCACACAGGTAATTGAGGACTAATGCATAATTTTCTAGATGGCAGAAAGCAAATGTCTAGTTTTCTCAGTTGGGGCAGAGAGGACTTTGAAAGATGTCACAAGTAGTAGAAAATATTTGAGGACCAATAGATGTGTTTGTCTGGTATCACACTATCACAGTGCAACCTTCCTCACACTTGCTCATTATCATTCCAGGTTGGATGACTCACTTTTCTACCCACTACCAGGAGCTGTGAGGCTATTCAGTTGTAATGAGCAATACAAGTGCCTACCTGCCTACCCTGCTTCCTTCCTTTTTTTTTTTTTCCCTCCAAGTCCATTTAAGCTCACTTTAAGCTCTTTTGAAGGATGCCCCCAAAAGCTTAGGCTGTAGACTGAAGTGATGGAATTTTACAAGGCCACCAGATGGTGGCAGTGTCCAGTTCTAACATTAAATCATCTGTACATAATGTCACACTCTACAAACACTTGAAAGAAACATCTAGTGCTCAGACATATATAGCTTAAATTGCTAGCATTCTTTGGAAAACAGTAACTTAAAACTGTAGCATTATCCCATACAATAACCCAGTCTGAACTAGAGTATGAAAATGTTACTTTCTTAAACTGCTCAAATTCATCAACTGTTCATCATTTTTCATTCCCAAAGACAGGAGGTAACAGTCCAAAAATACTTTGTATGAAAATATCTACTTCTGTTCATCAATTTGACTTAGATCTTTTTTTTTTGCGGTATGCGGGCCTCTCACTGTTGTGGCCTCTCCCGTTGCAGAGCACAGGCTCCGGACGCGCAGGCTCAGCGGCCATGGCTCACGGGCCCAGCCGCTCCGCGGCATGTGGGATCCTCCCCCACCAGAGCACGAACCCGCGTCCCCTGCATCAACAGGCGGACTCTCAACCACTGCGCCACCAGGGAAGCCCTAACTTAGATCTCTAAAATATGATAATATACTTGTCACATGAAGGACTTTGAATTTGACAATAAAGATAATAATAATGATGATGATGATAGATAATAATACAGAGTTATAATGGTTCTTATACACTAGAATGGCTGCTTATTTGAGATTTGTTTGCTAACTAAAATGATTTAATGTTCCATTTCAGGGTAACAAAACACAGCATTTCCTTTCATGGTTTCCTTAAGTTTAAAATTTTATAGTGAACACTGGATAATGGTATTAATGCATTATATGCATTATGCTTTTGTAGAGTTTCACTGTCTTTCCCTCCTCAAACTCCAGAGCGTTTCATATTACTTACAACGTAAGCAATCAATCTAAAAGACTGATTCACTGTTTTAGCTGAGCAATCTTTTAGAATAAATGTGCAGTGACTGCCAGCATCAGTTTTAGTAAAAGTCCTCTTAAAATGGCAAGAATAAATACATTTTGCTTAACTCTCTTCAGTAAATTCCACTTAGCAACACATGCAGAAACACCGAATAGCTTTAATAAGAGTGAATTTACACTACTTATCCATAGCATCATAGTGATTTTAACAAAAAGTAACTCGCCACACTTCCCAAAAATCATTTTGAGATTCCTTCAGAGAGTCTATGACCACAGTCATAGGTAAATGTATTTTTAATTCAGTTTATGAATGGCTTAAAAAATACTGAACGGCATACACTATGCTCTAATAATCTTCTGGAATATACCCTACAACAATGGTCTTAGAGACATTTTCTAAGTTAAATGAGACACTTTCTGTGTGTATTTCAGTTAAGACCCAAAATCCAAGAACCAAACAATAGTCAAAAAGTACCTACACATTTTTAATGGAAGTGCTAGGTTGTCTTTGTAGAACTTGGAAAGGAAACTCTCAAAAATCAGTTTTGTGAGCCAACATCTCTTGAAGTTTATGTGGTCAAAAAGGTTGGAAACTAGGTAAAGGAATTTTTTTTCAGTTGTTGATGTTAAATCCCACTACCATCTCCTCACCTCAAACCTTGACAAAGTTTTAAGGAAACAATTACAAAATCTTGAAATGTATACACTGATGCTTGAGGGACATAATAGTTAATGTCTGATATAAATCTTAGAACATGATGTTCTGAAACCATTGTTGTAGGGTACGTTCCAGAGCATAGTTTGTGTTTAGTGTTTTTAAGCCATTCATTGATTGAATTAAAAAGTGAAAAGCTATGGTTCTGAAATGGCAGGGCAGGGAGAGGTGCTGGCTACACTTTCCCAGGGAGAGACAAGATTGTATTAATGTTTCCAGAACACCAGAGCTTGCTTAGAGACATTTTAAATCCTGTCCAAGAAGAATGCAAAGAGGGATGATGTAGGCTCACTGGAGGGAATGGATTTCCAGATTTCCAGGAACTAGCAGAGAAATATTATGCATCTATCAAGAAGAAATGCATTTCCTGTGTCATAGCAAATATAGCCAAATAGTCCCAATAGGCACCTCTGATAAAGCCACGTATTCTTCTGTTTAGATAGGTTAAGTTATGCTGTGGTGACAAACAACCCCATAATTTTACTAGCTTAAAACCACAAAGATTAGTACCTTGCTCATGCAACATGGCTGTGTGTCAGTGGTGGGCAGAGGCTGACTCTTCTCATTGAAGTTCCAATGATTCAGGCTGATGGACTAGCCATCATCTCTAAAGTTGGTGACTGCGGGGTCAGAAGGAAAAGAAAGATCTCTGGAGACGCTCAGCTCAGTCTATCAGTGGCACTTGTCACTTCTCATCACTTCTTATTCAGAACTGGTCATATGGCCTCACCCAATCCAGAAAGCGAGAAGGTTCAATCCTTCCATGTGCTTAGGAGGCACAGAAATCTTTGACGAGTAACATTAGTATCTACCATACCGTCATAAGCTACAACAAAGCATCCACCAAGTCCAGAGGAAGTTTATCGAAGGTTACATTCATGTCAATCGAATCAGACCTCACCTTTAACTCTTCTACTTTTCTGAGATTCAACCCTTGAAGAGCCAGAGGCAGCCTACTTGAATAGGGCAAAAAGCATGGGAGTCAATTTGAAGTAACACAGGAGAAGCTCTGTCCGGCCCCCATTTATTCCCCATGACAAGAGGCCAGCATCAAGCTGCCCAGGCTAAAGTAAGGGAAAACTTTATTACTAAATGAACTTAGGACTTCCTTATTAAATGAACAGAATAGAAATGAGACTATTCAGGCAATTAGATGTAGTCACAGAACATTTTATTTTCTAATAGTAAGTAAATAAGAAGTGAAAGCTCTCTGAGATTTTATTTATGAGCAAGAAAAGGATTAGCCCTACTAAGCAGGTCTGAATGGAGAACAGTAAAGACAAAGGAGGTAAACACCTGCTTAAATAAGAAACACACACATGAAAAAAAAGATGTGCTGGGTGGATGCAGCTTCAGTAAATGGTAAAGTCAGAAAGAAAGCAGGTGAAAAAAATTGGAAAGTGAATCCAACTAACTAAAAACAAAACTGTCAAAATGCTTTTTGAATATCAGAGGGAAAATATTATATGTAACCAAGAGCATCTCAGAAGCATTAAGATAAAAAGCTATTACAGAAATGGAAAAGAAGTTAGAAATCAGGCTAAACTACCCTGGAGTTTTTCCCAGGTACGTGAAACCAAGATTAAGGATAAAAACACTGCGAGATTCTGACTTAAGTCAAAAACACCTAGGAAAATGCTCCATCACAGCAAAATGAATGGCAGAAAATCTGATTAGACTCTGTAACATTGGCCAAATAGGAATGCTGGGCAGAGATGAAAAACATAATTTATTCCCAACAAACTAGATTTAGGCATAGAGTGATAACCCCTTATACTATCAGAACATGTTAATAGTGGATCTCCCAGAAGCAGGCTAACATTAAATCAGTAACTAGTTGCTCTTTGAAATCTCTGTCAGTGATCTAGAAGGTATCACATAACAAAATAGGAGAAAATAGGATACAAGCGTTTGAAGAGGTCAAATATTCAAACTAAAAAAAGCAAAATACTGATTAGTCTACACAAACTGGCTGTAATTTAAAGAGAGGATAAAAATCGGTGCTTATTTGGAGTCAAATGAGTTGTTCAACAATCTCCAATCCAAGTCTAAATGACTACATGCAAGTTATCAACTGCTCCATCTATAACCAGGTTTTAAACTGCAATTATCTGATCTGTATTGTTACCCTTGTTTCAAAAATCTATAAAATAAAATTCATTTGATATGAAAATTTGAGGAAATAATATAATAAAAGGACAATAAAAATCCAATAGAAATAAATTAATTTCAAATTGATTAGTTTGTTTTTGCTTTTCTGTACAAAACCTCCATCTTTTATATAAAGGTGATACACATTACTGCATTTGAGATTATTTTATCAGTGGCTTTTAAATATATATTTAATACAGGAATTACCTATCAATTGTATAAGTACTGAGTATACAAGTTTATTTTCACCCCTTATCTATTCTATTATGATAAACTACACGTAAGATGTCCAAGGCAGAAAAGTGTCATTACACCTGTTTTACCTTCGGAAACTAACATTTCATGAGATTAACAGATTGCTTGAGATGCATTAATTAGCAGTCAATGGCAGAGTCAGAATTTGAAACCAAATCTTTTAAACTTTTAATTATTGCATGCTATCTCCTTTATGATGGTTTTGGATATATTAATACTTTCTAAGTATTATAAAAATCACATTTTAATTCATTTCAAAAATATTTAATAAGAACTGACTATATTCTAGATTATTTTTAAAAAACAGTGACAAATATGATTTTTACCCTCAAGGACCACATGATTTGAAAAGATACACTGGGCAGTGAACAAAAGTAATAATATATTTTAAAAATACATATAACAACATAAATTTGTAAAAGTTTAGAGATTACATTTTGTCCAGGGCTTCTGGAATGGTTTATCTAGAATAAGATATGAGACTAGTTTTAAAGGATGAATAGGAGTCTGTCCAGATAATCTTGAAAAGGCTATTTTGGTTGGAGGGATCCCAATATGCAAAGGCATGTAGATATATAAAAAATGGAATGGTTTTATCAGTAAATACTAGATTATTTTACTTCTAAATATTGTTTCCAACATCTCAAAACTTAGTATGAATCATTAATTAAATTCATTAGCACTTTATTCTTATAAAGCAATTAGTACAATTGCTATCTAGATACGCTTTCTTCTCCCACAAGGAGAGTTCAATGGAAAGATAGATGATGAGCACCTCCCAAAACGCAAATAACTTCTCCAGGGTTTTCTACCGTTACTAGTGACAAAACATCTGATTATCATCCGTATTCTAAAGCTGTCATTTTGCATCACTAATTTCTATTGAATCAAACTCCACATCCTCCCTTGAATTTTACATTAACACTATCATTGAATCTTCTTTACTGAACCATATAGTAATGCTTTCATCTTTGTTCCTCTAATCCCTCCACAAAATCCACAGTGGGTGCTCCTATAGATAGACAAACAGGAGCAGAAGCTCCACATCCAATAGGACAGTCCAAGCTACCTCTTCTCAACAGTCACCCAGACCTAAGTATTTTTCTAGGCTCCATAAGCACCTACAAATACAGGCAGAATTTATTTCATTTCATATTTCACATTAATTTCATCAATCTTGTTCATACATATTTTCAAGTATAATGACTGATAAAATACACTTCATTTTTATGGTGATTTTATATAGTTTCTCTGCCAAAGATGTACTACATTTTATTGACAGTTTATATAATACCCTGTGAGACTCCTGAATACAGAACCAACCACAAATGCTTCCTTTCTAATTTTGGCATCTACAGAAATAAGAACACTAATATATGCATATGTTCTGGAATGCTCTCCAGTAATCTCAATTAAAAAGTTCTTTAAGAAAAAAGGGAGATGGAGTGCCATCAACCTAATTTAGTTAAGTAGAATGAGTTTTATGAAAAGCAATGAAAAATATCAATTAAAGCCATATACAGAGACACAAGATAATCTGCTATGAGCTCCAGTGCTTAAGGATATGTTAAACAACTACTTGGAAGGGATGTATTGGAAGGCATATATCCAAGACATGAAAAAATGGACTAGATTGTTAAAGCCACTCATGGAAAAGTCCAATGGAGGAGTGTCTGTGATGCTTATATCTGCTAGTACCCTCTTGTCCACACATCGTGGCTTATTTGCATTGCTGCCCCAAATCTGACACAACAATAAGTTCTGTCATCAGCCTCCACCAGGAATCCAATCACATTCAAGTTACTAAGACTTGTGTGACTTTGCTGCAGATTTTAAAGACCATCAGAAGGAGGACCACTGTACAAAGTACCATTGACCCTTCAACAACTAGGGGGTTGGGAGCATCCATCCTCTGCGCAGTTAAAAATCCTGTATAGCTTACAATCAGCCCTCCTTATCAGCAGTTCCTCCATAGCTTACAATCAGCCCTCCTTATCAGCAGTTCCTCCATATCCAGGGATCCCTGGTATCCTCAGTTCTGCATCTGTGGATGTACGTTCAACCAACCTTGGATGGTACAGAACTACAGTGTTTACTACTGAAGAATATCCACATACAAGTGGACCAATGCAGTTCAAACCAAGTGTTGCTCAAGGGTTAACTGTACAACATTGTGCCTGAAAAATTCCCATTTGACATCCATGTTCTCAAGCTTATTCTGGTCCTTGACCACTTAATCCTCTTGCCTCTTACCCACACAGAATCCAGTCTTACTCTTGTCTCATTTCTTATGCAAGGAAGCTTCCTACTTTGTCAAAACCTTGGGCAAAATGGAGCCCCAAGAAGCTCTTTCACTTTGTAAATTATGTACTTCTGTAACGTTCAATGCTTTTATGATGTGAATGTTTTACTTCTATAATCAGAGAAAAAATGAAAAAGTATTTAAATTTTCATGTGAAGAAAAGAGCTTCAATTAGATTAAAGAAATGAATAAGGATATGCCTTAAGCAACGATGAGTCCTCAGCACTTAGGATAATGCAATTGTTCATAGTAGGTGCTCAACAAATGCTGTTGATGATAAGGAAATTATTCCAAGAGAGAAAAGAATGTAACGATACAGGGGTAATTACTGTGATAGCAAAGTATGTATTCCTCGGACAATGGATAGATGAGTTTTTGGATATGAAGGGAAATAAGGTGAAGGAGGAAAGAAGAATGGTATGGATTAGGCTATTACTTTAAAAGTTCTCTACTGAGTGCTCACTAGGTACCAGACACATCTTGGAGAAATTTTTCTGTCCCTCTGCCAACCCTCCATGTCATTCTATTTAGTTTCTAAATACATGTAACACAAATTCTCATTATATATTTAGTTTCTTTCTCTCGCTTATAAGTTATTTCCCATATTAGCCTGCAAGTCTCTCAAAGGCAAGATTAATTTGTCCCCTTCCTACAGACAGTATATTACCCATGGCTTACCCCAGTGCTTAAAACAAAGGAGGTATATAAAAAGTACCTGTTGAATGAATCAGTCAGTCTACCACAGACTAAGTATTGTTCTACAACCACATCTTCTCCTTAATAATATATCTGGAAGATCTTACCATGATGATATTTAAAGAACTGCAACATTCCATCTACCTTCTTATTAAACAAGCAATGAAGAATTCATTGTATGAGCATTTCAAAACTTATGTAACTACATTCCTATGGGATATTTGGATGTTTTTTCAATTCTTCAATAAATATGCATTTAAACAGTTTTGCTTCTTCCTTTACAATCTGTCCACCTTTTGGAGTCTTTTTCTTGCCTTAATTTGTGCCTAGAATTTCCATCATAATGTTGAGTAGAAATGAGAGCAGACATTCTTGCCTTGCTTCCAAGATTAGTGGAAAAGCATTTGCTCTTTCACCATTAAGTATCGTATCAGCCATAGGCTTACTGCAGATGCTCTCTATCAAGTTGAAGATCCCTTATATTCCTAGAATATTTGCTAGGAGATTTTATGAAGAGTTTGTGTTGGATTTTCTCAAAAACTTTTTGTGGCATATACTGAGATGATCATATAATTCTGTGTTTCTTCTTTTTACTGTTAATATGGTGTACTATATTAATTGATTTTCTAATGTTAAACCAACATTGCATTTCTGGGATGAACCCAACTCGGTCATATGTATTATCTTTTGATAAACTGATTTATATTTGCTAAAGTTTTGTTAATTTTGTTTATATTTATATTCATGAAGGATACTAGTCTGTAGTTTTCTTTTTTTATAGTGTCTTTTCATGATATTGGTATCGGTGTAATGCTGGTCTCTTAGAATAAGTTGGGAAGTGTTCTCTTTTCTACAATTTCCTGGAAAAGATTGTGTAGAATTAGTATTACTCCTTCCTTAAATGTTTAGATTTTATTAGTGAGGTCATCTGGGGCTGAGGTGTTTTGTTTTGAATTACATGTATTTTTTAACAGCTGTATTGAGATATAATTTATACAGCATTAAAGGTACCCATTTTATGTGAACAATTCAATGATTTTTAGTAAATTTACAGATTTGTGCAACGATCACCACAATCCAATTATAGAACAGTTGCATCACCCCAAAAGATCCATTGTGCCCAATTGCAGTCATTTACCATCCCCACTTCCAGTGCCAGGAAAACACCAATCCACTTTCGAATTCTGTAGATTTGCTTTTCTAGACATTTTATATAAATGGAAGCATAAATGTGGTCTTTTGTGCCTGGCTTCTTTCATGCAACATAATGTTTTTGAGGTTTTATCCCTTTTGTAGCATGTATCAGTATTTCATTCCTTTTTATTGCTGTATATTATTCCACTGGCACAGAAAATTTTAACTATAAATACAATTTCTTTAAGAGATTTGAAACCATTCAGGTTATATGTATTTCTTCTTATATGTACATAATATATCTTTTCAGATTCATGACAGCAGTTCTGAGGATAAATTCCTAGAAGAGGAACTTTGGAGCCAACTATTATGAACATTTATAATATAATAGGTATTTAAATGATATTTATTTAAATTTCACACCAGGTGGGTAAACCAGTTTACAATGTCTCCAATTACATACATGAGTCATGAGTCTTTATTTTCCCACTCCATTATCAAAAAATGGAGTCTATCAGTGCTTCATCTGTGTCCCTACTCATCAGTTAGACTATCTCACTGTTGTATTAATTTGCATTGCTTCGATTATTAGTGATGTTATATTTTTATCGTTCATTTATATTCCACTCAGACCAATTTACTCCCCTTTCATGAATTCTTCCCATTCAGCTCTCACTTCACTCTATTCTTATGAATTCTTCCTATGCCCCTCTCACTTCTCACTATTCTGAAGTGCCTGGTGACACAACTCTAGCATTGCTATTTTGTATAGTCTTGTGAACAACAGATATTTAATAAGAAGTTCTGAAATAGTTGATAGACTATTCTTTTTTCTGTTAGCTTACCACCCACTTTTGCCTTCTCTCTTTAACAAGATCACAAGATTATTAAGAACAAGGACCTATTCTCATACATTATCATATCCTGACTATCATACCAAAAATCACTTTTATATCAGTAAATATCTGAGTGTTAATTCATATGAATTTAAATAATTGAGACCAAAGCTAGGGTTCTGGCATTTACCTACAAACGAAATTGAAGGCAAATCTTAAAGAGAAACCATCTGCAATCCATAATCATATGCGTAACCAATGGGTGACAGTCAAGGACATATCTTCCCATGGACTAAGGACTGCTTTTAGTAGTCTTTATTTATAGATACAGATAGATTGATAGTATAGATTACATATATAGTATAGTGTATAAATAAAATATAGTATATATAAAGTATAAATATAGTGTATGAAGTATATGTGTATATACTTAAAATATATAATCTATTTAATATATTAGGATAAAAATCATATATATATTATTATAGAAACGTCTAGTAAAAAAATATTTAAGAAGAAAAAGTCTCTTTCCCTTTGACAAATGAAGCCCAACATTTCAAAATCAACATTTATGACAAGGCACTGTTGCTGGCTCCCCTGGTACACCAGGAGCAATACAGTTTTTATGCTAATTATTTCCCGTCATGCTGGCTACTAGATAGATATCTTGCAGCTAACCATAGTTACATTATAATAGAATGAGATTGTATGAGACACAAAATCCTCTTATGCAGTCCAATTTAGAATCCATTTCAAAAACTCTCTAGTGCTACACCTAGAAATTGAAATGTGCTGGGAATCTTAGATTTTTGCATTTCCTTCTGTTACACTAAAATTTGGTTATGACTTTTGTAAAGACAACAAGTCTCTCTTTATAGATAATTTGATATTATGTTCTATTATATTTGCAAAACATAATTTGTTTCCAAGTCTAGGTTCCTAGGTGTGCATTTAGACTAATATTATTAGCAAAATACATTCATAGTTTTATTGACAACGACACTAAAATTCAAAGGAAGGAAATGGTATTTGACTTATCCTTAATGACCAGGAAAGATGGGCTCTTCTTAACATTAACTAGTGAATACATTTAGAAAAGCCACAAAATTTATTCAGGTCTCAAATCCTAGCAGGCCTCATATTTTATCAAAAGGGCACATAATTATTTCAATGGGGCTTTTAAATTTTCATTCAAATCAATGAGTCATTTAATATCTACAATCTACTTCCTTACTAATTCACCTGATGAAAATAATATAACTAGCATTTAAATCACTAAAATAAAATAGGACAAATGGACTACCAGCATTTCTGGGCAAACTTCATTGTAAAAATTAAGATACTGTTTTGGTTTTGTGTCCAGCTTCACAAATTAAACCACTGAATTAACATTTCACAAGCTAAATATTTTTCAAGTGTTCATAGAAATTGGGTAACTGAGGACTTCCCTGGTGGCACAGTGGTTAAAAATCGCCTGCCAATGCAGGGGACACGGGTTCAAGTCCTGGTCTGGGATGATCCCACATCCTGCAGAGCAACTAAGCCTGTAAGCCACAACTACTGAGCCCACGTGCCACAACTACTGAAGCCCGCGTGCCTAGAGCCCGTGCTTCACGACAAGAGAAGCCACCACAATGAGAAGCCCGCGCACCATAACAAAGAGTAGCCCCCACTCACGGCAACTAGAGAAAGCCCGTGCACAGCAACAAAGACCCAACGCAGCCAAAAATAAAAATTAATTAATTATTTTAAAACAAGAAATTGGGTAACTGACCTAATGAAACCAAAGACGATCGCTACTCATGTCATACTAATTATACACAAGAAGAAAAAATTTAGAAATATAGAATGCTAAAAACAAACAGAAAAACAGGGACTCCATTTAAACTTTGCTATTCAAAAATATTTTACTGGGCTTCCCTGGTGGCGCAGTGGTTGAGAGTCCGCCTGCCGATCCAGGGGACACGGGTCGTGCCCCGGTCCAGGAAGATCCCACACACCGCGGAGCGGCTAGGCCCGGGAGCCATGGCCGCTGACGCCTGTGCGTCCGGAGCCTGTGCTCTGCAACGGAAGAGGCCACAACAGTGAGAGGCTCACGTACCACAAAATAAATAAATAAATTAATTAATTAAATAAAATATTTTACTCTTCTTTCCTTTTTCCTCTTCTTTACCATCACAACTCTTTACAAACAGCTCAAATGCCCAGATCCTTTTATGTGTCACACAGCAAGCATCACACACTTTGTGCCATATTAATGATAACTTTGAGAAAATCATCTCACATATGTATATAGTAATTTAATTTTTACTTTCATAACACTTGTTTCTGCCCTCCAGAAAAAAATATCTTCTCACCATGCTTCATTATGGAGGTTTTACAGATATTCTTTAAAGATACTATTTCATTTACCCCCATATCAAGTGTTACAATGTCTGACATTTACTTGGCACCTGAAAGTTCTGTTTTTCTTATTCCAAAGCTTAAACTTACGTGTAGTCAAATTTTAAACACAAAAATAGAGTGGGCAAATATTAAATTTCCCCCATTTTACTGAATTCAACACTGAGCCTTAGGGAAATAAGACAGCTTTTCAAAAGTAATACCATTAGTCATACGAGACAGAAGTAGAATTCAAGTCTTCTGATGCCAAGTCCAGAGCTTCTTCTACTTATTCATGCTGCCTCCCAGTGGCACTGAATTAGTTTCCCTTAGGAGATTTTTGGACACTAGATTTTCTATCTGGGGACATTTAAGAACCATTTAGCAACTGTATTTGTTGAGTGACACAAATAAAAATAGTTACACTTACTAAAGACTTAGATGGAGTTAAGGCTTTCCTGAAATGGATAACTAATTTCTTTTTTTTTCTGTTTTTGAGTATAGTTGATTTACAATGTGTTAATTTCTGCTGTACAACAAAGTGATTCAGTTATACATACATATATATGCATACATTATTTTTTATATTCTTTTCCATTATGGTTTATCACAGGGTATTGAATATAGTTCCCTGTGCTATACAGTAGGACTTTATTGTTTGGATTACTAATTTCTGAACAGGTATACACTGACACGTGTGGCTCAACTATTTGCTTAATGTGAATACTTCAGACTTGATTACGCTGGCTATTATGCACATGGAGAGAGTATTAACTACATGGAAGTAAGTCACTCAGAGCACAAATGCACCATATTTCAAGGCAGTCTATCTACCTCCAGTGACTACTCTCCAAGCTTGTATGCTTCCCAGAAACAGAAGCCAGTGGAGTTGCAACCAGACACAACAGGCAACCAGACATAAGAGATAATGATCAACTGATGATTTGTACTCCCTGAAGAATCACCCCACATTCTAGTGGGTTTCTTTGGTGAAAAACATTTAAATAAATGGAGAAATCAATATTTTAAGACTACTTCCCATTTAAAAAATAAGTATGGACCGATAACTGTAAAATAACTGTAAATTGGTATGGATTTCTTTCTTAATGAAATATTTTAACCAAAGGAGAGAGAGGATGAAATAATGAAAGCAAGGCGGAAGGGAGGGAGAGGAGGACGAAAGGAAGGAGGAGGGAGGGAGGGAATAATAGCAAAAGGATTTTTTTTAAACATAACAAAAATGGTTGCTGAAAGAAGAAATCAGAGATACATGCAGTTAGATGAGTAAACCTTTTGTCTGGTATTTAACCTGTCTCTCCTATCCTTCCATTTCCTTATCAAACATATTTTAAGCTCCACTGATTTTCTTTCAGCAAATATGATCTTTTGTGATTAAATAGTTCTTAAAGTTCTTAGCAACAAAAGAGCCCCTAAACTGTAAAGGAAAGGGGCTTGGTGACATATTTCCCATCAAAATTGTAAATGGAGTACCCAGAAGTTGAGGGCTATGACACATAGGGAAATAGTCATGAAAATTCAGAAAACTGACTTTTTTTTTAATCTAGGACCCTGCCTTATAAAAATGCAACCAAATTGGAGAATCAGTAATTGACATATAGTCAATTGACCCTGCATATAGTGACCTCCTATCCTTGTACTACAGGAAAACATTTCCACCTAGAGTCCTTTCACAGAATATCTAGAGACCAAATGAAATCAACCATGATGACAACCAGAGCCAGATAATAATCAGTTTTTACCTGAAGCATCAAGCCAATTAATTTGTGACAACATCCTATCACTTCTGATTCTTGACGTGAAGTTTCAAAGGACTCAAATAGTTTCCAGGTCCATAGCATTCCGGGAACATTTTAATGTGTGGTCTCTTTTAAAATCACATTTATGAGAGAGACAAATCTTTAGAGATGGAGTTCTAAAACTGAACTTGAGGTTACAAACCAGCCTCACTAGGTTGATTCAATTAATTGTCAAGAAATACATTATCTTTTTTATATCACATACACAGATTCTTAATGCTAGCAGGTCTTCCTCTGGTTTCAGAGGTTTCTTTCAGAAAGAAAATTGAGCCCTTATTATGTATTTGCCTTCGTTAAATCAATTCAACAAATGAATAATTTGTGTCTGAACATGCAGATAACTATATTTAGATGAGTAACTATTATTTTGTCACATAATAAAATTTCTAATACAGTATATCTTAAGAACATAAACCATCCTTTTTTGAGATTTCAGCAAGATATTTATTCTTGCCTTCTACACAGAGCTCTACCCATGTAATACGTGAATGACAAACCTTATATAAATCCTCCTTGAGATCATGTTATGTGTTATTCTGGAATGAAAAACATGAGTAAATTGGCCTGTTCCACTTTCACTAAATTACACTTATATAATATTAACTTACCTATTTACCTTAATGAAAAAGAATAGATGCCCTACACAGATGGCAACCAAACTTCTTCAGTTATCATCAATAGGCAACCCATTTCATTTCAATTCTTAAGATAAAATACCTGACAGTATCTCACAAAGCATTTTCAGCAGGAAGTGCTTCATCTGTCCTGCCTCACACTCTAACTGTATTGGAGGTAATGCGCACTACTGGATGATAATGATAGTATGCTAAAGAACATTCTTCTTTGAAATGTTAACCACTGCTTCTCATTTTTGAAAAGTATTGTGCACTCTTTCAGTAAGTGGCCCAGTATTTTATAAATGCTGGTTCTCTGCTTTTATTTAGTATTCCTAGAATATTCCATGCTCCATCATATTTTTTGTCTTCCTTCAGGATTATTCTTCAAGAGGTTTAACATCACAGGTCGGGTTTGTTAAGAACCACCTTTAGAGGACTCAAATTGCATAGCTGAGTGTAAAATGACCACATATGGTATGCACGAACACAAAACAGCACACTGAAAAATACATATATTGCCAGCTACCTGACAGACATGGTGTCATCATGCCAAGCACACACAATACCCACATTTTTTTTTTATCTAAGACACAATCATCAAACATACTCAGCGCTCACCGTGCTCAAGGCAGTAGCTAGTAGAAATGATTTTTGTTAATGGCTTGATCAAGGATTTTGTCAAAGACAGTGTGAAATGTGAAACTAATCAGATTTCATCGAATAATCTGAACTTCGAGGCGATTTCCCAGCACCCCCGACCCCCAACTCACCTCATACACACAAGCTTAACTTTACCCTCCTTCGTCTCCTGATATTCTGGCCCTGACTTCCTCCTCAACCTTCTCTCTCTCTCGCTCTCTCCAAGTCTATCAGCAGCTTTGCTCTGTTCTCACAGCCAATCTCTTGCGGAAGGAAATCGGTAAAATGCTAGATGGTGAGACTTCACCATCAGGTGAAAAGGAAAGGGGAGGAAAAGAAGAGGGTGTGGTACTCCTTTCTCCACCACACCCCACCCCTCGAGGCGCGCACTCCAGTCCACTGCGGCTCAGGAGAGCACGGCGGGTCCCCTTGCTCACCTCGGAGCAGCCCGGGCCAGAGACCAGCCACCCGGCAGTCTCTGCAGAAAACTTCCCTTTAAGCAGTCAGATATTTAGGGGAGGCGGGCAAAATTAGGAAATAGTTCGAATATACCTCCCACAGAGCTACGGAGGAAGGCTGAAAGGCACCTTTAGATATAAACGGCACATACCCGCACCCTCCACTCCCTCCCATCCTAGGTATCCGACTGAGAATTCAAAGAGAACCCGGGGTGAAAGGAGAGTAGAGAACGAAGACTGACCTCCCGGGACTGCCCTCAGGGCGCGGGCCAGGATCGCCTCCCCGAAGTGGCTCCGGCTAGGAGCACAGCTTTCCGGAGCTCAGCCCGGATTCGGACCCACGTCCCCGCAGCTCTGCGCGCAGCCAGGAGGCGCGCCGGGACTCAGGCTCCGGTCTCCCGCCCCGGCCGGCTCGCCTCCCCCTGCCGCGCCCACTCCGCCACCCCGCGGGCACGCTCGCTCCCCGCGCTCGCCCCGCCGCCTCCCGGCGCCCCCACACCCACCCGCACCTCGGCGCCCGCTGGGAGCCTCTAGCGGAGGCGAAGGGAACCGCAGCAGCCCCGCGGGGCCCGGGCTCCGACGCCGGCTGCGGGGAGCCAGCCAGGCGGCGGCTGGAGCTTCGCGCGCTCCCCTGTCAGCCGGCCGGAGGCCGCCGCCGCCGCACACACCTGCCCACCTGCGCCAGGCTCACCTGCCACCGCGTCCTAGCGGCGTTCGCCGGTGCCCACAGCGCGCTGTGGCAACGACGGGGTGGGTCCGCGGTGCCAATGGGGGAAAAACAACTCGCCAGAAACACACACACACACACACACACACGCACGCACATACACACATCCACGCTGTAAATCAACCTGGACAGACGAGCCGGCGCGATACCTATTTCCAAAGGGTTCCACAGAGTGTAAAAGTCAGGACCCTCCCTTCGCCTGGCTGCCTCCCACCTGCGCACCGGGGGTACCGGCGACCCCCAGACCTGCCCACCCCGAGCCATTCGCGCGGGTTGTGCAATCGTGTGGCGACGCCGGCAGAGATCATACCAGCTTGCCTCGACCCTCCCCACCCCAGCCCCGGCATCTACTTTAAGTTATTCTTCTTCCTGGCAATTCAGGCGGGTTTCCAGCCCCTTACCTTGCGACGTGGTTAATTCTCTCTCGTGTTCTTAAAATCCAAAGCCAAGGACGCGACGCACACAAGTCCAGAGCCTTTTCCTTGACTCCCCCGCCTCAGCTGGGCCGGCTTTTCCTTCCTGAGGGATCAGGAGAGGATTGGCGGTTTAAAAGCCCTCGCACTGGAGGTGCCTCCAAATCTTCACGCCTGTGGGGACGGAGAACCGGAGAACCTTCCCGGCATCCGGAAGCCTCCCAGCCCCTCCTCGGTCAACTTGGCTTTCTATTTAATTTTCTTTTTTAACCCCACAGGCCCGTCAGTCAGTTCCCCGGCATCTGGCAGGAAAGAAGCGGATATTCACAGTTGTGGCCGCTCCTCTCTCTTTCTCTTGATAATAAAGCCCCGCCGCCACCTTTTCTGCCCTTAACTTGGAAAATCTAGTCTCTGCTCGGATTAGGTAGGGACTCGGCGGAGGGTGCTGTAAGAAGAGCACATCTTCAGAAACCCATCTCTCCGGGTAGCCCGGCTCTAAGGAAACTTTGAGGGGAGGCAGCGGTAGCCGTGCTGGGCTGGGCTGGGCTGGGCGGGCGGCAGGCTGCGAGCGCTGGGTGAGGACGCTGCGAGTAGGTGGCTGCGAGGAGGTGGGACGCCGGGCAGGCGGCGGGCGGCTGGGTCCCGGCGGCCGAGCTCGGCGTGCGGGCTACACGCACGCACACAGAGACCCGCGTGCGCGCGCGCGCGCAGCCACAGACGCACGCCCGGCCCCGCGCCCGCGGCCCCAGGCCACTGGCAAGCGAGAAGTAGAGAGAAGCAAGGAGGGGCAGGTGTTCCAAGGATGCAAATGAAGGGAGGCATCAATCACTCCTCCCTAGTTAACGGAGGGCTACAGGCAGGCAGTTTCTCCCAGCAAGCTCTCAAGTCCGTTCGGCCACCTCCCGGGCCCCTGCCCTCCCTGGCATCTCGGCTCCCTGTTTCTTTTCTTGAGGCCAGTTACTCTCCCAGCACCCTGTTCGAGGTGGCTGGCCTAAAGATTAACCCTGTCCCCATCTCCAGCCTCCAGGGCCATCCCCGCCCCTTCTAACATGGGACTTGGAAGTGGCCGCAGCTGTTTGCAAGGGAGTCTTGAGACTCCCCGAGGTCCTTCGAATAGAGGAGTCTAGACATCGTTTCCTGGACACAATCCCTTCTAATCCCCCCCTTTCCTGCCCACTCCCTCAAGTAGCATTTCCCCCAGGAGCTCCTGAAGCTCACATAGATCTTTCTGGAAGGAACTTCGTAGGGATTCGTGACGCTTAGCCTTTGAAACTGGGCCAATTTAGGGTCTACGCTTATATTGTAAACTGGTCGGTAGCAGGTGAACGGCTCAGCTGGAGAAAGGGGAGGGATTAGGAGTCTGGAGACCCAGCCCCTTTAGCAGCCATTTCCAAGGTTTTGTACCCAGAGTTGCTGCACGAGTCGCTGCCTAGCTCCTGTCCCAACTTCTTTTTCTTCCCGAGACAGCCGGGAGGGATCCCTGGGTACGCGCAGCTAGGGAGCCCCACGCCGGAGAGACTTCGCTGTCAGAAGCGCCCCAGGCTCTTTCACAGCTCCCCAGGAAGGAGCCTACCCGCGGGAGTTTGTCTTACCCGGACTGGGCTGCTGTAATTGCTCACCGAAAGTAAACTTTTCTCTTTTTTTTTTTTAACCCTGGTTCGCCTTTGTGCACTCCGAGGTCGCTACACCTGCAGAGCGTTACTCTGCCTTCCCAAGTACTGGCCAGGCTGTGGACTGCTGCAGGTGTTTTCACTCCCAGTCCTCGCGAATCTCTACACCTTGGGACCTGCCGAAAGAAAACGTAAAGTTGAGCCGCATTGGGAAAGCGCGAGGTTCCTTTGCTCCCGCGCTGGACGCGACGCTCGGCCAAGGTCTCCATCCAGGTAGCTCTTGGAACCAGGGGCTCTTGACTGGCTCTGGGAGTCAGCTTCAAGTTGAAAGGCGATGGAATTTGCCCGGAAGACAGTACCTAAACGCCGAATGTGGATTTGCTAAGGCTCTAAAATGGAACAAAAGGATGATTCGGTGCAAAAGATGAAAGTTGTGTAGATAGGAGCTCTAGCAGTGCTACTCACCGCTCAAAAATCGATCCAGAGCATTCGAAGGTGAGCGTTGCTGCGCCCAGAATCTGCGGACCAATAGCTATTGGGCGCTCATCTGTACTTCAGGGATGAACAGGCTTTGGATTCGGTTTGAGCCGACTCTGTAGGAAGCAGAGAGGGACTGTAGGTTTTAGGGGATGATGGAAAGATCAAGGCTACCCGTTGGAGCCAGAGGACCGCAACACCCTCCCTCTAAATAGCGTTTGTGCGCAAAGCTACTCACAGACTCGCGCGTAGGGAGTCGGAGTGAACGGGTCTGACACCCCGACTTTCCTTCCGATGCAGTTAAAGAAGAGTCTGAAGCTAAACCGCTGAGCCTGCTTGAAGGAGACGCGAATAGTGAATATGGTGGTGAGATGCTAAAGGATAAAGAGGCATTTCATTTCTGTATTAGTTTGCCAAGAGCGACTTGGTGGGTTTAATATTCCAAGATGTATTTCGGACACTGACATTTTACAGTTTCAGGTGGAGAATGTTCCCAGTGTTTTCGAACCTGGTATAAATCGATATACTATCTGCTTGCCACAAAGTTTAATGCTTCTTCGAGTAGTGACTCTTCTTCCTAATTAATAAGTAACTGTTCCCGGTTAATGAAGTGGCAATAAGAATTATAATGAACTATTTCCAACAGAAGTTCCCGTCTAACATAATTTCTGATGACATAAACCTGTGGATTAAAAATTAAATATTGTGGCAGACTATTAGGCAAGAATTATAGAACTGTAATCAAGAGACTTGCTGGATGAAGGAAAATACAGAACTCAGAGCTGACTCCTATCCAAAAAGATTTGGGCTTGAAATTCCTTTCCTGGTTGCTGTCGACCCACAAGCAGCTCTCTGCTACTAATGGCTCTCTTTAAAAGAGTCTTTTTCACTTACCTTGAGTTTTTGGCTTACAAGGTGCATGGCAGCAGTGGTAATCAGTGGTTATAATACTATTGACATTTTGACACCTTCAACAAAGTAAAAAAAAAAAAAGAAAGCTTGTGGATTTATGGAGCCTCTTCAAGAAGCATTCACTTCTCACTCCTCTTGAAAAAGAAAAAAGTTTTCTCAATGATTTTTGATTGTTGCAAAACCAAACTTAACATTTGTTATTTATTATACAAAAAAAGGGGGGATAGGAATCAATGTTTTCCCTCCCACTTCACACTTTGCTTCTTTGGGGAAAAATAGTTGTCAGTAAACAAGAGAAGCAAATCTCAAGGTCAGAGCATTTGTCCCATTCCCTATACCCTCATATCCGTCTACATTATCAAGAAGAAATTACTGAGACTCAAAGGTACTGTCAGATCCAAGAGACTTCCAAATCCACACCCCACCATATTAAAATAACAACTGCATTGTTTTAATGTATATTTCCCTAAATTCTTTGACAAGTGAAAATTGAAATGTATGATAATCTCTTCCAATGGAGACTTTCTTGAACCTTTTATCTCTTCAAGATCATTTCTGTATAAAATGTATTTTCAGAACACTTTTCTTCTTCCCTGGAGGTAGCATTTAATCTATTGGTATATTGAGTTGTTATAGATTAAAGTTATTCTTTGCTTACTGGTATGCCTTTCCCACTGCACTATGAGCTCTGAGAGCAAGGATGGTATCATATACATGCTGCTTCCTGACATCTAGTACAGAATCTATCACGGAATAGATGTGTATAATAATGATGGTGGTGATAAGGAAAGCTACCGTTTATTAAGTACTGTATGCATGTACATTTTTTCAGTTATCCTCTTCACAACCTACTGATCTAAATTCTGTATACTGAAATTATAGGGCAATTGATGTTTATACAAATTTAACCAAGATCACGAAGCTATTTTGTCACAAGTGAGTGGGGATTAGAATCTACATCTGTCTGACTTTGAAGCCTGCACTATTAACCACTTTATTCAAATAGCCAGGCACCAAATTTTCAATTATTCAAGGTTAAGGGAATTTATATATATTTTATGCCAAATAAAAGGATATATCAAATTTAGAATAAGTTTGTTAGTGCTTATGCAATCTAATCAATATTTATTTAAGTGTATGAACATTGGAACCGTGTAGTTCTTTTGTGTTAAAATATGATACTGTCTTCTAGGCATTATTATCATGAAAATGCCACATACTGAGTTGTAAATTTCCTTGACGGGAGAGATGTCAGGCCACTATGAATTTATGGTTATAGAAATTTTCATTGTTTATTTCCATGTCAATATCCTTATACTAAAAAAAGAAGAGAATGCTATTATAAAGCTTCATTTATGCAAGATAAGTAAGTTCTAGAGATCTGTACAACACTGTGCATATAATTAACAATTCTGTATTGTGCACTTAAAAAGGTGTTAAGAGAATAGATCTCATGTTAAATGTTATTACCCCAATGAAAAAAAATTTTAAAGAGCCTGGGAACACAGAGAACATTGAATACAGAGTGGCATAGGAACATGCTACAGAGATATAGTTGTCATTTCCAGAGGCTCACTTCACAAAACATTTTTTAAAACATCCATGCCACAGGAGACTAGCTGCTATGGAAGAGAATGAGGAATTTCTCTTCATACTGATATGCAAAGATCTCCATGATATTTTTAGGTGAAAATAGCACGGTATAATAAGAAAACACCAGAAATTAATAAAAGTGTTTAGGAACGAGCAGATGGTGTCAAGGATTGAGGTGGGACATTACGTGTTCTTTTGATTGTTGGAACCACATGGAATTTTTACCTATCAAAAGAAAAAAAAAGACTGTTCTTGAGGGATTTCATGAAAAGAAAACAATAACAGATGCATTTCCTTCATTATTTAAAAAAATAGTTTAAAAAAAGATGAGTAGAAGGTGTTCAAAAAGCTGGCATGTGGTACATTTACTCATTCATTCTCAGGGAGAGACCTTGGGGGAAAGAAACAAAGGGAAGTGTCTTAGCTCAGGTTGCTTTAACAAAATACCACAGACTGAGTGGCTAAAAGAACAGAAATTTATTCCTCGTGGTTCTGAAGTCTGGGAAGTCTATGATCAGTGTGCCAGCTGATACAGTCCCTGGTGGGAGCTCTCTTTCTGACTTGTACATGGCCACCTTCTCTGTGTGTTCTCCTCCTCTCCTGTGGCTTTTCCTCAGTGAGTGCGCATGAAGAGAGAAAGAGAGGGAGAGAGATGTCCCCCTCCCTAAGGCCACTAATCCCATCATGAGATCCCCACCTTTATGACCTAATTTAACCCTAATTACTTCCTGAATGCCCCATCTCCAGCTACCATCACACTGGGAGTTGGGGAGTCAACAATATGAATTTGAGGGGAGGGAGATCCTAAACATTCAGTCTATAACAGGAAGTGACCAAGTTTAATCTCCTTGGCAATTAGACCTCCTCTGGGTAAATAGACTAATGATATTTCCTAGGAAGAAGAGGTCTATCACTGTAGTCTCTTTAGGGGGATGTCTCTGGCTAAGGATTACCTCTAATGAATAGAACCGAAGTCTATGAGGAGTGGCTCCCTGGAGAATGTCAGTTAGGTTGTCTAACTAACTGGTATAAAATGGAGATGTTTCATAATGTAAACACTGCCCAATGTGTGAGAAGCCATACACACCTCATTTATTTATTCTGGCCTAGAGTAACATGTCTGTTACAGGAAGGAAAGACCTGGAGAGCCATTCTTGATGAACCTCTTGCTTGTATCCTTGAAATTATTTATTTTAGGTAGAAGCTGCTTATGATCTCTGATTCATAGCAGTAAGATTTTAAAACTCCAGTCCTGTGAATAGCTCAAAAGTTGCTGGTTTAATTCAAATTGTAACAAAAATTCACTAAACATCTTTTATGTACCCGGCACTATTCTAAGAGAACTAGATTTATTGCTTCATTTACTGCTACAGCAAACCTATTAAATATTATCTTCATATTATAGACAAGAACACAGTCACAGAGAGGTTGAGTGACCTTGCCATGGTCACACAGCTGATTAACTGGTACAGGCAGGGCTTGAACCTTGACTGTCTAAATTCAGAGCTCAGCTTCTTAACCTGTACTAGAAGGTTCTGTATTAGCTATAAGGTCTGTTAGTGCAAGACTTGGCTGTATTGCTCATCACAAACTCTCCAGACTGTAAATAGTACCTGACTCCTGACTGGAAAAAAAAAAAAACCAGGACAGAGGAGGGAGATGAACAAATGGCAATAACATTAACCGAGCATCCTCTGTGTGCCAAGCACTGTGCTAATTACATAATATACATTATTTAATTTTCACAACCCCATAATTTAGGCAATATTACCATCATTCTACAAATGATCAATATTAGGTTATTTCCTCAAAATATCACCTCCATTAAGTACAGAACCAGGATTTAAACCCAGACTCCATTGCTTTTAACCATCTTAACTGCCTTTAACTTAAACTGTTTTTTTAAACCACAATGTTGTATTTGAAACGAAGGCACTTGCTTAAAATTCAGTAACCATTCTAGTTTTTCCAATTCAAAACACATGCTACAGCAAAATAAACAGAAACTAAACATAGAGTTGGAATAAATATCTCTGTAAAGAGCAGTTGGAGTGTTTTGCTGAAGAAACTACGCAACAGTCAGTGATTTACCACTTGCCATCCTCCTGAGATAAGTGGATACCCTTGTGACAATTTCTGACTTTTTTTGTGATGAGGGAAGAAACCAGACAAGGTAATGTGGTCAGAAAAAAAAAAGTTCCATCCTTTTTAGAACAACTTTGGCACATCTTATTTCTTATACAAAAGTAGTGCTTGTTTCCTTAAACTGTCTCTCCATCTGTCAGTCAGTAGATTCATAAAGCTATCACATAAAATTTCAAAATTGCGTTCTCTGCTGCACATTAGAAAAAGGAAACAGCCAATAGAAAGCTTTACATCTTTCCTGATTCAAATTGCCCTTTTCCTTAAATCCTAACATAAAGCAATGCTTAGAATGGGAGTTAAAACATGAGCCACAGCTGTCATCTAGGGACCAGCTCACATCAATAGGGGTCACATGCCAGGCCAAGGAGTTTGAAAATCACACTAACAGTAATGGTCATCTTATAAACAATCATCCCTAGATTCATGCAACTCTATTTAATGGTTAGTCTACAGACTCCAGAGTTAGACTCCTTGAACTTGAAGTCTGGCTCTGACACTTATTAGTTGTTTCAATTCTCCCGAGGATAATCAAAGGTTCCTTTAGGAGGGCCTTGTGAATCATTTAGGCAGACACAGGAAGAGGGGGAAAAGATCAGGAAGGGAAATTGTGAGAATGCTACCCAGAGGAATACATTCCAACCAGAATCACAAAGGATGAATTAGCAGTAGCATGAATACAAACAAGGAGGCAGAAACCTATGCAAAGTTTTCAAAAATTGGATGTGGGAAGGTGAGAAAAGAGAGACTAAGAAAGGGAGAGAGAGAGACTTTGGGGTAACCGCAGACAGATGTTTAAATTAAAGTTTAGGGAATGACTAAACCCCAGTAACTCAGAATGTACTGTATTTGAAGATAAGAGTCATTAAGTTAAAACAAAGCTATTAGGATGAACTTCAATCCAATCTGACTGGTGTCCTTATAAGAAGAGGAGATTATGACACACAGAGAAACATTGGGGCTCATAAGTACAAATGAATGATCACAAGATTGCAGCCATCAGGAAGCCAAGGAAAAGGTCTCAGAAGAAACCTTGATCTTGGACTTTTAGCCTCAAGAACTATGAGGAAATACATTTCTGTTGTTTAAGCCCCCCATTCTGTGGTATTTTGTTGTGGAAGCCCTCGCAGGCTAACACAGAAGGGAAGATCAACTAAGAGATGGAACTGGAGAAGTCAGCTTGAAGCCAGCCATTGATGGGACCCGCCAATTGCACCTAGGTTGTAAAAACAGCATATTGCAAAAGCTTAGATACATTATTTTAAAAAGCTTGGGGGTAACATTTATAAGCTCATTCTAATAAAGCCACTTTAGAGAAAAAAGAAGGAAGGAGGGCTGACTGGGCTAGTTAGCAATTAAAGATGTGGCCTGAATGAAGGCAGTGAAAACAGATAGGAAAAAATGTGTAGATTTCAGAGAGATAATGAAGGTAGAAGTAATATGGTTTAGGGATTGACCTGCTATGTGGCAGTGAAGAGGGGGAAGGCTAGAACTGAATATTACCCTTTTCCAAGATAGTAAACAAAGGAAGGAAAGTCTTTTTTTAATTGTTTATTTTTGCTAGTAGATAGTCACAGATGATGATTTAGGCATAGTTAGGGTGACAACTACAGATGAACACACAAAAAGGTCAAAAACAAACATTAAATAGAAAGGTAAGGAAACAGTGTAAGATATGTTTTAAGGCAGTATGCAATTAAGTACAAATGTTTGTTTTAAAAAATAGGTGTTATGAATATAAAGAAGTGAGATTTCCTTAACTGGAGGATCAAAAAAGGATTCCTAAAGGTTGGAGTTGGTTCCCCAAGGATGCCGTGCTTGAGCAAGTGAAACTGGAGAAAGAGAGAGGAAATGAGTAAAGATAAAATGAACCAACATGTGGTGAACCTGTAAAAAGGACATTCATACACAGGAAGTAAAACAGAGGTTGCACAATACAATTAAGGGAAGAATATAGTTGGAAATGGTTTTGAAAGTGAATTTGAATGAGATTATATAGTTTTGAGGTCTGCGGTGAATATGGAGATGGTATATACTGATTATACTGGGGCTGCATATGTTATTGTCTATGGATCATGTATCAGGAAGGGTAAGGTTGTAAATGATGTCGTGACTTACACAATAAAGTACTTGATTTCTCCTGTAGGAAAGAAATCCGGAGGTGAGCAGTCCAGGGCTTATGTGGTGGTTCCACTGTGTCAGAATCACAGGCCCTATGTTGTTGTGCTCTATGTGGTTTCCATTTCCAAAGTCTCTTTGTGGTCGAAAAGTCATCTGAAATCCCAACCATCAAATAGAGTGGGATGGAGGAAGGGAAAAAGGCAACCTCAAAGTGTCCCACACATAGCATTGCTTAAACATTGTGTATTAACACCAGTTCTTTGTAATTGGGTTCAGTGGTATATTTTGTACTACCTGGAGTTACGGTTTTTAATCTGTCAGTAAATAAAATGTCCTTTAACCTCAAAAAAAGAAGAGTGTCTCACACAATACTTTGGCTAGCATATCTTCACCCAGACTTTAGTTGTTCGGTCACCAGAACTATAAGGCAGATAAAGAAGAAATGTGCTCTTTTAGCCGTGTGGCAACCTGCCCAAAGGATAATTGGAGATCACTTACTGAGAGCTAAAGACAAAGTGAATATTCAAGTTAGAAACTATCCATTCTTGGCCACTGGTTATTTTTGGCTTAAATTCATTTAAACAGAATTACTAAATAGCTATCTTCTTCTTATTGTCCTTAAGTTTCTCTAGATATATTCTTTTAATTTTTGTGTTCTTTTGTCTCAAATTACAAATCTTTTTTTTCCTCACTAAAATTTGATCTTGCCTAAGCAGTATCAAAAATGTATTAGACTTTGCTGTACAGTGGAAACAAACACAACACTGTAAAGCAACTATACCTCAATTTAAAAAAAATTTATTAGAATATTTTGGGTTTGCAGGCTTTTGGTTTGGCATACACATAAGTGAAGAAAAAATAGATTTTGGAATGTTTTCGTCAATGAGTTATGATTTATGAATAATACAATCTAAAATAATGAAATCTTCATGTGACAATGCCACATAGAGTAGGTGATACTACAAAGTAGCACAAAAGTAAGCTTTTGCCACCTTGAAATTTTATAGCATCTAAAACATTCTAACCAATTTATTCATAGTTCCACATCCAAAGAATTATATCTCTTCGTAGACTATAATTCTGAAGAAATTGTTGCTGAAATTTTATTCTAAAGCCAGTAACACAGCATAAAGAATCAGTGAAAAATTTCACTGTTAAATTGAATGTTGTATAACATGCCTCAGCCCTCTGCCAGTTGGGTTTTCTAAAGCTTTGCAAACATCAGGAAGACAAAGTAAAGCTTCTATTCCAAGAAGTGTACTGCCAGTAAGATGAATGCGAGTCTTTCTGAAAGAGTGCCAACACACAAGTGTTCTTAGAGGGGTGATAAAGTAACATAGTGGTAGACTCAGTTGCTGACTGTGTTGACAAATTTTAAGAAAGCAGTGACCCACTTGCCCAATGCAGTGATTTTTTGGAAGAAAATAACACATGGTAAAGTTTTAGTACGTGCATTTTACTTGTTTTACTGGGATACAATTTTTTTTTTAAATCTCTTTAAACAAATGCTGACTAGTTTTTGTCGTATAAACAATAGATATAGAGAGGGTAGTATCAATACTTGTTTTAGCCTCGTGCCCAAGTTGATCAAAAAGATCCTACAGACCATTTATATTCCTTCATTTCTCACTATACGTCAAATTGTTGAATTACAGCATGATCCACGAAGTCTTAAATGTTAGGTAACCTTATTACCAAAGAGATTATAATTTGCTCTTTCTTTCCTCCATCAAAATGAGAGACGGTAATGGTTAACTATGTGAAATACAGAACAATTTACATTATCCAGAAATGAATTAACCATAATTCTTAACCAAGATTAAGATTCTTAACTCTGCTCCTCCCACAGGAATATCAGGAAAGAGAATAATCAGGCATAATTAACAGGTCAATTTATTTGATTAGTCTAATATATTCAGCACAGTCTCATATATTTTCATTATTGTGGATTTGTATGTATACAAGATCACAATTTCACATAATTTTATTAGTATCAATCTTTGGTTCACGACACACCCTCACCATTATTCAATGTACGGCCTACTTTAAAAAATGTAATTACTTGATTTTTTTTCTCTAAGAATGTAATAGGCAACCATAAATCTATTCCGCATAACAAAAGTTGGGATCTTAAAAATAATTTACATCTAAACATATGTCCTCTCATCCTATACCTAACCTAATCTTTTACCTTCCCCCAAGTATCATTTTAAATCTCATGTTCATCATTCATTTTCCTTTCTTTATTGTTTTCCTGAATCTGTATCTATTCTAAAATAATTTAATCTATTTATGTATTCATGCTATATTTACTCTTTGGGAGCTTATATTTCCCGTGAATTATTATATTGTATATATGCTGCAGTCTGGCTGTAGTTCATTTCTTTTGACTGCTTTTTATATGAATATACCACAGTTTATCTAGTCTCCCATGAAAGGCATTTAGGTGATTTCTACATTTCTGCTACTGTGAATAATTCCACTAAGAACATTCTTGTATTTGTCCTGCTGTATTTGTACAAGTACAATTGTTGAGTCATAGAGGATACGCTTGTTCAACAATAGAAAGAAATATCAGATTTCTTTCCAAAATGTTTGCACAAATTTACATTTCTAGCAGCAAAGAATAAGATATCACGTGGATATACAGCACCTCCAATATGAGGTAATGTCAGACTTTTATTTTTGTCAATCAAATGATATATAATAGTACTTTAGTGTGGTATTTATTTGCATTTCTGTGGATCGATTATGAGTCTTATTACCTCTATATGTTTGTTAGCATTCCTATTTCCTCTTCTGGAAAATGCCTACTCATGGCTCTTGCCCATTTTTAGTGGGTTGCTTGTACTTCTCTTATTGATTTGTAAGAGTTCTCTATATATTCTTAGATCTGATTTTTTGTTTTGTTTCCTCAGTGCACACAAAAAAACTCCTCATTTGTAATTGGTCTCACCTGTTACTCTACCATTCTTCCTGTTTATTCTTTTGTTATCCTAAAATGATCTTGATAAAATGATGAAAGCTTTATTAAAAAGGAAAAAAACATTAAATTCACTCTGCATCTCATGAATAAGATACTCCCTAGTCTGTTTTATCAGTCTTTAAAAATGCCACATCAAATATCGTGGCCTTGTATATTTTATTTACCTGAGAGATGATCAAAGGAAGAGTCATGCCATAATAAATTGAAATTTATCTACCTTTGCCAGCTACCAACTCAAACAGGAAACATGTATAAGGTACTAAAAATTTCTACGACTGGATTCATATTTTAAGAATATAGCCACTGCTACCCTAACTTCCAAAATGACAAATTTGCCCCCAATAAAACATATTTGGAGAGGATATGTCTTTACTGCTTTTATAACATAACAAAACATTGCTTCCACTACTGCTTGTTATGGTTAATTATATCCTCTGAAGTAGAGCAATCTTAAACAGCAATATTTGAAAACAGTATTGATGATTTTGTGTCACTTACCTTAACCATAGCATTATAACTCTTTTGGACTTAGAAATGTAACCTATACTGTTTAAATTATTTCTCTCTGAAGCATTAACTCTTTAGGTGTTTTGAGAGCAAATTTGAAAAATAGTGTACTAGAATTCTACTCTCAAAGCTTTCAGTTGTTCATACATTTCAAAGAATCCCATACCTGTTACACACACCTCCACTTCCTTCCATGCATAAGGTCTCTTTCCCCATCTTCAAGTCAATTGTTGGTTTCATACCAACCTAGATAATCAGAAATCCCAACTTCTTATAAAATTTTGGTTTCCTAATGCAGACAATATTAGGAATTGTATTAATTTACTTTATTCAATATCTTAAAATTTGAGGAAGTAATTTATAACAGATATCAACAAGAGTAAAATTTTTCTGAAGAAACATTAAGTGGGAAAGAGAATTTATCACATAAGTTCTATGATCTTAAATGAAAATTCAAGATTAGCAAACACTAATTTCTCTGGCTGTAGCATTACATCTCATTTATCTTAAGGATTAATTCCTAATTTGTTAAAGAAAACAATTTTCCCATTCTTTCATTTTAACTATAATAATTTATAATATCCATTTTCTAACTTAAAAACTATTTAGTAAAAAAGTCAGTTCTTGCTTTATTTTTTGAAAATGACATACTTGCTTAGACATCTGACTCCCAGATAAGACTGGCTCTTTAACTGTCTGAGGCAGGAATAATAATACTTTTATATTTGTTTCTCCAGTTCTCAGAAAAATTCTTGACTCTTGTTTGGTGCTTGGTGAATAATTTAAATAACTCCCTAAGTTACCAAATAAATGTTTTAGATTTGTTTTTAGCATCCTAACATATAAAGTGCTGACATATTTATTTGTATTAATATAAATACTTTCTCATAATCACAGCTCCCTCTGTTATATCCAGTCACATCACTTGCTTATCCTGATAGAAAGGATCAGAGCCACACATGATTGAAAGAGCCTCATGAGCCATGATTTGGGCACATAAAGATTTATACATAGTAATTTATGAATTGATAAGTCTTCTAATGGTTTCCAATACTGTTCAAACTGGGATAACTCCCCTTCAACTTTGATACTTATAACTCCTTACTCTTGTATTTATTGTGCATGTGTTAGATCAAAAAAATGGCAGGGACTAAAAATAGTATCTTTAAATGTATTGCTAGTACTCTTGCACCTTGGGTGAAGTAGGATGATATTTTGTAGGCAGAGTTTTTCCAAACCTTAGTAAAGTTTGTATGAAATATGCTTAGTAAAGTATGTATGAAATTTTGCTTAAAATTGACCCAGTCAAAATCTGAACAATCAAATTAATGAGTTTCTTCTTTCTTTTAAAGTGTCCATCTATTTGTTCTCTTCTTGCAGTCATTTAATAACAACCCACTTCTAATTGCCTTCCCACTTCTCTTTACCTTCCCTCTAAAGGAAAGAAGCTGTATAGCAACATGAAGAATACCAGCTACAGTTGTAAAGGGATTTAAATGTGTAAGTTCATTGAATTACATTATCAAAGCACTTGTAAATGTGACTTCAGGGCTACCCTTGAAAAACTCTGAGAAATCATGGAGGACCTAAGAATGATTAAAAAGGAAACTTAGCAAATGTTTCGCTTTGCCAAAAGGCAGTAAGGGTGAATCCTGGAAAATACAAGTTGGATAAGAGAGTCCAATCATAGAAAAAATAGCATTTAACTTTTATGTAATGATTTATAAAAAATTTAGAAAAGTATAGGGTGCAGTAAGAATCTACATTTATTTTCTAAGGAAGAGTAAACACATAGTTTTTAAATAGGAGAGAGGCTGATATACCTGCAGAAAAAATATAAAGATGTATTTTACTTTGAATAAAGCAATCCCGACTACCTCCTTTGGGATAAGATAGTGACTTTTGTTTGGATTCAAAACTAGTGGTATAATTATACTCAAGGTGTTTTTGTTAACAACCGAATATCAGACTGGTGAGAGGGCTCTAGTGAGCCGACTTAAGTTTTTGTCTTTGCCTTTTTTAAATTAAATTTTCATAATTTCCTGGGATCAAAACATATATGGGATGTAGAGGAAATAAAACATATAAAGGATGTGGATGGCACAAAGACATTGACAGTAAAATCAAGAATAAAATCAAGAATGGGAAAGATTGGATCTCTTCATTCCTGTTGAAATCCAACAGGAATTCTAGGTCCAGCCTGTATGCTAAGAACATCAACAATACAGGGAGAAAATGCTTTGGCAACCGTTTCACTGGAAGTGACATATGTGTTTATTCTGACTGATGATGCGATATGCTTACAACACATTTACCATAATCTTAAATTGCTTCAAAAGGAACATGGATTCAGGTTTACATGAAGTAGTAGCCGCAGAGAATATGCTGCTACTCAGACCACATCAGAATTGTTTTGTTAAATTATATGCCACATTTTTTAACGTATATTGTCAATCATAATGAATATGACTCACTAATTTTCTGAAATATGAATGAGTCGCATGTTAAAAAAAGAAAGAATGTAAATGTTCCCTGGTAGAAAAGCTTTAAGAAGGTAGTGTTAATCAAAATAGAAAAGGTTTCTTTACTGGAGGACATCTCAAATTTTTGCTAAGGTGACTGATGGCTTTTTTTTTTTAAACATCTTTATTGGAGTATAATTGCTTTACAATGGTGTGTTACTCTCTGCTGTATAACAAAGTTAATCAGCTATACATAAACATATATCCCCACATCTCCTCCCTCTTGAGTCTCCCTCCCATCCTCCCTATCCCACCCCTCTAGGTGGACACAAAGCACAGAGCTGATCACCCTGTGCTATGTGGCTGCTTCCCACTAGCTATCTCTTTACATTTGGTAGAGTATATATGTCCAGGCCACTCTCTCACTTCATCCCAGCTCACCCTTCCCCCACCCCATGTCATCAAGTCCATTCTCTACTTCTGTGTCTTTATTCCTGTCCTGCCCCTAGGTTCTTCAGAAACTTTTTTTTTTTTTTTTAGATTCCATATACATGTGTTAGCATATGGTATTTGTTTAACCTTCTCTGCCTTACTTCTCTCTGTATGACAGACTCTAGGTCCATCCACCTCACTACAAATAACTCAATTTCATTTCTCTTTATGGCTGAGTGATATTCCATTCTATATATGTGCCACATCTTCTTTATCCATTCATCTGTCGATGGACACATAGATTGCTTCCATGTCCTGGCTATTGTAAATAGAGCTGCAATGGATATTGTGGTACATGACTTTTTTTGATTATGGTTTTATCAGGGTATATGCCCAGTAGTGGGATTGCTGGGTCATATGGTAGTTCTATTTTTAGTTTTAAGGAAACTTCATACTGTTTTCCATAGTGGCTGTATCAATTTACATTCCCACCAACAGTGCAAGAGGGTTCGAATCTCTCCACACCCTCTCCAGCATTTATGGTTTCTAAATTTTTTGATGATGGCCATTCTAACTGGTGTGAGGTGATACCTCATTGTAGTTTGTTTTGTTTTGTTTTGGTTTTTGGTTTTTTTTTTGCGGTACACAGGCCTCTCACTGCTGTGGCCTCTCCCATTGCGGAGCACAGGCTCCGGACGCGCAGGCTCAGCGGCCACGGATCACGGGCCTAGCAGCTCTGCGGCATGTGGGATCTTCCCGGACCGGGGCCCGAACCCGTGTTCCCTGCATCGACAGGCGGACTCTCAACCACTGTGCCACCAGGGAAGCCCACATTGTAGTTTTGATTTTGCATTTCTCTAATGATTAATGGTGTTGAGCATTCTTTCACGTGTTTGTTGACAATCTGCATATCTTCTTTAGAGAAATGTCTATTTAGGTCTTCTGCCCATTTTTGGACTGGGTTGTTTGTTTTTTTGACATTGAGCTGCATGAGCTGCTTGTGAATTTTGGAGATTAATCCTTTGTCAGTTGCTTTATTTGCAAATATTTTCTCCCATTCTGAGGGTTGTCTTTTCGTCTTGTTTATGTTTTCCTTTGTTGTGCAAAAGCTTTTAAGTTTCATTAGGTCCCATTTTTTTATTTTTGTTTTTATTTCCATTTCTCCAGGAGGGGGGTCAAAAAGGATCTTGCTGTGATTTATGTCATAGAGTGTTCTCCCTATGTTTTCCTCTGAGAGTTTTACAGTGTCTGGCCCTACATTTAGGTCTTTAATCTGTTTTGATTTTATTTTTGTGTATGGTGTTAGGGAGTGTTCTAATTTCATTCTTTTCCATGTAGCTGTCCAGTTTTCCCAGCACCACTTATTGAAGATGCTATCTTTTCTCCATTGTATATTCTTGCCTCCTTTATCAAAAATAAGGTGACCATATGTGTGTGGGTTTAACTCTGGGATTTCTCTCCTGCTCCATTGATTTATATTTCTGTTTATGTGCCAGTACCATACAGTCTTGATTACTGTAGCTTTGTAGTATAGTCTGAAGTCTGGGAGCCTGATTCCTCCAGCTCCGTTTTTCTTTCTCAAGATTGCGTTGGCTATTCAGGGTCTTTTGTGTTTCCATGCAAATTGTGAAATTTTTTGTTCTAGTTCTGTGAAAAATGACATTGGCAGTTTGACCTCAGAAGTCCAAGCCTCAGCTCCCAGCCCCTACCTGTCCCAGCGGGTGAGCATACAAGCCTCTTGGGCTCGTGAGTGCTGGTCGGCACCAATCCTCTGTGCGGGAATCTCTCCACTTTGCCCTCTGCACCGCTCTTGCTCTGCTCTCCTCCGTGTCTCTGAATCTTCCCCTCTGCCACGCCTGTCTCCACCAGTGAAGAAGCTTCCTAGTGTGTGCAAACTTTTCTTCCTTCACAGCTCCCTCCGCAAAGTGCAGGTCCCATCTGTATTCTTTTGTCTCTGTTTTTTCTTTTTTCTTTTTCCCTACTCAGGTACGTGGGGAGTTTCTTGCCTTTTGGGAGGTCTGAGGTCTTCTGCCAGTGTTCAGTAGGTGCTCTGTGGGAGTTGTTCCACATGTAGATGTATTTCTGATGTATTTGTGGGGAGGAAGTTGTTCTCCACGTCTTATTCCTCCACCATCCTGAAAGTCTCCTGTTCTCCTTTTTTCATGTGTCCTCACTCTGATCAAGAAATCCAAGTCCCAATTTGAGTTATTCAGTTCCCTAGGAGACTGAGGACCATCACCTGAGAAGCTGAAGCTAGGGACCTAGATTATCCATCTTATTTTACAATTTCCTTTCCACGAATTGATTAAAACAGCACCAACAGCAGCAGCATTTATCTTATAAATGGTAATTAAATACAGGATTTGGACAAATGTGGTATTTAGATATCTATTTTCAGGGACAAAATGTCCAAAAGTGATTATCGGTATTCTTCCCCTTACCAGCTCATTTGGACTGATATTTAATTTCTTGATCATAATTCATTGCTTGTCTAAAAGGAGAGTAAATACAGGACTTTCTATTTTTAGTGAAAAGTTTCTCAAACTCAGAAGAAACCTCTCTGAACGCCTATCATTTGAAATGTCTTGAAAACCTTGTACAGCAACTTAACTTTTCATGAGCATCCTGAGATACTCTGCCCTGAAGCTGGCGACCACCAGATAGGCCCACACCTAACACCTACAGAAATGTCATCTCTAGCAAGCATCTTTGCAGGTGTTAATATTTCACCAATATCTAATATTTTAAAATAATCAAACCAGCAATAATCCATTTTCTAGAAAGCACTTAACAATTTTCCAAAATAGTAATATCCAACTTTGTTTTGGATTTTCACAATTCTCAAGTTTTTAAATGACATTTTTACCCAGGAGAAAATAGACACAGAGCCTAGCTATAAGTGGGAAGGCCAAGACAGAATTCACATTTTCTGATTGGCAAGCCTCTATGTCTCTAGAATTTCACTGTAGTTCCAAAACATGTATACTCACTTGACCAATCTTTTCTTAGCTAGAGACGTTATCTGATTTAAGTGACAATTGAGTAATCAATATATCTGTATTTCTTATGTCAGATACATCATGAATATGACAGTCTTGTCACATTTGATGATGAAGAAGGGGCCCTGGGTTAAGAAAGAATGGAGCCCACTTTAGTACCTAACTTTTGCAACTCTCAGCCACTCATGGCCTCAGTATTCTCAACCATAAAATGTGAAGGTAGGGCCAAGGAATCTCCAAAGTCATTAATGGTCTACTTTTAAATTGTGGTGTAAATCATCAAATAGGTTTTTGGGAATGTTGTACATTTTTATAGCTTAATGTCTTTCTATGTCAGGTATGCTAAAAATTTTCTGAATGCTGTAAGTTCTTATTTTCTCAAAGACTGTGTCTCATATTTTCAGAGTTTCCAGGGTCATAATAGCTGGTTTAAATTGTTTTGCATAACTGTACAGTAGCAAGAATTGTTCTCTATTAAGAGACTATAGTCATTATATTTTTGCTGTGAGAAATTTTTATATTTTCTTACATTTTGATGACCTAATTTGATTCATCTTTTTTTTTCTTTTGCTTAGACATGAGAATTTTCTTCTTTGATTTTGATTAAAAGCAGAGAGAGTATAAATAGGAATACTGGCCATTTTTTGGTTGATGCCCAAGGAATGCAAATCTGTGGTGACATAGGTTAGTCTATAAAATATTATATAACAGTTGAGTATAAACAGAAGAATAAGAGGCATATATCCTTTATATGCCTTATGGCAGAACACAAAGGGTCTTTGAGTTAACAGGTTAAACTATAAAAATATGAAATATTTCATCAATTTAGAAATGAAAATTAAACTATAAGTCCTATTTCTAACATGTCCAAGTAATGCCTACATATGTCATTCCCTACATACACACATACACATACACACACAAATACACACACCCAACATTTCAGCTATGCTCTGCCTACCTTGACAGTGCCAATACTTTATATGAAATTTTAGGAAGAATAAATTTTGCTCTCAGGAGGACTTTTTGGGAAGACCTGCTCATTTCATGTGTTTTGTTTTACTCTGCAATGATATTGTTAAGCCGGAAGGGTAGTGCTGGCTATTAGATTTTTGATCAGTCTTTTTGTATACCCAGAATAGCATAGTTTAATTCCATATAACATATGGAATCAACATTTTTGGTATACTGGAAAATAAACATTGATCATGGAGATAGAAATCCTGAATCTGATGCTGTGTATACATTTTATGTGTCTCTCTATACATCATATATAGAATAGGAACAGTGATATCTGTCCTACAAGGCTCTTCTGGTATTAAACAGAAAAAAGTTTAGGTTCATTATTGTGGAGGACAAAGCTACCTGAAAATACTGGGTGTTATTCTTAATATGGACACAATAGTCATAAATAAGACTTGTGAAACTCCTTTAAAAGCTCCTCTTTAAAGGAAAAAAAAGAAAGTGAAATTCAACTGCTCTTCAGTCCCTTCATTCATTCCTTTACTCCAATAACATGGATGGCTATAGAAGGAGGAGAAAGATGGGAACCCTGGTATTGTTTGCTAAGTCCCACAGCTAAGTCTCCATGGCTCTGGTTTCCATGAAAGCTTTATAAATAAGATGGAACTTTCCTCTTTTATGCCTTTAACACCCATGTTGTGTCAAGTGACAGAATTCTGAGCCCACTGTCACATAGAGACAGACTATGCACAGCGCTACCTCAGGTACTGTGGATCGGGGATAGTTGTGTGCTGGTTAAACCAGCCCCCCCAAAATATAATAATAATAATAAAATCCTGATTTATAGTAACTGCAAATGTATAAATATTCCCACTATAACCAATCTCAGGTACCAAGGTGACATCAGTGATAGTGCAATCTGGAAGAGAGGAGTTGAGAGGAGGAGATAGAAAAATCATATCTGGAGAAAACCATAATTTGAAAGGGTACATGCACCCTGAATGTTCATTGCAGCACCATTTACAATACCCAGGACATGGAAACAACCTAAATGTCCATCGACAGAGGAATAGATAAAGAAGATGTGGTACATATATAAAAAGAAAAAGAAAAATCAACTCTTCAAGCCAGTGCAAGCCATTGGCTCCAACTAACCCCTGATTTAGGGCCATGGACATTTGTTCTGGTATCTGGTAAGTTTAAGCACATTAAAAAAAAAAATCTTAGAGGTGCTTATACTTTGCCTGCATTTCCACAGGCTTGTATAATATTTGATTTATATCAGAAATTTCACCTATTTTTTTCACTTATATTTGACAGGAAAAATAAAAAATTCAATGCTACCAAGTTAAAATGTTTTTGAGGTCAAAACATAATTACCTTTTCCTCTTTCCTCTGTCCCTAAAGAAATACCAAATAATTGATTTGACTGTCATTCTAGTTCTAAGATTGTTCAAGAAAGAAAGCACTAAATGATAGAAGACTGTCTCAGTTTTCACTGTGGATTCTTTACTGGGGAAAGTTAATTCCCAATGGGTTGTGCCAGCAACTGTACAGACTACATATAGCATAAGCTTCATTCTATTCCCATGACAGATGAAAACAGCATGAAGCAGCATATCTTGTTACTTCCCAAAGCCTATAAATATGAACCATATCAATGTCACTTGTCATATGAGAGAAGAAATTCTAATAGCTCCCTTTATAAGAGAAAGGTAGATTCCCCTGATAATGATGTTTAAAAAAATATGGGATTAATAGATACAAACTACAATATATAAAAGAGATAAGCAACAAGGATTACTGTATAGCACAAGGAAGTATATTCAATATCTTATAATAACCTGTAACGGAAATTAATCTGAAAACTATATATATATATAGAACTGAACCACTTTGCTGTACACCTGAAACTAGCACAATATTTTCAATCCTGTATAGCACTGTATAGCTGTATAGCACTGTATAGCTGTATAGCACAAGGAAGTATATTCAATATCTTATAATAACCTGAACGGAAATTAATCTGAAAACTATATATATATATAGAACTGAACCACTTTGCTGTACACCTGAAACTAGCACAATATTGTCAATCAACTATGCTTCAATAAAAAGGAAATAATGAAATCAACATTATAATGATTTTACTTGATTTCTAAAACACTGAAACAGCAGGTGAATTGAGGTTTTTAGAACATTGAGAACAAATATTTTAGTTAGTACTTGAAATGCTGATTAGCAGGAAATATCAATTTCATAACAAAGTACCCATAATATAGCTAGAGCTTCATGACATGTGCTGGTCAAAACACTGGACTAGGAGAAAATGAATTCTGGTTCTAGGGTTGGTTCTATTGTTCCCACAAACTAACTGTGTGATTAGATCATGACCTAACCTGTCTGTGCTTCCCTTTCTTCTGTTGTAAAATGGTAGGGAGTGAATTTGAATCAACACATTTAATTGTTCTTCCTAATTCAAAATAGCCTAAATGTTTGAATCATGGTTTCCTGACAAATTCTTTCTTTGCAGCTAGCTTAAAAATTTTTGAATTTATAAAGAAACATTTTAAACTCTCTTTGCAATATCCCAATGGTGCAATATAATAACTTGTACAGTTTTTTTAATTTATGTAATTGAGCTCATGCAAATGAATATGGGGAAACTATTAAGTCACATAAGTTAGATTTGGTTCCATGATAAAGTTTCCATCTAAGGCAATCTCGTTTCCCAAATACTAACAACTAAGTAAAGAAGCCTCATTTTAACAAGGTAATTCAGTCAAGCCTTCTGCTATGAACTGAATTGCAACTCCCTGAAATTCATATGTTAAAACCCTAACCTCCAACGTTACTGTTTTTGGGAAAAGGGCAGTGATAAAGGTTGAATGAGGTCAAAAAGGTGGGGCCTTAATCCAATAGGACTGGTGCCCTTATAAGAAGAGAACGAAACAATGAAACATAAGGTAAAATCTTGCTCTATCTCTGCTTAAGTGAGGACATACTGAGAAGGCAGCCAGCAGTCTGCAAGCTGGGAAGAGAGGCCTCAGCAGAAACCAAATCAGCCAGAACTTTGATCTTGGACTTTCCAGCCTCCAGAACTGTGAGCAAGTAAATTTCTGTTAAGCCACCCAGTCTATGGTATTTTATTTTTGGCAGCCTGGGCTGACTAATATGTCTTCCTTTAAATGTTTTAGTTTGAAGCATTATGAAACAATACTTATGTCCTTTCTGCAAACTCCTTGATAGCAGAGACCACAAATTTTCACCATTTTATCCCTGTATCATAATTAGAATATGACCAATATTGAATACATGACTGTTAAATAAGATTATTTTAACAGTTTGTAGATATATTAAAATACTTTACATTTTTTCTTTGAAAAAAATCAAAATCCTTGAAATCATTATATGATTTATCATCTTTATTAAACTATTTTAAATATAGCTAAACTGTATTTACCAAGGAAATAAATACTAGTGCAATGAGAGGGAAAAAATAATATAGGTTAATGATATTTCTTTTCATCAATTACAAGTTATCCTTAAAATTAAATAAAATATATTCTTCTATTTATAAAATAATAGTCTTTTCAGAAGGGTGGCATATTTGTTATCTTGAAAATATTCAAACATCTCCTGAAATAACAAAGTTATGAGCTGCAATATAAAGTCATCAGATTCACAGTGTTATTTTTGGCATTACATATGGCTTGAAAACTAGCATTTTAAATAGCCGTTCAGAGTTTTAGACAATTAAAATAAAGGAAATGTTTTCTTCAAACACGCTCATTGTGTTCCATTTTGTTAACTATGTGCCTAAAAGATAGATACAATTAAATACAATAAAAGATAGATACAATTAAATAGTATTGATACTCTATCATATTCAATATGATATTATTGAAGTTTCTCTACATGAATTGCATCCATTATGTAAAGAAGCATCATCATAGGTGATGATGTTGTTGAAATGTTGAAATGTTGTTGAAAGAATAACAATGTGCCCAACCAGTACAAAAAAGAAAAGTGAAATTCAGATGCTCTTCACTCCATTCATTCCTTTCCTCCAATAAGATGGGTGGCTATAGAAGGGGGAGAAAGATAGGAATCCTGGTATTGTGTGCTAAGTCCCACAGCTAAGTCTCCATGGCTCTGGGTTCTATGAAAACATTATAAACAGACGGAACTTTCCTCTTTTATGCACTTCATCAGACTCCCTGATACAAACAATTGTTCACTAATCTTTACAGAATCCTATCTAAAAAGATGTGTTTTCAAGTTTGTAGTGAGAATCCTGCTTATTATATACTTGCACACTCTAAGAGAAGTGTTTGAAAGGCCTTTCATGCACTTGTGAGATTTCCCAAGTCCACTTGTAGATAAATCCATTGGAGAAGAGAGGTAATGAAGAGTCTTTGTCCCATGTACTTAGGTAGCAACACGTACAAAACAAGATTAAGCAAAATTAGTTTCCAAGTTTAGGGAATATTTTTTGCCACCCCTGGTGAAATTCAGACTACACTGGTTGCATGCCATGGGATAATAATGTCTCACCACCACCTGCCCAGCCCAGAGATCTTATTCCTTGATCTCATTCTGTAAAAGGGAATATTCATGTTTTCCCGCACTTGTGCTCATCAACAGTCATGATGAATGTCAAATATATTTTCATTGAACCAATAAACTAAAACATCAAAGTATATCCCAAACCAACTATTTTCAGTTACTCCCTCATACTGTTCATAATTTATTCTTGTTTCTTCTCAAGTAAAATCCATAGAGTAGGACATCATAATCTATCAGGAGATTATATAAAAACTGGATTTAGAATTTAATTCAATTAAACAAGTCATGGTCCCTTCAAGCCAGCCTCTGAAAGACAAAACAAGTTAGGCAGCATGGTTTGAATTTGTATGTAACACCTAAGAAGTCTGAGATTGTGAGGAATAAAAGTCACACCGTTGTGTTTATGCACATTGTTGGGAGACGCTGAGGTTTTCACAAACTTTGTGAAGCTATGAAAAAGATTTATCTGTCAATATAATATTTTATCAAATATTTACTTTTATCTTATGAACTAATTCATGACACTGTAACATCACTCCCCCCAAATCCTAAATTATGGAGGCTTTTAATCTGTGTTCGTGCATATTCAACTAGTGATAGTATATAATATTCACCATATAAATGGATTATGTGATCACAAATTACTTTTAAACAGTGAGGAAAGGAATCCTGAAGGTGGTGAAGACATAAAAACTGCTAAATGTCATTGTTCTTCTTTATGTAGCAGGTTGCTCAGGTGGGGTAGTCTATTTGTTACCTTATTAGAGACTTCAAATGTCACAGAATGCCTGCATCTTCCAATCCTGGCTAAGGCTTAAAGATGGTGGAAACAAAATTGTATGTAATCAAGTCTGAATTATATCGTTACATCAATCCTGAGGCCCCTTTTGTCTGGTAGCAAGCATACCTTGTTGACTTCAGTGAATTTCTTGGAGTGGAATAAGAGACTGCTTTTCTCCCCCAGGGAAAGTGGTTTGCAACTTGGAAAGTTCTGCAACCAAATATATGTGAATTAATTTGGAGTTTAGCTGATGCCATGTTTTGGTACCCAAATGATTGTCATGAGGCGAGTTTATAGTAAGTTGCAAAAAGTGAAGTAAACGACAGTAACAAACTAATAAAACACACCAATGTATGGGGATTTATACCCTCCTCTGTAAGATTTCAGTGATTCCTCAAGGCTCCATATGAACCCAGGACATGTTTCTGCTGCCTTGTGCCTCTCCTTAACGTAGGGCAATAATCTGTAAGAGTCACTGATACGTGAGGAGTAAGAGATTTGCTGTCTCAGCCACTGAACTCTTGGAGTGTATACAGAGACTTGTAGTCATATAGAAAGGAAAAAGAAATAGTGAGCTGGCTTTTGGGCTTGGAAACTCATGTTGCAGTCTCTAAATAAATATGGTATGGATAACCAGGAGGTTGATGGAAATAGAGTTCTGGTCTTGTGGGAGGTATATATACCATACATGTATGTGTATACATATGCACATATATATTTAACATAATAAATTCTACCTTCTCAGTATTTCATATCAAGACTTTTTTAATACAGCACATCAGCTTAAGTCAATACTTTACAGACATAAAGTTTTGAAGTCCAATGTCTGTTACAAACAAAATTTATTTACTGTTTCCCCACCTGAGTCTCAGGGGGACTTAGAGAAATCATAAGAGTTAGTCCTTAAGAAATACATTTACATGAGCAATGAAGGACTCCTGGGAAAACTCAACTTGAGATTAAAAGAAGAGAGTCAAATAAGCATGACCCAGGAAGGAAGGTTTAGTTGTGAGAGGGAAGAAGGATTTTGAGAAGCCTGTGATGACTTTTCTATGTTCCTGCACTGACTGATTTCCAGGTTTGAGGAAGAGGGAGGCTGACATTCACTTCTGCAAGAACAGTTTCAATAAGCTCTGTGAAATATGGAATCATCTATAACAGTGCTTTGCGATTCTTCTAACAGTGTTAACACGAATGGGAGAGAGGCTTTCGCTCCTATCTCTTCTTCCCATACTGTTCCTTAAGCTTCATGTCCCTTAGCAACTATAGATGCTTCAGTGCACTGGTGCTGATGCCTACTGAGAAAGAGTCACAGAAGCAATTCTAGGAGGAACTATTAAGCTAGGGAAACCTTGGTTATTATTGTTAAAGTGACTTCATGTGTACAAAGAGCCCACGTAGCCCTCAATAAATTTAGGTGGCACATGTTTTTCCAGTTCATGATCCAGCTTTCCATCATGTATGCGTACATACATGTGCAAAAGGACATTTTTTAAAGTCCTGTAGGTCTAATTCAGGATGGACTATTATTTTAGGTCAGGTTCCTTGGAAGTAGCGCCTGAGATGGGGACTCCTATGCTAATGGATCCTTGGGAGGGTGCTCTCAGGAGAAAACAAAAAAGAAAGTGAAGCAGATACGAATAAGGGAAAGATGTAGGGAAAGATGTGGGTCCAGCTCAGTGGTTTTCAAAATGTGGTCCCGAGATCAGTAGCGTCAGCATCAGGTGAGAACCTGTTAAAATGCAGATTCTCAGGTCCAGATCTACTGAATCAGAAACTCTGTGTGTGGGGTCCAGTAATCTGTATTTTAACAAGTCCTCTAGGTGATTCTGGTACACACTAAAATTTGAGAATCACAGGTCCACCTGAAGTCTAGCCTCATCCTGATCTTGCAGAGAACCCTGGAGCACGAATGGCAGTGCAGACTTTTTCCTCTTTGAGGCAACAGGGGCAGTGTTTGCCCTCTCTGTGAGTTAGTTATTGGTTGCAGACCTCCTCTGGGGAGGACGCCGAAGCTTCTCAGGCATTTCTGAGCTACCATGGACAGTTCAAGGGAAGTTGCAGCTGTGGATTCTTGGCCGCTGACATTCTTAGTAACTGGAGGTGGATGCACCAGTCTGGTTAAGGGCATCTAACTGAGACACCAAGAGCATCTAATCTAGCCTTGTGTTCTGTCAAATGGGGTTTTGTAGATAGAAGAGGTTTTGTCATAATCTGAGACCCAGAGCTCTAGGGAATCTTCAAGGCATCAAAGACTCTAACTTTGGTGTCCACTACTTCCTCACTTTATCCTTTTTTCTGAACTTTTTCAGCGTTCTGAACTCTAATCTAAAGTAAAAAATTCAAGCCTAGGGCACTGTGGACCCACAAGGGAAGAAAACAGAGTAAAAACTAACCAGAATAGCTGAGACTCCTGATTCCTTTAAACACATTATTCAGTAAATATTTATTATCACCTGAGTGCTAGGGGGAAAATCCTCTATTTAGAGTTATCGGGGAAAGGACAGAGAAGAGGAAATGAAAAGGGTCATTAGTAGTTCCCTACTGGGGAAGGGAAGGAGGTCTGGGGGAGGCCTCCTGAAGAATTACACTGATAGAAGGACAACTTCCAGGAATTGGTCCCATGACTGTGGGGAGCAGACCGGTGGCCTAAGAGGATGTGGGCCCAAAGTGGGAGGCACCATAAAAACCGAAAGCCATAGCAATGAAAGAGACCTACACCTTGATATCGTGTTCTGTCCTATTGCTGCAACACTCTCCTGCCTGCCTCTTCCTCTGCTCGTGTTCACTCTTGACACCTGTGGTAGGACAACTCCAAAAGGGAATTTAACACATAGATCTCAGTCATCCTTAATCTGGCCTCCTCACAGCTACAGAGTCTGTATAAGCTTCAAGGCCCTTGTCCTAATGGAAACCTCTCCTGAGAAAAGCATATATCTTCTTAGAACCACATTATTTGGTCCTTGATTATTTTTAAATCTGCACTTTGATGTTTATTAACCTTGATCATCTACCAAGTTTGCAGGCTCTTTAAAGACCAGGAGGTTTCTTACATGTAGGCTGTGTTTATATTCTCCTTAAGAATCTATCACAATGTTGGAAAAATAGTGTATACTCTAAAAAAAACTTGCTAAATTGATTTCTTTGATTTTATTAGGAGTTTTTTCACTTCTCTGCTCAAAAAAAAATAATAATTATAACCACACTGAAGTAACATGTAAACATAAATCAACTCCAAGCAGCACAAATAGTAAACATCTGAAGATACCACCTGCTATTCTCCAAGCACACACAAAAGCAGTGTCTACCACTTACGTGAGTCTTTGGGCCTCTAATCTCTGACACCATCCTTATGTTTTAACACAGTGCAGTTTTCTTTCTTTCTCAGTTTCCCACTGCTGCTTTATTGTGCCATGCTTAGGAAATACATGTGCCCTACATAACTTGTTAAGCTAGCAGTTTGCATTCAACATTGGTTTGGTTCGTATATACATAAACATAAGCACACTAAAAATTATCATCTAAATTGTGCAAAGAATGAGAGTGTGTACCTAACACTAAACTGTGCTGAAAATTTGCTCAGTATAAGCGCTGGCAACAGGTCCAAGCACAAAGAGGTCTACAAGCCAGCTGAAGCTTTGAGTCATCTCAGGCCTCATCAGGCAGAGCTGATAAATGGCTTTTCATGTTCAAGAGGAGGATGCTGGAGGGTAGTGCTTGTTGCAGACAATTGAAATGCAATGACTGTCACAAATCATCAAAGGCCAGTGGTGTCACTTTGTTAGTGCTGAGATGGAAGAGGCCAAGTCTTACTATGCTGCTCTGAGACACAACTATTTATACAGAAACCACTTCTTTTTATCTTGAGGTCCTTCCATCTCTTTAAGAAAAAAGGAAAATCTTTTTTTAAAAATACAATCTCAAGTCTGTGGTGTTTCACACAGTTGATTCCTCACTTCTTTATTGCAAAGAGCAAACAAAACTAAGACTTTGTTTTGACCTAGCATAAAAGAGATATCTTCTCTTCAGTGAAAATTGCATCAATTCAAAGGCAGACCAGGGAATCATCCAGCTAGCAAACAAAGTGGGATGTTCAAGAAAGGAATACATTACAAAGTATACTTTATTGCTATATCCAGGCTATTACTTCCTATGTGGATTGGAGCAAGATGAGGACAAGAACTATCTCCAGGACTTCTGTAAATTCTCACGCAATGCTATATATTCATAAGTCCAGTGTTAAATTAATACCTCAGTTGTTTAATTTACTAATTGATCCTATTAAATTGAACTGCATTGCTAATTTCTTGATTTATTTTTCCCTTTTAGTAGATGAATCCTTCAAATATGACTTTAATCATAGTAATTTATTATATTTTACATCATGTCTGCAATTCCACTCGATGATAATTCTAGCATTCAGCTTGTGCCCAGACCCCTTGTAATGAAGTTTTAACAACTTAACTTTCAGGACCCTTGCAGATCATCAAATTACTTCAAATCCTATGAAAATGAACTTTATTAGTTTATTTAAACATCTTAGAAGCCCCTTCTTTTTTCAAGCTAATACCTGTGCTCTGTAAATAATGAAAAAGGTAAAATTATTATTATTATTTTTGTTACATTGGCAAGAAGAGGCGGCATTTCTCTACAAGTGTGTTTTAGCTTATATTCCTTTGACGTTTCAGTATGTAAATAACAGAATCTCAGATTCACAACCATCCAAACCAATTCAAGGTCTTGTTTTCCTAAAAGATGTTTTGAAAAGGCAGATGGGCTATTTGAATTTGGATTTGAAACAGACAACTTCAGTGAAGAGAAGATAGCTTAAGGGCTTAGACTCTCTGCTGTCTATGCAATCCTCTAAGAGCAGTTCTCAAGAGAAAAGACAATGGGAATAGAAAGGAGAAAAGGAAGGAAGGCAAAATTCAGCTCCTACCTGGATTCTTTCTTGCAGCTTCTTTGAGTCATGGTCCAGGCTTGACTGCAGTTCTGTGGCAAAGCCTTCAAGTTTTTTGCAGATCACCTGTGTTGTTGTGGTTGGAGCTGGGGAGAGACAGACATGAGTCTCTGTAAGTCTTTGTGGGTTTTATTCTGTCTTTGCTCTCCTTCATGCTTTCTGTCCAGGTTTGTTTGCTGAGCTCCGGCCCCACAGACCTTCAGTGATTTCAGGCCCACAACCAGACACACAGAGAATAGCATTCTTCACTGATGCCCACACCTGTGTAAAGTCTAACTTCGATAATAAATCACTTACTGCACACCATTCTAGCAGTTGTGCTCCCCTGATCAAATCTTAACTGGTACAGAAATTGGTAGGCAAAGTTGTTCCAGGGGAAAGAAAATTTATGGATGGGTTGTGTGAATTAATTCTGGGTTATCTGAAACTGCTTTTTGATCTGATTAGATTTAAAGGTATCGGTAACCCTGTTGCCACTGATAAAGAGGAAACTGAGAGTTTATGGCCCACCAAGACAAGAATTATTTAAATTGTAACCCACAGATACCATTAATTAAGTGCCTACAGAAGAAAAATCTCTGAGTGACCAAGTATTTGCTGCCAAAGACCATTTTAGTAAAAAAAAAAAAAAGAAAGAAAAAGAAAATGTGTTGAAGTACTCGGGGAAAGAAAATGGTCAGCTCAAGGCTTTCAGTTCCCAGCACAAGATGGAGGTAAATGAGCAGGAATCTCCTATGACTGTTCTTAAAACAACAGCAACAACAAACTCTTATCTCTTTTAGCTGCAAGGCCAAAGTTTGAATTTATAATGAGAACCAAATGCAAGGTCTATGGTTGATCCTTCACTTCCACCTTTGAAACCCATGTAAGTTTTTCTTTTGGCCAGCAATAACCTAAGACCATAAAGAGAAGGGGATTTTAAGAAAAGTTTTGGCTTACCTAGGCTGACTCAGTATAAAACAACCAGAGTCCAACTTTGTCAAATTGACATCTATGCAAATATCTTTTATCTAGATTTAACTTCCAAATAGAGACATCAATAAAATGTTGATTCTGCCTAGCTTGATGTAACCATCCTTATACAGCTAAAAATATAACTCGCTAAATGAGAGATTAAATTCCTTACGTCATTGTAACAAACTCCAAAGGAAAACTTTCCATGAGTTTCAAAGGTAGAAGTGAAGCATCAACCATTACATACTGAAGGTTAGTTTAGGACACCAGACACCACTGTAACTTGTGCAAATTGTCACCGAGCTACTGACTCACTTTATCTGGTGGGGCAGCTGCCAGCTATGCAGCTTCCTTTACTTCCTACAGGTTTCCTCAACTCTGGGCCACATACCTGTTAAGCTCTATGGTGAGGTCTCCAGGTTTTCTACAGGTCACCCGTGTCATTGAGATCGAAGGTAGTTTCAGTTTGTCCTCTGGGTACCAGTTTGTTATTACTTTCTGCTGCCTCACGCTCATCTTTGTTTTCCTGATTATTGTACCTTATAACTTATAGGTATTTCAAGTCTATCACTATATGTAGAGGCAAGCACCTTTCATGAACTGTTTATGGTCCAATAACTCCCATATTTCATATCACTCACGGTGGTTCTGCTTCTTTGATAGACTCCTAACTGAAACAATCTACAAAAGACAATTTCTCATAAAGAATAAGAAAGAAACTTCCCAATTGTCATTGCTAATCTATTCATGTATTCATATCATGCTGGGAGTTGACCAATTGCTGAACTTCTTCAGCTTCTAATAGTTACAAGTACACATTTAAAGTGCCAAATCAGCTGATAGATCTGCTGCAGAGAACATCTCTAGACCATGGAAGACTTAGGGGTCAGGCTTTTTCTGCTTTCACTGAGAGAGCAATTGCTGACTTGATAAGTCCAGAAATCCAGGATGTGTCTGGCAAAGAGCATATGCCTTCACATCTGCTGCTTTCTGCTTCGTAGAACCCATAGTCCCACGCTGTTTGGTTGGTTAAAGATATCCTACTTTAGAAAGATATAGTGAGGAGGTAACTATGTTGCCCTGTTTGACTGCTGTAACCCCAAATAAACTGGTTTCTATTTCAAGAGCCTAAGAATTGAGAGTGTACTTTGAACAGTTCATGGATTACTTTAGAGAATTATTCTTACAGGAGAAGCTGTGAGGGTAATTCTAGGGAATGAAATGAAAACCTGGGGAGAGTTATGATTAGACAGGAAAACTCCGATCTAAATCAAAATCACAAAAGAAGGCTAAATTTTCCCCAGGATACAAATATTAGTGCATAAGGCTTGTGCATTAGTGCATTCATCCTCTAATCTAGGACTCCATACTTTGCGGTGACGATAGGTAAGAATAATATCATGAATATTTTCTGTGGGTTTGTGAACCTATCCTTGATGGTACCTTATAGCACCTCAAATTGGTTTTGAAACTTATTATCTTCATGTTTAGGAACTCTAATTCATATCTTTAGCTATATAATTGAATTTGCATACTGGAACATATAAGTTACAGTAAACACATATTTACTTATATAAAAGATATGTATCAAAAATATCTGAGTATTTTACCAAAAATACCTTCCAAAATTAAAGAAAGAGAGAGAGAGAAGGAGAAAGCAAGAAAGAAGATGAATCTAGAAATAATAAGATAAATACTGGTTTTAATGTCCTTAATTTAGTAATTGTATTTCATCCCTTGTCTTTGAAAGTTGCATACTAAATACAGGAAGGGAGAAGGGACAACTGTCCCTGCCCCTTCCTTGTATAACCACACAAATTTATATGCCTGGAGTTCCTTGCCTACGATACAATCTCCTTTGCAGGTTCAGTGACAGCTCATCTGGGTCTCATTACATTGTTCTAGAAGGAAGAAGTTGATGCATGTGGAACTGGAGCAATATTTGCTATCAGTAAATAATTATCTGTTCTGTTCCAGAAAATTTATGTTTGTGTGCAGAATAATATTTTAAAATATAGATATTTAAAACTTAAGGTGATGAAATACAATATGGGGACTATTTTTTCCACATTGTTATACAAACAAGGAAATACTTTTAAAATATCAAAACTAACAGAAATACATTAGCAACCCTTAGTCTTGAGTTTCTCTGAACCAGTTAGTCTCTAAAAAGGCTTTGGGAGCTAAATGATCCATTGTCCTTTGGACTGAAGAAACCAATCACAGTCCCTGCCTACAAAAATAATTCCAAGACCCTCTGTAAGTCACAGAGGTTGGGCTACTTTTCTTACGCCGTCCTTCTTTCCAGAATTAGGAATCAGAAATATTTCGTATACATAGAATTTGACCAAGCTCATGAAGAAAAATCTACTTTAACAGAATGTGAATTGAGTATGCTATATACACAAAAAGTAGCATGTAATAAATGTTTTAATTGTTAAACACACTGAAATTTTTTATTTTCTCTTTCGCCCCAGAATTGGGATTGTTTGGTATATTAACATAAATAAGCTCATTTAATGTAAATTCCCTTACATAGGGTGATTTTCATAGATTTCAAAAGTTTATTAAAATAATTATGAGATATTAATGCTGCTATAATTCAAACAAAACTATAACAGTTGTGTTCAATTGAAATATTTCTCTTCCATCCATACACACACCCTCACACTAAAAGCACTATGAAATGAGAGGTATTTGTAGCTAAGGGAACTCAGCTCTCATAATTGAAAGTCTAAGTAAGTAGAGCTTACAAAGTGGAATGGTGAAACATGCATATAATATTGTACTTGATTTCTTGGAATACTGTGCTTCTTTTTCTTTTTGTTTACAAAAAAGCAAAGGGATCAACAATGCCAAGTATTTAAAGCAGAATTCTTAAATATACATTAAGGCATTTTTATGATGCAAAGGAGAAATCAGAATGTCTGGTCTCATCTGAGTTCAGTTTTAAGTTTCTCCGTCAGCTTACTATGTCCCCTTAGGAGAGTTTATTAACTTTATGGTTCTTCTCCATATGTAATATGGGAATATAGTATTTGATACTTAAAGCTCAATGACTCTGTGAAGCAAAACCAGGTCATATTTGTGGCATATCATCAAATCTTATGGGAAGAAAGCAGTCTGAAGTGTGAGGTTTTATCATATCTTTTCTTTCAAGATGGAGTAGTGCTGAAATTTCTCTAAGCTAAAACAATTAAAGTGGATCTGTAAAAGTGTGCCACACATTACCAAGATAGACTTCTAGGCATTTCATCCTCATGGCCTTACAAGGATAGGTAGGCTGTGGATTATATCCACTGACAGATACTTTTTTTCTAGGGTAACACATTCAAATTGATTACCTTTAAAAAAAAGCTTAAGATTATGATTTATCCCTGGAATCACTTCAATAAAACTCTTTGCACTTCAGCGAGGAATATGGAAAGAAAATTCTCATTCTTTCTGGTGGTGGGGACATAGTTCTTGGTACCTAGAAAGGCAAGAGGTAAATATGGTCACCTCATCTCTAAGCATACAAGAAAAAAAAATATAAAACCTACCTAAACGTTTTCCAGGTTCTTTCAATTTTTTTTTAAAGCATTATTAAAAGAATTCTGACTTTGTTTCACATTAAGTGCTTTACAAAATGATGTGTGGGAGAACTCAGCAGAAGGAAATTGCTTGCAGATTCCATGAACAGGCTTACTGAATTTTTGAAGTCTGGCAGGTAATTGGAACTTAAAAAAACAAACAAAACAAAACAAAAAAATTGTATGCCCTCTTTTTACGTAAACTATTTTGAAAATTTGGCATGCAACAAGCATCTGATTGGGGCTGTCTTCTATCAGGGAAGTATTGTTATAAAATTTAACTATGTATTATTTACATCGCTACCCCACTTGATAACAAATGCAAGATTAAATGCTTCAATTTAAAATCTCATATTGATACTATGGCCATATTAAACTCATCATTAGTGGGCTTCCTGTTGTTGCCAGGTAATTTAATTCAAGGTATTTTCATTTCTACGAAGAAGCCCATGCTACCTGTTGCCTCATAAATAGATTCCTCAAAGTCAGAGTAATGTTTTGACCACTGTGACTGCCTCTGTGGGTATATGGATTAAAGAGTAACTAAGAGCAAACAAATGTTCATTGAAGATCTCTGTATGCAGAATACAGCTGTAGACAATACAAATAATAATAAAAGTAGACACTGTCTTTTCCTTTCAGGAAAATTGCTTTTTATAGAAGGACTTACATAATTAGTATCTTCTTACCTGATTTAGTTCTCACGGTAATTCATTGGATTGTGTACTATTCTTATGACCAATTTTCAGATGAACAAACTAACGTTATATAAACTCAGCAAGTTTACAAATCCTGAAGTGGCAGTGCTGAGACTTTAAGTTTGACACTAGGGTCCACACCTCAGCTATGTCAATACCAGCACTATGCATCTCCACATTAGGATTACAGGCAGGACCCAATTTACAAATAAGCAAATTTCCTAAAAGTTCCCCTTAGCTTATTGGTTAGATCTCAGATTGTTGGAAGGGTAAGGCACAAAAGCTATTTTACCAATTATGTGGGTAAACTATTGTATTGATCATATTGACTAGAGTAGCCAAATGTCATTTTCAATATTCATGTGCCAGAGGTGGCACATAATTGGTCTTCTCACCCCACTTCTCATCTCACTTCACTACCTTAATCCTAACAGTAGAGCAATATATTCCAAGCAAACTCAAAACCTAGGCAAGCTACAGCCAGCACTTCCGAAACAGGGTTCCTTTTGGAGAAACCAATCTTTTCTTTGGAGAAGTCAACCCCTGATATTGGAGAAATAATAAACTCTTGATTTCCCTGCCTCCCTCCTAGCCAGGAATTTGGTAAAGCTCAATTTCCCTTAATGAGTAAGAAAAAAAGAGTTTCTATTTTGTTCACAAGAGAGGGCCACACTAATCTGCAGCAAGGTCCATTTTTGTTAATTATGCCTCTTTAGCTGACATTTATTTATGATTCTCTCAACATTACCCTTACCCCTACTCCTCAAAATTTTTCTGGAACTTGAGAAAAGTTGAACAGTGAGAGGTTCTGTATCTTTATTATTAGTTTCTGTAATGAGCTAGATATTAGAGAATGGGTTAACTTTCAGAATTGGGCTTTAAGCTTTTAATGGAATCTTCTTTGCATTTTATTTATCTACTAATTTATTTTTATTCTTAATTTTAAAGACTACAGTTATAGAGCAGATTTGGGTTTACAACAAAAGTGAAAGGGAGGTACAGAGATTTCCCATACACTCTATGTCCCCACACATGCATAATCTCCCCTAGTATCGGCATCATTCACTAGAGTGGTATTTTTTTTTTAAACCAATGATAAATCTACATTGACACATCACAATCACCCAAAGTCCATAGTTTCCCTTAGGGTTCACTCTTGGTGTTGTACATTCCATGTGTTTGGACAAATATATAATGACATATATCCATTATTATAATATTATACAGAGCATGTTAATTGCCCTAAAAATCCTCTGTGATTTTCATCTGTCCCAGCTTCCTCTTAGCCTTGGCAACCACTGAACTTTTATTGTCTCCATATTTTTACCTTTTCCAGAATTTCATATAGTTGAAATCATATAGTATGTAGCCTTTTTGATTGGCTTCTTCTTAGTAATATGCATTTAATATTCTTTGCTTCATGACTTAATAGCTGATTTTTTTTTAGTGCTGAATAATATTCCATTGTCTGGAGGCACGAGTTCATTTATTTATTTACTAAAGGGCACCTTGGTTGCTTCCAAATTTTGGCAATTATGAATGAAGCTGCTATTAATATACTTGTGCAGCTTAATTTTCTAACTCCTTTGGGTAACTACCAAGGAGAATGATTGCTGGATTATATGGAAAGAGTATGTTTAGTTTTATAAGAAACTGCTGAACTGTCTTCCAAAGTGGCTGTATCATTCTGCATTCCCATCAGCAATGAATGAGGACTTCTGTTGCTTCACATCCTCACTAGTATCTGATGTTGTCAGTATTCCAGATTTGGGCCATCCCAATAGGTCTGCAGTGGTATCTCATTGTTTTCATTTTCGTTTCCCCGATGACATATGTTGTGGAATATATTTTCATGTATGTATTTGCCACCTTTCTATCTTCTTTGGTGAGATGTCTGTTTAGGTCTTTGGCCCATTTTAAAATCAGGTTGTTTGTTTTCTTACTGTTGAGTGTTAAGTGTTCTTTGTATATTTTGTACAACAGTTCTTTATCAGATGTGTCTTTTGCAAGTATTTTCTCCCAGTCTGTATCTTGTCTTCAATTTCTCTCTATATTGTCTTTTGCAGAGCAGAAATTTTTAATTTTAATGAAGATCAGTTTATCAAATTTTTTTTCATGGATCATGTCCTTGGTATTGGATGTAAAAACGCATCATTATATCCAGTTATCTAGGTTCTCTCCTATGTTATCTCCTAGGAGTTCTATAGTTTTGCATTTTAAGTTTAGATCTATGATCCATTTTGAGTTAATTTTTGCCTGTGTCTAGATTTGTTTTCCTTTTCCTTTCTTTTCTTTTCTTTTCTTTTTTTTTTTCACATATCAGTGTCCACTTCTTCCATCACCATTTGTGGAAGAAATAGTACCTTCTTCAATCCAAACTCCATGCACTAGGTGGCACCATCCCTGATGATAGTGATTCATTCGAACGTTTAGGTCATTCTCAGCAGTGTTGGTAGGACAAGAAGAGACTATATTAATTTTTGTAGACTTAAAGACAGAGCTTCAGTAACATATGTGCAGTGAATGAACTATTCTGTTTTGACATTTGCAAGACAAGCTTCTAGCATAAGCCCACAAGTAAAGTAATACTGAATAACAAGGAGAAAGGAAAAAGAAAACTTTATATGATTTATATCACTATGATCACAAAACTAGCAGCACATATTTCCATTCTTTTTTTCCTGTATTTTTGAAAATTGCAGAATGTAAAACTCTCACGAAGAAGTATTTCTAACCACTTAAAGTACCTAATAAATAGAACAGCCATGGAACTTCTCTTAAGAGACTTACGACTTTTGGGCTTCAAAAAAAAAAAACGAAAGAGACTTATGACTTTTGGTTTTCTCTGTCAGTGAGCTACATGAGTTATAAAGCTCATATAACAGAGATAAATTCAATTAACCCATTGTTACAAAAATAAAATTGTCTCTTCAGTGTCACAAAGGTGACCTCTGCAAATATCCATTCACTAAGTAGCCAAGAAGGGAATTTTGTCACTTGTTTAACATTCATTTATTTTGGTCAAGGTTATTTTGTCTTCCAATTTATCATATTTATGAGCATAAAGTTTCCGGATTCTTCTTCTGAAGCCGTTTCTGTAAGAAACAAATAAGTACTTTTTCATGTCATCTGCTGGTTATTTATAAGCTTGTTGTCATACATTCAAAAAGATAAGAAGAGCTGCTGCATAGGGTCCTTTCCTCCAGAAGTGGCAATTTCTTTAATTTAGTTTCAAAATTTAATAGGCTATTCTCTAATAGAGAATATGGAGAAAATTGCATTATATCTTCATTTTCTCTCAACATTTTCTCCCTTTGCAGGGCACTTAATATCAACAACTTATAGTTTATTATGAATTTCTACATCAGGCAATTTCTTTGTTTTACTGTCCTTAAAGGTTAGTTTAATGTCCTCCCAAGCATAACTGTATGCTTAGGATTTCATACACTTAATCACAAAAAAAGTTAGGGAAGCATTCAGATGATAAAAGGATAGTACAGGAACAGTTTCTATTATCTCCTCCATTTGGAAAACTTAGTTGTGCTGACTTCAGCCCTAGTTCTTTTTCCTAAAAGTGATGTCTCTTTTAGAAGGACACATCAGCTGGAAAGAAAGGAAAGAATGAGAACAAGTTACACAGCAAGTACAAACAAGATGATAATCTAAAGAGCACTTGTGGCTTGAGTTGGTATCAGAGAAACAATGAAACCGTTTTTAATTAACAAATAAAAGGTCAGGGTTTTGTAAACTTAGCTGACCCACCTTGCTCAAAAAAGAAGTTCAATACTGTTATATAAACCTGATCTTATTCCCCAGATAACTTTGACTTCAAGTGGGATGATAGCATGCCTTCAGGTTCCAAACTTATCTAAACTAAGTATAATTAATGTCAATGCAAGTAATTTTTTCCTATTTTAGAATATCCTAAATCACCTCACTTAAAATATACACCACCTTAGACAAGAGAAGACATTTTGTATATGAACAATGTTTAAAAACTTGTAGGAAGGAGGAGCTTCAAGATGGCAGAAGAGTAAGACACGGAGATCACCTTCTTACCCACAGATACACCAGAAATACATCTACACATGTAACAACTCCTACAGAACACCTACTGAACGCTGGCAGAAGACCTCAAACCTGCCAAAAGGCAAGAAACTCCCCACGTACCTGGGTAGGGCAAAAGAAAAAAGAATAAACAGAGACAAAAGGATAGGGACGGGACCTGCACCAGTGGGAGGGAGCTGTGAAGGAGGAAACGTTTCCACACACTAGGAAGCCCCTTCGCGGGCCGAGACTGCGGGTGGCGGAGCGGGGAAGCTTCGGAGCAGCGGAGGAGAGCACAGCAACAGGGGTGCGGGGGGCAATGCGGGGAGATTCCCTCACAGAGGATCAGGGCTGATCGGCACTCACCAGTCCGAGAGGCTTGTCTGCTCACCGGCCGGGGCAGGTAGGGCTGGGAGCTGAGGCTCGGGCTTCGCTCAGAGCGCAGGGAGAGGACTGGTGGCGTGAACACAGCCTGAAGGGGGTTAGTGCGCCACAGCTAGCCGGGAGGGAGTCCGGGACAAAGTCTGGAGCTGCCGAAGAGGCAACAGACTTTTCTTGCCTCTTTGTTTCCTGGTGCGCGAGGAGACGGGATTGAGAGCACCGCTTAAAGGAGCTCCAGAGACGGGCGCCAGCCGCGGCTATCAGCGTGGACCCCAGAGACGGGCATGAGATGCTAAGGCTGCTGGTGCAGCCACCAAGAAGCCTGTGTGCGAGCACAGGTCACTATCCACACCTCCCCTCCTGGGAGCCTGTGCAGCCCGCCACTGCCAGGGTCCCATGATCCAGGGACAACTTCCCCGGGAGAACGCACGGCGCGCCTCAGGCTGGTGCAATGTCACGCCAGCCGCTACCGCTGCAGGCTCGCCCCGCAGCTGTACCCCTCCCCCCACCCACCCCCAGCCTGAGTGAGCCAGGGCCCCCGAATCAGCTGCTCCTTTAACCCCGTCCTGTCTGAGTGAAGAACAGATGCCCTCAGGAGACCTACACGGGGAGGCAGGTCCACATCCAAAGCTGAACCCTGGGAGCTGTGGAAACAAAGAAGAGAAAGGGAAATCTCTCCCAGCAGCCTCAGGAGCAGTGGATTAAATCTCCAAAATCAACTTGATGTACCCTGCATCTGTGGAATACATGAATAGACAACGAATCATCCCAAATGGAAGAGGTGGACTTTGGAAGCAATGATATGTATATATTTCTCACTTTTTCTCTTTTTCTGAGTGTGTATGTGTATAATTGTCTGTGTAGTTTTGCCTGTATAGCTTTGCTATTACCATTTGTCCTAGGGTTCTGTCTGTCCACCCTCCCCCATTTTTTTTTAAATTTTAGTATAGTTTTTAGCACATGTTATCATTGGTGGATTTGTTTTTGGTTTGGTTGCTCTCTTCCTTCTCTCTTTCTTTCTTTCTCTTTTTTATTATTAAATTTTTTTAATAATTATTTTTTATTTTAATAATTTTTATTTACTTTACTTTATCTTCTTATTTTTTTATTTCTTTTTTGTCTCCCTTTTATTCTGACCTGTGTGGATGACAGGCTCTTGGTGCTCCAGGCAGGGGTCAGGGCTTTGCCTCTGAGGTGGGAGAGCCAACTTAAGGACATGGGCCCACCAGAGGCCTCCCAGCTCCACGTAATATCAAATGGAGAAAACCTCTCAGAGATCTCCATCTCAACACCAAGAACCAGCTCCACTCATCGAACATCAAGCTACAGTGCTGGACATTCTATGCCAAACAACTAGCAAGACAGGAACACAATCCCACCCATTAGCAGAGAGCTGCCTAAAATCCTAATAAGGCCACAGACACCCCAGAACACACCACCAGACGTGGACCTGCCCACCAGAAAGGCAAGATCCAGGCTCATCCACCAGAACACAGGCACTAGTCCCCTTCACCAGGAAGCCTACACAACCCATTGAAACAATCTTAGCCACTGGGGACAGAAACCAAAAACAATGGGAACTATGAACACACAGCCTGCGAAAAGGAGACCCCAAACACAGTAAGGTAAGAAAATGAGAACACAGAGAAACACACAGCAGATGAAGGAGCAAGGTAAAAACCCACCACACCTAACAAATGAAGAGGAAAAAGGCAGTCTACCTGAAAAAGAATTCAGAATAATCATAGTAAAGATGATCCAAAATCTTGGAAAGAGAATGGAGAAAATACAAGAAATGTATAAAAAGGACTTGGAAGAACTAAAGGGCAAAAAAACAATGATGAACAACACAATAAATGAAATTAAAAACTCTCTAGAAGGGATCAATAGCAGAATAACTGAGGCAGAAGAATGGATACGTGATGTGGAAGATAAAATAGTGGAAATAACTACTGCAGAGCAGAATAAAGAAAAAAGAATGAAAACAACTGGGGACAGTCTCAGAGACCTCTGAGCCAACACTAAAGGCACCAGCATTCGAGTTATAGGGGTCCCAGAAGAAGAGAAAAAGAAACGGACTGAGAAAATATTTGAAGAGATTATAGTTGAAAACTTCACTAATATGGGAAAGGAAATAGTTAATCAAGTCCAGGAAGCACAGAGAATCCCAAATAGGATAAATCCAAGGAGCAACATGCCAAGACACATATTAATCAAACTATCAAAAATTACATACAAAGAAAACATATTAAAAGCAGCAAGGGAAGAACAACAAATAACAGACAAGGGAATTCCCATAAGGTTAACAGCTGATCTTTCAGCAGAAACTCTGCAAGCCAGAAGGGAGTGGTAGGACATATTTAAAGTGATGAAGGGGGAAAACCTACAACCAAGATTACTCTAACCAGGACAGATCCCATTCAGATTTGACAGAGAAATTAAAACCTTTACAGACAAGCAAAAGCTAAGGGAATTCAGCACCACCAAACCAGCTTTACAAATAATGCTAAAGGGACTTCTCTAGGCAGAAAACACAGGTGAAGGAAAAGACCTACAATAACAAACCCAAAACAATTAAGAAAATGGTAATAGGAACATACATATCGATAATTACTTAAATGTAAATGAATCAAATGCTCCAACCAAAAGACAAAGACAGGCTGAATGGATGCAAAAACAAGACCCATATATTCGCTGTCTACAAGAGACCCACGACAGACCTAGGGGCACATACAGACTGAAAGTGAGGGGATGGAAAAAGATATTCCATGCAAATGGAAACCAAAAGAAAGCTGGAGTAGCAATTCTCTTTTCAGACAAAATAGACTTTAAAACAAAGACTATTACAAGAGACAAAGAAGGACACTACATAATAATCAAGGGATCAATCCAAGAAGAAGATATAACAATTGTAAATATTTACGCACCCAACATAGGACCACCTCAATACACAAGGCAAATGCTAACAGCCATAAAAGGGGAAATCGACAGTAACACAATCATAGTACGGGACTTTAACACCCCACTTTCACCAATGGACAGATCATCCAAAATGAAAATAAATAAGGAAACACAAGCTTTAAATGATACATTAAACAAAACGGACTTAATTGATATTTATAGGACATTCCATCCAAAAACAACAGAATACACATTTTTCTCAAGGGCTCATGGAACATTCTCCAGAATAGATCATATCTTGGGTAAGAAATCAAGCATTGGTAAATTTAAGAAAATTGAAATTGTATCTATTATCTTTTCTGACCACAACGCTATGAGACTGGATATCAATTACAGGAAAACATCTGTACAAAATACAAACACATGGAAGCTATACAATACACTACCTAATAACCAAGTGATCACTGAAGAAATCAAAAAGAAAATCAAAAAATACCTAGAAACAAATGACAATGAAAACACGACGACCCAAACCTATGGGATACAGCAAAAGCAGTTGTAAGAGGGAAGTTTATAGCAATAAAATCCTGCCTTAAGAAACAGGAAACATCTCAAATAAAAAACCTAAGCTTACACCTAAAGCAATTAGAGAAAGAAGAACAAAAAAACGCCAAAGTTACCAGAAGGAAAGAAATCATAAAGATCATATCAGAAATAAATGAAAAAGAAATGAAGGAAATGATAGGAAGGATCAATAAAACTAAAAGCTGGTTCTTTGAGAAGATAAACAAAATTGATATACCATTAGCCAGACTCATCAAGAAAAAAAGGGAGAAGACTCAAATCAATAGAATTAGAAATGAAAAAGGGGAGGTAACAACTGCAGAAATACAAAAGATTATGAGAGATTACTAAAAGCAACTGTATGCCAATAAAATGGACAACCTGGAAGAAATGGACAAATTCTTAAAAATACACAACCTTCTGAGACTGAACTAGGAAGAAATAGAAAATATGAACAGACCAGTCACAAGCACTGAAATTGAAACTGTGATTAAAAATCTTCCAACAAACAAAAGCCCGAGAACAGATGGCTTCACAAGCGAATTCTATCAAACTTTTAGAGAAGAGCTAACACCTATCCATAGCAAACTCTTCCAAAATATAGCAGAGGGAAGAAAACTCCCAAACTCGTTCTATGAGGCCACCATCACCCTGATACCAAAACCAGACAAAGATGTCACAGGTAAAGATAACTACAGGCCAATATCACTGATGAACATAGATGCAAAAACCCACAACAAAATACTAGCAAACAGAATCCAACAGCACATTAAAAGGATCATACAGCATGATCAAGTGGGGTTTATCCCAGGAATGCAAGGATTCTTCAATATACACAAATCAATCAATGTGATACACCATAATAACAAATTGAAGGAGAAAAACCATATGATCATCTCAATAGATGCAGAAAAACTTTTGAAAAAATTCAATACTGATTTATGATAAAAACACTCCAGAATGTAGGCATAGAGGGAATTTCCTCAACATAACAAAGGCCATATATGACAAACCCACAGCCAACATCGTCCTCATTGGTGAAAAACTGATAGCATTTCCACTAAGATCAGGAACAAGACAAGGTTGCCCACTCTCACCACTCTTATTCAACATAGTTTTGGAAATTTTAGCCACAGCAATCAGAGAAGAAAAGGAAATAAAAGGAATCCAAATCAGAAAAGAAATAAAGCTGTCACTGTTTGCAGATGACATGATACTATACATAGAGATGCCTAAAGATACTACCAGAAAACTACTAGAGCCAATCAATGAATTTGGTAAAGTAGCAGGATACAAAATTAATGCACAGAAATCTCTTACATTCCAATACACTAATGATGAAAAATCTGAAAGTGAAATTAAGAAAACACTCCCATTTACCATTGCAACAAAAAGAATAAAATATCTAGGAATAAACCTTCTGAAGGAGACAAAAGACCTGTATGCAGGAAATTGTAAGACAATGAGGAAAGAAATTCAAGATGATACAAACAGATGGAGAGAAATACCATGTTCTTGGATTGGAAAAATCAACATTGTGAAAATGACTCTACTACCCAAAGCAATCTACAGATTCAATGCAATCCCTATCAAACTACCACTGGCATTTTTCACAAAACTAGAACAAAAAATTTCACAATTTGTATGGAAACACAAAAGACCCCAACCAGCCAACGTAATCTTGAGAAAGAAAAACGGAGCTGGAGGGATCCGGCTTCCAGACTTCACACTATACTACAAAGCTACAGTAATCAAGACAGTATGGTACTGGCACAAAAACAGAAATATATATGAATGGATCAGGATAGAAAGCCCAGATATAAACCCACGCACATATGGTCACCTTATCTTTCATAAAGGAGGCAAGAATATACATTGGAGAAAAGACAACCTCTCCAATAAATGGTGCTGGAAAAACTGGACAGGTACATATAAAAGTATGAAATTAGAACACTCCCTAACACCATACACAAAAATAAACTCAAAATGGATTAAAGACCTAAATGTAAGGCGAGAAACTATCAAACTCTTATAGGAAAACATAGGCAGAACACTCTATGACATAAATCACAGCAAGATCATTTTTGACCCACTTCCTAGAGAAATGGAAATAAAAACAAAAATAAACTAATGGGACCTAATGAAACTTAAAAGCTTTTGCACAGCAAAGGAAACCATAAACAAGACAAAAAGACAGCCCAATGAATAGGAGAAAATATTTGCAAACGAGGCAACTGAAAAAGGATCAATCTCCAAAATTTACAAGCAGCTCATGCAGCTCAATAACAAAAAATCAAACAACCCAATCCAAAAATGGGAAGAAGACCTAAATAGACATTTCTCCAAAGAAGATATACAGATTGCCAACAAACACATGAAAGAATGCTCAATATCATTAATCATTAGAGAAATGCAAATCAAAACTACAATGAGATATCATCTCACACCAGTCAAAATGGTCATTATCAAAAAATCTAGAAACAATAAATGCTGTAGGGCTTCCCTGGTGGCGCAGTGGTTGAGAGTCCTCCTGCCAATGCAGGGGACACGAGTTCGTGCCCCAGTCCGGGAGGATCACACATGCCGTGGAGTGGCTGGGCCCGTGAGCCATGGCTGCTGAACCTGTGCATCTGCAGCCTTTGCTCCTCAGTGGGAGAAGCCACAATGTGAGAGGCCTGTATACCGCAAAAAAAAAAAAAAAAAAAAGCTGGAGAGGGTGTGGTAAAAAGGGAACACTCTTGCACTGTTGGTGGGAATGTAAATTGATACAGCCACTATGGAGAACAGTACGGAGGTTCCTTCAAAAACTAAAAATAGAACTACCATACAACCCAGCAATCCCAGTACTGGGCATATACGCTGAGAAAACCATAATTCAAAAAGAGTCACGTACCACAATGTTCATTGCAGCTCTATTTACAATATCCAAGAAATGGAAGCAAACTAAGTGTCCATCAACAGATGAATGGATAAAGAAGGTGTGGCACATTCATACAATGGAATATTACTCAGTCATAAAAAGAAATGAAATTGAGTCATTTGTAGTGAGGTGGATGGACCTAGAGTCTGTCATACAGAGTGAAGTAAGTCAGAATGAGAAAAACAAATACCGTATGCTAACACATATATATGGAATCTAAAAAACAAACAAACAAAAAATTGTCATGAAAAACCTAGGGGCAAGACTGGAATAAAGACAAAGACCTACTAGAGAATGGACTTGAGGATATGGGGAGGGGGAAGGGTAAGCTGTGACAAAGTGATAGAGTGGCATAGACATATATACACTACCAAACATAAAATAGATAGCTAGTGGGAAGCAGCTGCATAGCACAGGGAGATCCGTTTGCTGCTTTGTGACCACCTAGAGGGGTGGGATATGGAGGGTGGGAGGGAGGGAGATATAAGAGGGAAGAGATATGTGGATATTTGTATATGTTTAACTGATTCACTTTGTTATAAAGCAGAAAATAAAACACCATTGTAAAAAAAAAAAAGACAGTATGGTACTGGCACAAAAACAGAAATATAGATCAATGGAACAGGATAGAAAGCCCAGAGGTAAACCCACACACATATGGGCACCTTATCTTTGATAAAGGAGGCAACAATATATAATGGAGAATAGACAGCCTCTTCAATAAGTGGTGCTTGGAAAACTGGACAGCTACATGTAAAAGAATGAAATTAGAACATTCCCTAACACCATACATAAAAATAAACTCAAAATGGATTAAAGACCTAAATGTAAGGCCAGAAACTATCAAACTCTTAGAGAAAAACATAGGCAGAACACTCTATGACATGAATCACAGCAAGATCCTTTTTGACCCACCTCCTAGCGAAATGGAAATAAAAACAAAAATAAACTAATGGGACCTAATGAAACTTAAAAGCTTTTGCACAGCAAAGGACACCATAAACAAGATGAAAAGACAGCCCTAAGAATAGGAGAAAATATTTGCAAATGAAGCAACTGACAAAGGATTAATCTCCATATTTACAAGCAGCTCATGCAGCTCAATATCAAAAGACCAAACCACCCTATCCAAACATGGGCAGAAGACGTAAATAGACATTTCTCCAAAGAAGATATACAGATGGCCAACAAACACATGAAAGGATGCTCAACATCACTAATCATTAGAGAAATGCAAATCAAAACTACAATGAGATATCATCTCACATCGGTCAGAATGGCCATCATCATCATATCTACAAACAATAAATGCTGGAGAAAAGGGTGTGGAAAAGGGTGTGGAGAAAAGGGAACCCTCTTGCCTTGTTGATGAGAATATAAATTGATGCAGCCACTATGGAGAACAGTACGGAGGGTCCTTCAAAAACTAAAAACAGAACTACCATATGCCCCAGCAATCCCACTACTGGGCATATACCCTGAGCAAATCATAATTCACAAAGAATCATGTGCCACAATGTTCATTGCAGCTCTATTTACAATAGCCAGGATATGGAAGCAACCTTAGTGTCCATCAACAGATGAATGGATAAAGAAGATGTGGCACATATATACAATGGAATATTACTCAGCCATAAAAAGAAACGAAATTGAGCTATTTGTAGTGAGGTGGATGGACCTAGAGTCTGTCATACACAGTGAAGTAAGTCAGAAAGAGAAAAACAAATACCGCATGCTAACACATATATACGGAATCTAAAAAACAAACAAACAAAAAATTGTCATGAAGAACTTAGGGGCAAGACTGGAATAAAGATGCCAACCTACTATAGAATGTACTTGAGGATATGCAGAGGGGGAAGTGTAAGCTGGGACAAAGTGAGAGAGTGGCATGGATATATATACACTACCAAATGTAAAATAGGTAGCTAGTGGGAAGCAGTCACATAGCACAGGGAGATAAGCTCAGCACTTTATGACCACCTAGAGGGGTGGGATATGGAGGGTGGGAGGGAGGGAGACGCAAGAGGGAAGAGATATGCGGATATGTGTATATGTTTAACTGATTCACTTTGTTATAAAGCAGAAAATAACACACCATTTTAAAGCAATTATATTCCAATAAAGATGTTAAAGAAACAAACTTGCAGGAATGTAAAAAATATTCATTGAATTGATGAAGAGGTGTCCAACTACAATATTCTGTAACAGCTCTGTCTAATAAAAGTATGAGACACATATATATTTAAAACTTTTCCAGTAGTCACTTTAAACATAAAGCAAGTGAACTGATTTTAATAATACATTTTGCTTAATCCACTATATCAAAAATATTATCAGTTGAGCAATAAACATAAAATTTTTTGTGAGATATTTTACTCTTTTTGGGTGTTAAGCCTTCATGTTTAACATTTTACATGTAGAGCACATCTTAATTTGGACTATCCATATTTCAAGAGCATAATTGCTCATGTGGCTAGTGGCTGCCATATTGGGCAGTGAAAGCCTATGTAACAAATAACTGCTTATTGAAAAGCTTGTTAAATGAATTCATCAATGAAGAATGAAAGTTTAAGAATTATGAGCTAACAGTATTCAAAACTCATAAAGTGAGAAAGATAATAAGAATGATAAAGGAATTTCCATAAGATCTGTACGGAAAGAGTATTAGAGCAGGAGAAATGAATTAGGAGTTTTAATGACATTTCTGTCTGTAATTCATATTATTTTGAATAAGCATTTTGCCTTTTGTATTTTGAATAAGCAAAACTATGTCTTTCCTCTACAACTAGGAGACCAGGATCAATGACATATTTGGCCTTTTCTAAAGTTAATATAATAATTCTATGGTTGATTTCTGGGGTATAGAAATTCTAAGAAGAAAAGCAAACAATCCTCACCTTTGGCCAATATCAAGCCAAGGTCTGTACGGGAAAAGGTCATCAGTATCTATTCCAGGAGGCCTCACAGGATAGTAAAAATAATCTTAGTAAATTGATAAATCATCATCTATGATCTATTTCTTAGCTTTTCACACCCAGATAATATATTTTGTCAGTACAGATAGATCTTTTAAAAGCACACTCACATTTAACAAGTTCAAATGACATTTATAAAACCAGATTAATTAATTAGTATTGATACATATAAGAGGAACCAGATTACTAAAGAGTGCATGGCCAACGTGTGCTCTTCCTGTGAGTTAACTTAAAGATGCCAACGTGTCCATTTAAGTTGAAAAGCAAACATCACATATATACTCCAATCCACATGACTTGTGGTGGTGGCCATGAAAATACACCTTTCAGATCTCCTATTTAAGGGACCATAATTGACGGATGACCTTAGCTGTTACACTCTGATTCTACCACATTGTTCACACCAACCCATTTTAAGTAGTCATTGAATCAATGTGGAGGATCCTAGGGTAAGTCCCATGAGATAAAGGACTCCTCTGACAGATTCCCCTTTGGCCTGACCACAACTTTCTTAGAACTACATGACCACTGAAGGATTTTCCTGCTAATCTTCCTTGGCTCTCTCTTTCATAGGGCCCACGTTGTCTTGTATGATTGTCAGATTCTCTTTTGGTCATCAGTGTGTTTGAAAATATATTTAATCACATTTCATTTTAGTTCTACTGATTTAAGTGTTTTATGTGGATTTGTATATTTCTGTTCTAATCAAATATGTATCGTAAACCATAACATTTTCAGTTCTTAAGAAGCACTTTATTGAGTCTGCCAAGTAGTAACAACAACAACAAAAAATGCACCAAATGATGTGATGTGAAATGACTAGGGGTATTATTCTTCAAAACTAAGAATTCCCAAGAATCCTTGTGTAAAATAATGTGTTATAAATCTATTAAACACTAATGTATTTAAATTATTTGAAGACATTGATGCTGTCAGATTTACATAAGTATCCACATAAGTATACAACCTGCAGTGTAGCAACATTAGAATAAATTAAAATAAAAATATATTGCTCTGGCTTCCGGGAAGATGGCGGAAGAGTAAGACACGGAGATCACCTTCCTCCCCACAGATACACCAGAAATACATCTACACGTGAAACAACTCCTACAGAACACCTACTGAACGCTGGCAGAAGACCTCAGACCTCCCAAAAGGTAAGAAACCCCCCACGTACCTGGGTAGGGCAAAAGAAAAAAGAAAAAACAGAGACAAAAGGATAGGGACGGGACCTGCACCAGTGGGAGGGAGCTGTGAAGGAGGAAACGTTTCCACACACTAGGAAGCCCCTTCGCCGTCAGAGACTGCGGGTGGCGGAGGGGGAAAGCTTCGGAGCCGCGGAGGAGAGCACAGCAACAGGGGTGGGGGTGGCAAAGCGGAGAGATTCCCTCACAGAGGATCAGGGCTGATCGGCACTCACCAGTCCGAGAGGCTTGTCTGCTCGCCCGCCGGGGCGGGCGGGGCTGGGAGCTGAGGCTCTGGCTTCGGTCAGAGCACCGGGAGAGGACTGGCAGCGTGAACACAGCCTGCACGGGGTTAGTGCGCCACGGCTGGCCGGAAGGGAGTCCGGGGAAAAGTCTGGACCTGCCGAAGAGGCAAGAGACTTTTTTGTTTCCTGGTGCGCGAGGAGAGGGGATTAAGAACGCTGCGTAAAGGAGCTCCAGAGATGGGCGCAAGCCGCGGCTAAACGGGCGGACCCCAGAGACAGGCATGAGACGCTAAGGCTGCTGCTGCCGCCACCAAGAAGGCTGTGTGCGAGCACAGGTCACTATTCACAACTCCCCTCCCGGGAGCCTGTGCAGCCCGCCACTGCCAGGGTCCCGGGATCCAGGGACAACTCCCCCGGGAGAACGCACTGCGGGCCTCAGGCTGGTGCAACGTCACGCCGGCCTCTGCCGCCGCAGGCCCGCCCCGCACGCAGTGCCCCGCCCTGTCCCCCGGCCTGAGTGAGCCACAGCCCCCGAATCAGCGGCTCCTTTAACCCCGTCCTGTCTGAGTGAAGAACAAACGCCCTCCAGCGACCTACAAACAGAGGCGGGGCCAAATCTAAAGCTGAGCCCCTGGGAGCTGTGAGAACAAAGAAGAGAAAGTGAATTCTGTCCCAGCAGCCTCAGGAGCAGCGTATTAAAGCTCCACAATCAACTTGATGTACCCTGCAGCTGTGGAATACATGAATAGACAATGAATCATCCCAAATTAAGGAGGTGGACTTTGAGAGCAAGATTTATGATTTTTTGCCCTTTTCCTCTATTTGTGAGTGTGTATGTGTATGCTTCTGTGTGAGATTTTGTCTGTATAGCTTTGCTTCCACCATTTGTCCTAGGGTTCTATCTGTCCGTTTTTTAAATTTTTTCTCTTAATAATTATTATTTTATTTTAATAACTTAATTATATTTTATCTTTATTTTGTTTTACTTTATCTTCTTTCTTTCTTTTCTTCCTTCCTTCCCTCCTTCCTTCCTTTCTCCCTCCCTCCCTTCTTTCTTTCTTTCTCTGTTTCTTTCTACTTTTTCTCCCTTTTATTCTGAGCCGTGTGGATGAAAGGCTCTTGGTGCTGCAGCTAGGAGTCAGTGCTATGCCTCTGAGGTGGGAGAGCCAACTTCAGGACACTGGTCCACAAGAGACCTCCCAGCTCCACATAATATCAAACAGCGAAAATCTCCTAGAGATCTCCATCTCAACACCAGAACCCAGGGTCACTCAACGACCAGCAAGCTACAGTGCTGAACATCCTATGCCAAACAACTAGCAAGACAGGAACACAACCCCACCCATTAGCAGAGAGGCTGCCTAAAATCATAATAAGTCCACAGACACCCCAAAACACACCACGAAACGTGGACGTGCCCACCAGAAAGACAAGATCCAGCCTCATCCACCAGAACACAGGTACTAGTCCGCTCCACCAGGACGCCTACACAATCCACTGAACCAACCTTAGCCACTGCGGACAGACACCAAAAACAACGGGAACTACAAACCTGCAGCCTGCAAAAAGGAGACCCCAAACACAGTAAGATAAGCAAAATGAGAAGACAGAAAAACACACAGCAGATGAAGGAGCAAGATAAAAACCCATCAGACCTAGCAAATGAAAAGGAAATAGTCTACCTGAAAAAGAACTCAGAATAATGATAGTAAAGATGATCCAAAATCTTGGAAATAGAATAGACAAAATGCAAGAAACAATTAACAAGGACCTAGAAGAACAAAAGATGAAACAAACAATGATGAACAATACAATAAATGAAATTAAAAATACTCTAGATGGGATCAATAGCAGAATAACTGAGGCAGAGGAATAGATAAGTGACCTGGAACATAAAATAGTGGAAATAACTACTGCAGAGCAGAATAAAGAAAAAAGAATGATAAGAACTGAGGACAGTCTCATAGACCTCTGGGACAACATTAAATGCACCAACATTCGAATTATAGGAGTTCAAGAAGAAGAAGAGAAAAAGAAAGGGACTGAGAAAATATTTGAAGAGATTATAGTTGAAAACTTCACTAATATGGGAAAGGAAATAGTTAATCAAGTCCAGGAAGCACAGAGAGTCCCATACAGGATAAATCCAAGGAGAAATACCCCAAGACACATATTAATCAAACTGTCAAAAATTAAATACAAAGAATACATATTAAAACCAACAAGGGAAAAACAACACATAACACAGAAGGGAATCCCCAAAGGTTAACAGCTGATCTTTCAGGAGAAACTCTGCAAGCTAGAAGGGACTGGCAGGACACATTTAAAGTGATGAAGGAGAAAAACCTGCAACCAGATTACCCAGCAAGGATCTCATTCAGATTTGATGGAGGAATTAAAACCTTTACAGACAAGCAAAAGCTGAGAGAGTTCAGCACCACCAAATCAGCTCTACAACTGCCAAAGGAACTTCTCTAGGCAAGAAACACAAGAAAAGGAAAAGACCTACAATAACAAACCCAAAACAATTAAGAAAATGGGAATAGGAACATACATATCGATAATTACCTTAAATGTAAATGGACTAAACACTCCCACCAAAAGACACAGATTGGCTGAATGGATACAAAAACAAGACCCATATATTTGCTGTCTGCAAGAGACCCACTTCAGACCTAGAGACACATACAGACTGAAAGTAAGTGGATGGAAAAAGACATTTCATGCAAATGGAAACCAAAAGAAAGCTGGAGTAGCAATTCTCATATCAGACAAAATAGACTTAAAAATAAAGACTATTAGAAGAGACAAAGAAGGACACTACATCATGATCAAGGAATCAATCCAAGAAGATAAAACAATTGTAAATATTTATGCACCAAACATAGGAGCATACATAAGGCAACTACTAACAGCCATGAAAGGGGAGATCGACAGTAACACTTTCATAATAGGAGACTTTAACACCCCACTTTCACCAATGGACAGATCATCCAAAATGAAAATAAATAAGGAAACACAAGCTTTAAATGATTACATTAAACAAGATGGACTTAAGTGATATTTATAGGACATTCCATCCAAAAACAACAGAATACACATTTTTCTCAAGTGTTCATGGAACATTCTCCAGGATAGATCATATCTTGGGTCACAAATCAAGCTTTGGTAAGTTAAAAAAAATTGAAATTGTATCAAGTATCTTTTCCGACCACAACGCTGTGAGACTAGATATCAATTACAGGAAAAGATCTGTAAAAAGTACAAACACATGGAGGCTAAACAATACACTACTTAATAACGAAGTGATCACTGAAGAAATCAGAGAGGAAATCAAAAAATACCTAGAAACAAATGACAATGGAGACACGACGACTCAAAATCTATGGGATGCAGCAAAAGCAGTTCTAAGAGGGAATTTTATATCAATACAATCCTATCTTAAGAAACAGGAAACATCTCGAATAAAAAACCTAACCTTGCACCTAAAGCAATTAGAGAAAAAGAACAAAAAAAACCTCAAAGTTAGCAGAAGGAAAGAAATCATAAAGATCAGACCAGAAATAAATGAAAAAGAAATGAAGGAAACGATAGCAAAGGTCAATAAAACTAAAAGCTGGTTCTTTGAGAAGATAAAATTGATAAACCATCAGCCAGACTTATCAAGAAAAAAAGGGAGAAGACTCAAATCAATAGAATTAGAAATGAAAAAGGAGAAGTAACAACAGACACTGCAGAAATACAAAGGATCATGAAAGATTACAACAAGCAACTATATGCCAATAAAATGGACAACTTGGAAGAAATGGACAAATTCTTAGAAATGCACAACCTGCCAAGACTGAATCAGGGAGAAATAGAAAATATGAACAGACCAATCACAAGCACTGAAATTCAAACTGTGTTTAAAAATCTTCCAACAAACAAAAGTCCAGGACCAGATGGCTTCACAGGCAAATTCTGTCAAACATTTAGAGAAGAGCTAATATCTATTCTTCTCAAACTCTTCCAAAATATTGCAGAGGGAGGAACACTCCCAAACTTATTCTACGAGGCGACCATCACCCTGATACCAAAACCAGACAAGGATGTCACAAAGAAAGAAAACTACAGGCCAATATCACTGATGAACATAGATACAAAAATCCTCAACAAAATACTAGTAAACAGAATCCAACAGCAAATTAAACGGATCATACACCATGATCAAGTGGGGTTTATTCCACGAATGCAAGGATTCTTTAATATAAGCAAATCAATCAACGTGATACACCATATTAACAAATTGAAGGAGAAAAGCCATATGATCATCTGAATAGATGCAGAGAAAGCTTTTGACAAAATTCAACACCCATTTATGATGCAAACCCTGCAAAAAGTAGGCATAGAACGAACTTTCCTCAACATAATAAAGGCCATATATGACAAACCCACAGCCAACATTGTCCTCATTGGTGAAAAACTGATAGCATTTCCACTAAGATCAGGAACAAGACAAGGTTGCCCACTCTCACCACTCTTATTCAACATAGTTTTGGAAATTTTAGCCACAGCAATCAGAGAAGGAAAGGAAATAAAAGGAATCCAAATCAGAAAAGAAGTAAAGCTGTCACTGTTTGCAGATGACATGATACTATACATAGAGAATCCTAAGGATGCTACCAGAAAACTACTAGAGCTAATCAATGAATTTGGTAAAGCAGCAGGATACAAAATTAATGCACAGAAATCTCTGGCATTCCTATACACAAATGATGAAAAATCTGAAAGTGAAATCAAGAAAACACTCCCATTTACCACTGCAACAAAAAGAATAAAATATCTAGGAATAAACCTACCTAAGGAGACAAAAGACCTGTATGCAGAAAATTATAAGACACTGATGAAAGATATTAAAGATGATACAAACAGATGGAGAGATATACCATATTCTTGGATTGGAAGAATGAACATTGTGAAAATGACTCTACTACCCAAAGCAATCTACAGATTCAATGCAATCCCTATCAAACTACCACTGGCATTTTTCAAAGAACTAGAACAAAAATTTCACAATTTGTATGGAAACACAAAGGACCCCGAATAGCCAAAGCAACCTTGAGAAAGAATAACAGAGCTGGAGGAATCAGGCTCCCTGACTTCAGACTATACTACAAAGCTACAGTAATCAAGACAGTATGGTACTGGCACAAAAACAGGAATTTAGATCAATGGAACAGGATAGAAAGCCCAGAGATAAACCCACGCACATATGGTCACCTTATCTTTGATAAAGGAGGCAGGAATGTACAGTGGAGAAAGGCCAGCCTCTTCAATAAGTGGTGCTGGGAAAACTGGACAGGTACATATAAAAGTATGAGATTAGATCACTCCCTAACACCATACACAAAAATAAGCTCAAAATAGATTAAAGACCTAAATGTAAGGCCAGAAATTATCAAACTCTTAGAGAAAAACATAGGCAGAACACTCTGTGACATAAATCACAGCAAGATCCTTTTTGACCCACCTCCTAGAGAAATGGAAATAAAAACAAAAATAAATGGGACCTAATGAAACTTCAAAGCTTTTACACAGCAAAGGAAACCATAAACAAGATGAAAAGACAACCCTCAGAATGGGAGAAAATATTTGCAAATGAAGCAACTGACAAAGGATTAATTTCCAAAATTTACAAGCAGCTCATGCAGCTCAATATCAAAAAAACAAACAACCCAATCCAAAAATGGGCAGAAGAGCTAAATAGACATTTCTCCAAAGAAGATATACAGATTGCCAACAAACACATGAAAGAATGCCCAACATCACTAATCATTAGAGAAATGCAAATCAAAACTACAATGAGATATCATCTCACACCAGTCAGAATGGCCATCATCAAAAAATCTAGAAACAATAAATGCTGGAGAGGGTGTGGAGAAAAGGGAACACTCTTGCAGTGCTGGTGGGAATGTGAATTGGTACAGCCACTATGGAGAACAGTATGGAGGTTCCTTAAAAAACTACAAATAGAACTACCATACGACCCAGCAATCCCACACTGGACATATACCCTGAGAAAACCATAATTCAAAAAGAGTCACGTACCACAATGTTCATTGCAGCTCTATTTACAATAGCCTGGAGATGGAAACAACCTAAGTGCCCATCATCGGATGAATGGATAAAGAAGAAGTGGCACATATATACAATGGAATATTACTCAGCCATAAAAAGAAATGAAATTGAGCTATTTGTAATGAGTTGGATAGACCTAGAGTCTGTCATACAGAGTGAAGTAAGTCAGAAAGAGAAAGACAAATACCGTATGCTAACACATATATATGGAATTTAAGGGAAAAAATGTCATGAAGAACCTAGGGGTAAGACAGGAATAAAGACACAGAATTACTAGAAAACGGACTTGAGGATATGGGGAGAGGGAAGGATGAGCTGTGACAAAATGAGAGAGAGGCATGGACATATATACACTACCAAACCTAAGGTAGATAGCTAATGGGAAGCAGCCACATAGCACAGGAAAATCAGCTCGGTGCTTTGTGACCACCTGGAATGGTGGGATAGGGAGGGTGGGAGAGAGGGAGATGCAAGAGGGAAGAGATATGGGAACATATGTATATGTATAACTGATTCACTTTGTTATAAAGCAGAAACTAACACACCATTGTAAAGCAATTATACCCCAATAAAGTTGTTAAAAATAGAGATAGATAGTTCTGATTCTGAGAGACAATAATCCCTTTAATATAGTGTACCAATTAGAAAAAGTATACATATTACCTTCAATTCTGCTTACAGTTTTAAAAGAATCCCATTAAACTAAAATTTGTATAAAGAAAGCAAATGAGATAGTGAAGTAACTCACAGAACAAAAACTGGTGGCTGACAGCTCTTAATAGACTATATTTTACTCAATATTGTTGACCTAAAACAAATAGACTGCCAGTTATTTCTCCAGAATAAAACGGGTTTATTTGGGATAGCAGAGAGCTGCAATTCAGGATCTGCAACCATAGTGAGCCATGTGCAACTCCCCACGTGGCAAGAGAAGGAGAACACTTTTACAAAGAAGAAAGGGAAGTTGGGAGGCTATAGAAAACAAAGAGTCCATAGCTTTTCATTGGCTGAGTCCTTGCCAGGAAAGAAAAGGAATCTTTCTTCCCTTTGGGCTCTGCTATCATTGCAGGGAGTGAGAGCTCCTCCTTCTGGTCTCTTCACTCTATTTAATTGAGGTTTCTATTTATTAATTTTTTATATTTCCCCCTTTTGATCAAGATCTTTTTCTGAAGATATCTCTGATCAAAACTCAAATTTTCTGGTTTCAGTGGCTTTTTGTCCTTCAATGTCAGAAAGACCCTTTTCTGGGTATAGTGTCTTGTATCAGAGGAAACATGCACAGATTGGAAACTTATTGAAGTCACATGTGAGTAACAGTGTTGTGTAGGAAGGAGAACTCTCAGACACTTTTTATCTAAAATTCATATATGGTATCAAGATCAAAGACATTGGGGATAAACTGAAGTTTTATGTCATCATCAAAGGTTTGGTGACAAACTTCCAACAGGTCTAGTCGGGATATCTTGGGAAAACTGTCTCATCAGATGTTGTCTGCTTCAATTCTGGGAAATCTTTATTTTCAGGTCACCATTTGATGTGCAGATCCAGTCAGGGTTTGGTGTTTTCTTTATGAGTGTCACATGACTCTGAGAGTCTATTCCTTGAAGTTTGGGGGCACAAAGATTTCTTTGCAGTCACTGAGAGTGTGTTGTAAAAATATTGCTATACTGAAATATGCTTATTATCTATTTATTTTATTGAAGTATAGTTGATTTACAATATTATATTTGTGTCAGGTGTACAACATAGTGATTCAATATTTTTATAGATTATATTCCATTTAAATTTATTATAAAATATTGGCTATATTTCCTGTGCTGTACAATATATCCTTGTAGCTTATTTATTGTATATATAGTAGTTTGTACCTCTTAATCCCTAACCTCAGCATGCCACTTCCCGCTTCCTTCTCCCCAATGGTAACCACTAGTTTGTTCTTTATATCTGCAAGTCTGTTTCTTTTTTGCTACATTCATTCTTTTTATTTTTCAGATTCCACATATAAGTGAACACATACAGTACTTGTCTTTCTCAGTCTGACTTATTTCACTAAGTATAATACCCTTCAGTTCCATCCATGTTGTTGCAAATGGCAAAATTTCATTTTTTTTTCCTATTGTGTGGTAACATTCCATTGTATCTGTACACCACAACTTCTTTATCCATTCATCTGTTGATGGACACTTTACTTCCATATCTTAGCTCTCTACATAATGCTGCTATGAACATTGGGGTGCATGTATCTTTTCAAATTAGTGAAATTTGAAATACATACCCAGCAGTGAAATTGCTGAATCATATGGTAGATCTATTTTTACTTTTTTGAGGGGACTCTATACTGTTTTCCACTGTGGCTGCATCAATTTACTTTCCTACCAATAGTGCACTAGGTTGGTTCCCTTTTTTCCACATCCTTGCCAATAGTCATTCTGACAAGTGTGAGGTGATATCGCATTGTGGTTTTGACTTACATTTCTCTGATGACCAGTGATGTTGAGCACCTTCTAATGTTGGCCATGTGTATGTCTTCTTTGGAAAAATGTCTATTCAGGTCTTCTGCCCATTTTTTAATCAGGTTGTATGCTTTTCTGATATGGAGTTCTATGAACTATTTATATATTTTTTGATATTAAACCTTTATCAGTGATATTATTTGAAAATGTTTTCTCCCACTTCAGTAGGTTGTCTTTTTGTTTTGTTGATGGTTTCCTTTGCTGTGCAGAAGGCTTTAAGTTTAATTAGGTCCCATTTGTTTATTTTTGCTTTGTTTCCTTTGTCTTAGGAGACAGGTCCAAAAAATATTGCTATGATTTATGTCAAAGAGTGTTCTGCCTACATGCTCTTCTAAGAGTTTTCTGGTTTCCCCTACATTTAGGTATTTAATTCGTTTTGAGTTTATTTTTGTATACGATGTGAGAAAATGTTCTAGTTTTATTCTTTGACGTGTAGGTGTCCAATTTTCCCAGCACCCCTTATTGAAGAGACTGTTTTTTCCACATTTCATGTTCTTGCCTCTTTTGTCATAGAGTAATCGACCATAAGTGTGTAGGTTTATTTTGGGGCTCTCTATTCTGTTCCATTGATCTATATGTCTGTTTTTGCACTAGTTTTGATGACTGTAGCTTTGTAATATAGTCTGAAGTAAGGATGCATGATTCATCTAGCTTTGTTCTGTTTTCTGAAGATTGTTTTGTTGAATCAGGGCCTTTTGTGATTCCATATAAATTTTAGGATTATTTGTTCTAGTTCTGAGAAAATGCTATGAATATTATGATAGAGATGGAATTAAATTTGTAGAATACTTTGGGTAATATGGACATTTAACAATATTAGTTCTTGCAGTTCATGAACACGGGATAGCTTTCCATTTCTTTGTATCATCTTCAATTTCCTTCATCAAAGTTTTATAGTTTTAAGATTACAGGTCTTTCACCACCTAGGTTAAGTTTATTCCTTGGTATTTTATTCTTTTTGATGTGATTTTAAATGGGATTGTTTCTTGCTTTCTCTTTCTGATGATTCATAACTAATGTATAGAAAAGCAACAGATTCATTTATCTTGCATTCTGCAACTTTACTAAATTCATCTATTCTAATAGTTTTTGGGTGGAGACTTTAGGGTTTCCTTTAAATAGTATCTTGTCATCTGCACATAATGATAGCTTTATTTCTTCCCTTCAAATTTGGATGCCTTTTTTCCCCTTTTTCTTATCTGATTGCTGTGACTAGGACTTTGAACACTCTGTTAAATAGAAGTGGTGAGAGGACAATCCTTCTCTTGTTCCAGATTTTAGAGGGAAAGCTTACAGCTTTTCAATGTTGAGTATGATGTTAGGTGTGCATTGCCTAGATGAAACAGTTACCTATCCCCATCTTGAAGGAGTGTCCTTATTTGAGAGTGTCCCTATGCAGCTGCATGTGCCCAGTTTCTTTGATGGGAGAGCTGGATCTGAAGTGAGCTTAAGTCAAGTCTTCCCTCCACAGGGTGTGCTGGCAGCTATCACCTTGGTCGGAGTTTGGGCTGGAGCTGGAGTGGCTAGAGCCAGAGCTACGTGTGAGCCAGAGCTTCTCCTGTGCTGAGTTGTAGTCACTACCCTATGAAGGGTGCTGTCAGGTTCCAAGGTTCTGGAGCAGAAGCCCTGCCCTCAGGTCCAAGATGGTTTCATTCCCTCTAGGTGTGCATTCTCCCTACTCCCAGGAATAGCACCTTTGCCCCAGAGAGGAGAAGGACTGAAGCAAGATGGACCAGAGCAGGTGTCAGGGTTGGGGCACACACTAGGATGATTCTGGCATGACAGAGCTTGAGACAGCTCTCAATCTGACATCTCAGGGAGCATCAGCAATGACTGCCTCATCTGTTCAGATGCATTGAGGGGTCTGAGCCAGCTCTGTTCCCTCAAGCGTGCACTCTTCTTGTGCAGCCTTCACCCTAGTGTGGAGCTGTGTCAGAGCTAGAGGGGCTGGGGTAGGCACTCAGTGTGGGCGAGGATGTTCCCTAGTGTGGTTGTGGGAAACTGGCCAGAGCCTCAGGCAGTTTCAATCTGATTCCTCTGTCTTGTTCCTGGGAGTAAGCAAGCTCTTCATGAGTGGAATCTAGGTTTCTTAAAGCCCTCCTCTAAGCTCCAATGGGTTTCAAACCAGCCAGAGGGACTTGTCTTCCCTGTGTTGGACCTTAGTGCTGGGGTGCCCAATATTTGGTTTGAACCCCTCACTCACCAGGAAGGATCTCCAAGTCCATGATATCCCTCTCCTATTCTGTGTCCCCTCCTATGAGAATGTGTCCTGACCTGATCACTTCACCTCCCTTCCTACACTACTCTGTGTGGACCTTTCTTTACAGCTGTGGCTATAGAAGACTCTTTCTGCAACTCTCCAGGATATTTTCAGTGAGAATTGCTACACATGTAGATATATTTTTGATTTGTTTGTTGGGGAAAGTGAGCTCAGAGTCCTCCTACTTTGCCATCTTGATCTATGGCCAAAATATGGTATTTTTGATGGAAGTAATTGGGCCTTTGCAATATTGAAGTATCTCTCCTTTTATCAGTTGTAGGTCAAATGAGGCAGGAACCAAACACATTGGGCATCCTGTGACTATCTCAAAGGGTAAGAGTTTATGAGTTGCAAAGGGGGTAGGACTGAGGGTTAGAAGAACCAACAGCAACGCTTTTGGCCAAGATATTTGGAAGACCTCAATTAATTTTGCCAATTAAGCCTTAATAATGCTGCTAGTGCATTTGGATAAAGCAGAAGATTTAGTGTGGTAAGCTCAGTGAAAGTGCTGCAAAGCCAGCCAAACAGTGCAGACATTTTGAAGTATCTGACCAGTAAAATGAAATCCTCAATCTTTATAAAGTTCTAGAGGAGTTCCCCAGGTAGGGATAATCTTTTCCAAAAGGGCTTTAGGCACAGAAGAGACAGTAGCCTGTCTGCAAGGGAAGGCTTCAGTCCACTGTGAAAACATACAGACCGTGACTAAAACATATTTATAGCCATGAAATAAAGTTGTATGAAATACATTTTCTAGACCTCATATGGTCCAACAGGCAGTTTAACGTGTCCAGGAGCAGTATGAAGAGGCTTCCCTAGGTTGCACTTCAGACAAGTGGGACAAGTGAAGTAGGCACTTTTTGCAGCCTTGTTAATGTTTGTCTACCAATTTTGATTCATGAATGCTATAATTTTTTCAGTAGACCAATGGTGTAATGCATGTACAGTGGTGAGGAGTGTGAATTTTAGAGTCTCTGGTAAAACCAGGTTGTAATTTGGTCCAAACCAGAGCTTTCTTTTTTTATTAAACCAAGAATTGTTGAATTTCCAATCTTGTTTTTCCTTTTCTGAGGCCAAATTTTGAGCTTCTGTAGCCAGCTTTTCTAAGTTATCATTTTGGAGAAATATCTCTTTTGACCATGATGGAGGTTTGGCTGCTTCTGGTTCTGTTAAGGGCAGTATTCCTTGCAGAAACATCAGCAAGCTGATTTCCTTTAGCTTCCAGGAAGTCAAGTTTAGAGCCTGAGAATCTTAATAATAGCTAAAGCAACAGGTAAAATTATTGCATCCCATAATTCCTATACATAAAGGCCATTTAAAATTTTATTCCCACTGGAAGTAAGAAAGCTATAGTGCTTCCTCAACATTCCAAAATCATGAGCTACTCTGAAAGCACATATATTATCAGCATAAATATTAGCAATTCTGCCCTTGGCTAAAGTGCAAGCCCATGTAAGAGCTTATAATTCAGAATTACCTATGGCCCAAGTAGCCATAGGTAATATATGCCGCCACAATAACATTAAAAGGAGTTGCAATAGCATACCTAGCACAATATTTGCCATTGTCACCTTTTAAATAAGAACCATCAATGAACCATGGGAAGTCAGCATTACCTGAAGGAATTTCCTGCAGATTTTCATGAGGAGTCAGGAGGTGATTAAGCAGTTGTGAGTGACTTCATTGGTGATGGAGGGGAGAAGAGTAGCAGGGTTAAGATTATTGCAACATAAAAGAGTTATGTGAGGAGAAGTTGACATAAAGACTTCATAGAAGGTGAGGCAGCTGACTGAGAAATGTTGAGTGTGACAAAAATTCATGAAAGCTTCTACTGCATGAGGTACAAAAATGGTTAAAGGGGATTCCACGTGGATTTTCCCAGTGGTCTTAACCAAAAGGGCAGTGGCCATAATGGCTCTAAGGCAAGGAGGGTATCCTTGTGCCACAGGGTCCAGTTGCTAGCTAAATAACCTATGGATTGATAGTGGACCCATGTTTTGGGGTGAGTACCCCAAAGGCATTCCCTTCTTTTTTATATACGAAAGGGAAAAGGGGAATCTGATAACTGGGATGCCCAAGGGCAGGTGGGTTCATCAAACTCATCTTTAAGGCCTTCTATGTCATCCAGTTCTTCCCATTAAATTGGGTTGGGGTTGTTCTTGTTTAGTAACAATATACAGAGGTTTGGTCATAAGAGAGAAATTTGTAATTTAATTTCAGTAATAATGACTAGCCCAAGAAAATTCCCAATTGGTACTTAGTTTTGGATTTTGAAAAACTTAGGGCACAATAAATTCTATCTGGATCTAGATATGGCCCTTGTTCTGATATCAGGTGCCTTAAATATTGAACCAGGGTTTGGACAAACTGCAATTTTTCTTTGGAGACCTTATGTCCCTTTAAGGCTAAAAGCTTTAGCAAATGAATGCTGTCTTCCTTTGAGGAGGCCTGAGAAGGAGAGCAAACAGGCAAATCACCCACCTATTGCAACAAAGTAGAACCTCTGGGGAACTTATGCCATCCAGATTAGTCTTCAGATTTATAAGAAATATGGACTCTCAGTAAAACCCTGCGAAATTACTGTCCAGGGGAATTGTTTTTCTTCCCAAGTGAAAGCAAAACAGTATTGACTAGCGTCATCAATTGGAATGCTAAGGAATGCCCCGCATAAGTCAATTACAGTAAAAAATTGACTTCTCATGGGAATGAATGTTAGTAACATATGAGGGTTAGGAACAAAAGGATGTCAAAGGATAACATTTTTGTTTATTGCTCAGAGGTCCTGGCCAATGTTTCACCTTTGTCCCTAAGGTTTTCTCACTGGTAAATGGGAGTATCACAGGAACTAATACAAGGGAGAGTGAGGCCTTGAGTGTTGTAATCTATTATGAGCTTTATGTCTTGAAGGGCTTCTTTGTTTATAGGATATTGATTAATTCTGGGAAGAGATTTTGAGGAATCTATTTGAATCTTAAGGGGAAGTGCACTGTGAATTTTGCCAATATCAGTTGGAGATTTTGCCCATAATAAGGGTAGTAGCTGATTCAACAGGGATAAATCTTCAGTGTTTCCAGAATCAGTTCCAGTAGCAGCAGAACCACCAGACAGAGCAAAGAAAAGATATCAAAGGGTCAATTTATTGTTGAGGGCCTGCATGGTGACTACTGTCAATTTCTAGAATTATTTCCCACTTTTGGAAAGAAATTCTGGCCTAATACTTCTCTAAGAAGTCTCAGCCTCATAAGTGGGTAGGGGCAAAGGAGCCAAAGAGAAAAGGATGTGTATCTCTTAAATGACTTAAAGAAAGGGAATAGGTTCAGAGACAGGAACTCTTGAGGTTCATTAGAAATCCCTGCTATTTTAACTGTTTGAGTACTCCAAGGCAGGGGCTGCTTTATAGTTGTGGATTTGAGCACCAAGAATATGGCTCTGGTGTCAATTATGATTGGAAAAGATTCATCCCTAATCTGGAGAAATATTTCCAAGCCAATTGAGAAAAAGAATTAGAAAAGACTTGTGAAATTCCTTAGAGCTCCATCATTGAGAAATGGGAGGACACTGGAAAGGCTGGTTAGAGGGCTGAAGGTGTCAGAAGCAATTAAATTTATAATAATCTCTTTTCCAGTGTCCTGGCTTTTTGCAATAGTATTAGAAAGTAGGAGGGTTTTTGTTCATTTAGGTGCCTTCAATTTCTGGAGCTGAAGATTGAGAATTTTGGTGGTCTTCCTTTGAGATGACTCATCTAGAGTATGAGAGAGCTGGTTTGCCAGATTGACTAAATCCGGAGTGGACATGGTTTTCCATTTCATCCTGGTACTTTTTACTATAGAAGAAAAAGGTCCCAGTTCAGCCCATTAACAAATATAGAATTAAAAGCTACTCAGGTGGACTCAATATCTGAAGTAAGGACAGAATTCTTTTAAAAATCTGAAGTCGATTGTATTAGTTAAGAACAGGTTCAGCAGATTTTTGTGTGCAAGCCTGAATTGTGTTCCAATCAACAAGCTTTGGAAAAGCTTTAGGAGTTGCTCAATGAAGTTGCCTAGCAATTGCCTGAGGCTGATTACATAACAAGCTATGGGGCTGATTCCTGATTGTAATTCTAGGGACCTTTAGGATTTTCCCAATTACCAGTTTTTATCCAATGCTGGCCCTGTCCTTAACAGACAGGCATATGAACTAGCTGACGTAAGTCAGAGAAACCAGGTTGATAAGTTTGAATGACTATATTAAAATTCCTCAGCAAATCTGTGAGGATCTTCGGTTACTTTGGGAAAATCTTTGACTATGGCTCATATTTCAGCTTTAGTTCAGGGAAAATAAGAAATTAAAGGTTTAGCTTCTGCATCCTCAAAAGATTTATTTTTAAGTGGACAGGTTCTGATAAGATCAGAGGAAAAGTGAGTGGGGAGAGTTTCAGAGAAAAGGGACGTTTGGTGAGAGAATTAGGATGGGTGAACTGAAGGTAGAGAGGAGATGTAGGTGGCACAGAAGGGAAGGAGAAATATGGTGTCAGAGGCAAAATCTGACCATGGGGAGCCAAGAAAGTCAAGATGGCATCAGAGGTGGAGCCTGAGACAAAGAAGCCAAGGAAGCCAACTCATCTTTCTTTAATCATTTTAAAGTTTAATCATTTGTTTGCCTCAGCTAATCTTATTTTGCACATTGTCAATTTTTGGCTCGTGATAATATTTGGAAGCCTTGAAATACCAATGAAATAGTCATGCCATTCATTTCTGGAAATTTTAGAGCAACTGTAGTCCAATTCAGTTTCAAGAAAATTGAGTTTGGGGATTTCAAGAATTCCCCATAAGTGCCATTGATATTCTAAATTGTCTTTGGTCAGGTCGGTCCATTTAGTTAAAAATGTGCATGAGGAAAGATCTTGATTTATCAACATACAATTGGCTGGAGTCCCTATGGGGTGGGCCAGCCCTCAAAATACTTAGAAAACTGGGATCTCCTTTGTCAGAGGCTTTTCTCTTGACTAAAAGAACGATTTTCAAACAACTTAAACAGTTTATAGTTCAAACAGCTCAATTCAAATAGCTTGCAACTCAAATAGTGTGAAGCCCTTATAACAGCCTGTTCTAAGGGAACAGTTTGGTCCTAGAGTATCTAAGCCAAAGGCTTTTTAGCCACTTCCCATAGAACAGCCCCTATTCCAAAGGAATGGGCCGACTGCTGAACAGGCACAGTTTCAGTGAAACAGCACTTATTTCCAAAGGATGGGCTGAAGCCTTCTCAGCCAGTTTTAGTTGAAAGAGTCTAATCTCAAAGCCAGACCAAAGTGCGAAAAATACTCACATACAGTCGAAAGTGTTAATCAGAAAGGATGAAACCTTAAACTAGATCTCAGATAAAGCCTGGAGAGCTTCAAAAGCAAAGTGGGTGGGTGGGTGGGTAGGGACATCAGATCAAGGAGAAAGACATATCTTCAAACTCCAGGGTAGCCAGAAAAGCACTGATCAGCAAAGGGCTTGCTTTTGGGTACTGCACCTGTTTGCTCACCAACCCCAGAGCTGTCAGGGGTCTTCTCTGGGCACTGTACAGGCCACCAAAATGTTGACCTGAAACAAAGACTGCAGAGATTTCTCCAGCAAAGACTTTCAATTTTGGATCTGCAACAATGGCAAGCCATGTGCAAGTGCCTGCATGGCAAGGGAAGGAAACTGCTTTTATGGTGGAGAAAAGGAATTTGGGATGGCTGTAGTAAACGAAGAGTCCATGGCTTTTCATTGGCTGAGTCCTTGCCAGGAAAGGAGTCTATTTCTTCTTTCTGTCCGGCACAGCCATCATCGTAGAGAGTGAGAGCTCCCCCTTCTGGTCTCCTGACTCTATTTAATTGAGGGTTCTGTTTATTAATTTTACAATATGAAGAAAAGTGTTATCACAGTGTTAGTCATTTTAGAGATTCAATGATCTGAATTTAATATGATATTTTAAGTGCATATGAATCCTAATTTGGGGAAAAAATAGAATGCATATCTTTTATTTCCCATACTCTTTAAATTTGGAATATGAATTTATATTTTATTAAGTTGCTCACAAAAATGAATGACATATTAATGCAAGACGGGGTTTAAGTTCTCAGTACAAAATGTCCACTGAAGAAAATCCTCACCCAGAAGATATTTCTTCAGATTGAATAATTTCTGCTGAGGTCTCCAGCTGGTTTTCCATGAATTCCCAGAATATTTCAACCCAGCATCAGCTGACACCTCCCCAGAGACCTAATGGCCTTTGCCCATACTTCTCCTGTCTAGATTCCACCCTTCCTTGGGGGCCTAGGTTAATCATTTCTGTGTCTTACTAGCTCAGACCCCTCTGAAATTCTGTAGCAAGAAATTCTGAATTCTTGTTCTGTGTGCCTGCCACCATCCTCAAAAGTAAAGACAGAGGAAATAGTGTGAAATAACATCAACACAGAAAACCGGTAAGGATATTTATTAGTAACTGTATACATGGACATATATGTGATAACCACACAGAGCACGTTTCCTTCTCAAATGATCTAATACCTCATAGAGAGTAAAGAAAACCACTCATTAATTTATGCATGTGTAGAATATCTCTGTGTGCGGGGACAAGGGATACAAAGTTGAAGTCATTTATTTTCAAAGGACTCACATTTTAGGTGAAATACACTGACTAAGAAATACTGTAGTATGCCCTCATGTACTTCTGCATAATGTACTCTGCATACTGGTGGCCAGTAAGAGATGTCTGAGGAAAGCACAGAGAATTTCTGTATCATGGCTTTGCGCACTTTCTTCTGTCTCTTTCCTGATTCTGAATGGGGCCACCACTCTCTGCTCAGTTTCAAAGGGGAAGGTGAGAAGAGATAAAAACTTAATCCCTCTGGGGGAAGGGTCAAAAAGGAGGAATTTAGTAGAGATCACAGGTTTAGACCAAGAACCTCTCAATGAGCTGTTGGAATGAATCTATTGATTCAGCTGCAAAGTCTTTTTTATTGATGGTAAGAGAGCATGCTCTGATCATCCTAGAGATGGCACAGGTCTACCTCAAAGCCTGTTTGGAACATACAAACTCATAGGGAGCATTCTTGTCTTTCCAAACAACTGAATGTGTAGAATTATCTCCAGTGCATCTGTGGCCATCATGATGATTTTGGAGATGTCTTTTTAGAAGGTCTCATTGGTCCCTTTATAAAACTAATTTCAGTTGTCTGACTTCTGAACTAACTCCAGTAGTTTCTTTTTAACGAAGGCTGTAAGTTTGTAGATTCATGTCAGCCTCAGCGATTGCTGTGGTTCTGCAGTCCAGCTGCTCTTCAAGGATAAATGCCAAATCAGAGAGCAGTAGAATCTATTTTCTGTATTTTTAATAGATAAATTGAGACCATTTTCTCCTAAGTAAATTTTGGATTACTTTTATTTTAATGCATTACCTTGAACTATCTCTACTGCAGTACAATTCACCTACTATGCCTCTGGCTACCCATATAGTCTCCTGAGAACTTTGACCCATCAGTCTGACATTTCACTCCTCAAAGAAGAGATATAGCCTTCTACTAGTTTGAAGATTTCCACATCTGTACTTCTTGTTCAGATTCATTATAAAGGGCAATATTAAGTCACATTCTTCCACTTGAAGTATATTTTATATATGCCTTTCTGTCTCTGTCTCTCTCATCATGCCTTTCCTTCTTGCAAATATTCTTAAATTGGAATCAAGAGCTGGGGTTCAGGAATGGGATGCAGGATTGTGTTAGAAAGCCAGGTTCAATAAGGGGTAGTGTTGCTGACCACTCTAAAATCCCTATTCAGCCATCATCTTCAATGAACAGCCACTGCTTTCCAATCATCCACAATTTATCAAGAGGCTAGCTCAGAAACTGTGTCAATCATACCTTAATATCTAAAAATAAATAAATAAAACAAAATAATAGTGTCCCGTAGGACCTCACCAATGACTTTGTAAAAATATAAATATTCAAAATTTGCTCTCTTTCTTTGTCTATATATACATATATTTTTTTAAATATATATATTCGTCAATTTGTATATAAAATTTTTTTTTTTCTGCAGGGGAAAGAACACCAGAAAAGGGTCACTTATTCAAGTTTGATTACTTCTTATGAAAGCTGCATTTCTTTTTTTTTTTTTTTTTTTTTTTTGCGGTACGCGGGCCTCTCACTGCTGTGGCCTCTCCCGTTGTGGAGCACAGGCTCCGGACGCGCAGGCTCAGCGGCCATGGCTCACGGGCCCAGCCGCTCCGCGGCATGTGGGATCTTCCCGGACCGGGGCACGAACCCATGTCCCCTGCATCGGCAGGCGGACTCTCAACCACTGCGCCACCAGGGAAGCCCAAGCTGCATTTCTTAATCATTAATTTGTTTAGTATGTTTAACTCACAATTCAGTAATTCTATTCTTTGTAATGGAATGTACTAGTTTTTACAATGGGAAGGTAACTGTTCTCTGTTTCTTAAGATTTTTCTTAAGGAATTTGAAATCTCCTGTAAGCAAGGATGCCTTACATTCGTGTAACTGAAGACCTCAGTGCGAATAGTCTTAATAAGTTTTATCTCATGTAAAAAGAAGTCTAGGTGCAAGATGGAAATGTGGAGGCTGTGGCTCAGTTTCTCTTGCCTCTACCCTCCATGTCTTGACTTCACACCCAGGCTAGTAGACACACAACTCTGGAATTTCCAGGCATTATATCTAGAGTTAGCAATGTCCATTGGAAGGAAGTCCGTCTTTTTTTCGTGTCTTCATCTAAGCAGCAAGGACCTATTTCCTATATGTCGTACAGAAAATTTTCTCATGTCTCATTGTCCTGCATTTGATTACACGTCCAGAGTAAGGAGAATGTGGCAAGGAGGATGTGATTGGCTTAGAATAATAATTTAGTCAACCAAAGAATATTTTGTTTGCAAAATGTATGTATAGGGACAGACATTTTTGAAAAAAAAAGTATAAAAATTTACATCTATAAGTTCTTCAAAGCTAAAGAAAAAATGGCTTTCATTTGGGCAAAAAAATATATATATATACATGAATTATCCAATCTCCATAATTTTTAAAGTATATGCAAAGCAGTAATCTTTGACTGAAAAATTGTTACTCATATTCTGAAACAATGTGATTTTAAAATCTTTTATTGAATTAGATTTGATTGGATATCTAATCAGCTTTTAAAAGAAATTATATAATAATATTAATGGAGCTAGATGAGAAAAACAATTATGAAAAACTAAACATTTAAGTATCCTTTAAGCATATTTTATGCTCATTAATTCTCTGTCCAGTTTCCAAAGGGTAAAAATCACAGTTGCCATAAAGTAGCCTTATAACTCTTGTTACAAATGGTGTTTTTAATTTTTAGTTTCATGATTTACAATACTTATGAAGAATTATTTCTGCTTCTGGAAAAATATTGAAAAAAAATCAGTATATGACTACGTATTTTCTTGAAAAGTTATCACTGCCAGTGGGTGGAGGATTGATGTCTTAGGGATTCACAAGAGGGAAAATATTTTTTTGTGACAGGTTCCTTTGCAGATCAAACCATTGGTCGTGCTGTAAGAAAACTCATTTAACTTAGTCTTACCCAGCATTTATCAAGTTATTTGATCATGGATTTCTACTATGGTAGAATAAAAGTTAATATCTTGATGGGATCTTGTTTCCTAGGAAAATACTTGGGGAAATGCTGAGTTAGAAAATGGGGAAATGAAAATATTAATAATCAGAAATGGAGGATTTGAGCTAAAAGTTTTGAAAAGCTGAATCTCCTAAGCAGAAGCTGAGACACTTTGGGGTGCTAGGTGTTTATTAGGTCATCAGTGCCTGTGAAAGAAGGGGAGGAAGTAGGAATAGGCAAAGGGAGTTGTTGAATTATGAACTGGGTCTGACAAAGCCCTAACCAAAATGATGAAGAACTCTGAGCAATGCCATCAGAACTGTCCCATGTTGAGTCAGAACTGCTGGGCCTTTACATGTCTACCTTGCTCAGTTACCAGGTGGTTCCTAGGGAAAACAGTGTGACTTCAGATGGTTCTCTGTAGTAGCAGCAGACACTGAAGTAGATCACAACAGGTGGCTGTCTACTGACAGTGCTCCCTACACCTGGGTAGCAAGTCCTTCCTTGGAAAGGAATTTGGGAAGTTCATTCATCTTTGTGTCTACCATAGTCCTCACTGGTGCTAAGTTCCACTTCTACATATACATCCTGAGAGCAGCTTCTACAGGATTTCTATAGGCTTCTTCTCCTAAGGAGAGTGATGGTCCTTGGAAACAGACAACTCAGAATGTGTGCTCCTTTTCAGATTGGAGTAGAAATGAATGCATTGGCCAAATCAAAGCACCTACGGTTTATAATTCAGTTGGGCGCTTGCTCTATTCACTGGTGAAAGTGAACTCCCTTTGTAGAGCAGGACCCTTGAGAGCACAAACTGTAGTTACAGAAAGCACAAAGTCTCCCAGGGGGTCATCAGAAGTGAAGGTAAACGAGACCGCTCCTACTTCCACCACTTGATTTCTGGACTTACATATTCATCCATATTTGGTGACACTGTGCCGTATAAAATTTTTTCTTTCAATGCACTCTGGAGGAGGTTCTCTGTCTTTAGAAAATAATGCCTCTGAGCTGGTGCTTCATCTGTACCTTCACAGCCATTTCAGTGCTCTGTCAGGCCAGCAGCTTCTGGGTAGTGGCGTACGTGGATAGTGTGGTCATGAGCCTATTCCCATACTTTGTCTCCTGTAAAATGTTCCCCTGGTCTCCATGAGATGCTGTGGGACTCCATGCCAAGGGACAAACACTCTGAAAGACCTCACACAGCTGTGCTAAATTCTGGGAGTAAGTAAGGAAAACACACTCCCAGAATATCTGTCTATTGTTATGAGAACCAATGTCTACACCTTCCAGCGTGGAAGGAGCAAAGTTGGTCTCCTTGAAAATGGTACCATATTGGGAGCTAAGACCTGTTTTCTATTGCCAGTATGTTGTACAATGGGTCTTAACAATAGCTAGAGCAGCCTTGGTGATTGGAAGCCCATGTTGTTGAGTATACGTATAGCTTCTGCTATGGTCTGAATGTATCCCCCCAAATTCATATGTTGAAAAATTAGTGCCCAAAGTGATGGTATTAGGGGAGGGGCCTTTGGGAGATGATTAGATCATGAGGGCAGAACCCTCATGAATGGGATTAGTGCTCTTATGGAGAGTTAGCTCACTCTGTGAAGATACATGAGAAGTCTGCCACCCAGAAGAGGACCCTCACCTGACCATCCTGGCACCCTGATCTCAGACTTCCAGCCTACAGAACTCTGAGAAATACACTTCTATTGTTAATAAGCTACCTTGTCTGTGGTATTTTGTTATAGCAGCCAGAATGGAGCTTCTATATCTTGTCACCTTGACCACTTCATTTATATTCCCATTGTACCTTACTTTGAAGTGGCTATTGACAGAAATCACTGACAATGTCAGGTGTTTATTTACTTCTTCCCTGATAAATGTTCTCTGGCGGCTGTTAGTATGTACTATAAAGATCTTCACACAATGCCCACCTCCATGTGTTCAGCTGTATTCCTCTACTCAAGATCTGTCTATTCCCTAATCTTGTGTTTTTTCCCTCTCTGGACCCTGATCAGCTGACCAGGCCATTTACTATTATCCCGAACATCCTTATGTAGTCTAACCTTGGGTTATTTCTTTTTCAACACAGAGTAAATGACCAGTGGCACTGCCCAAAACTCTGCCCATGGGAAGGATTTTTCCTAATGGCAGTCTTGCAAGGCCCCCCTGAAGTGAGGTTGTGATGCAACTAACATCCATTTTTGACTTTCACCACTATAGTGAGCCAACATACTCATAATCCAAGTTTGGGCCTTGTTGTTCTTCTTTAGCTTGTCATGTGGGAGACCTGAGATGACCATAGTTGTAAGCTCAGGAGTAGGCACTGGTGTAAAGTGATGGATACCGCTGTGGTCTGGGTTTCCTATTTATGCAGATTTCTTGTACCCTATGGTCTTTCTCATGGTCAATTTGGGATATATTTTTTTCATTTTATGCCGAATTACTGCTGGCCCACCTAAACTAATGACTTGGGCTGACAGACTTAGCTCTGGAAGGGTAGTTGTAGATCCAGGGTCATTGACTCTCTGTGGCCAGGTGTTCTGTCCCTACTAGGCCCCCAAACAGCATTCCACAGGTTGTTTTATAAAAGGTGTGTGATTGTTTGCTTTATTTGGCATGATCTTGGTCCAGAATCCTTGGGGTTTCTTGGGAAGACATATTATTTTCTCTGGTTGAAGGTTATGGTCTTGATCCAGAATCCCAGGGTCCTGCATTGTGATTTTTCCTCTGGGGCTTGCCACAAATTCCACACTTCAACATCTCCAGCCACGACATCTCCAGTAATGTAGGTGCTGCCAAATCATGCAACTCAAGTATCAGGACTTCTTACACTGTAACCTGGATCTGCTGCAGAGCCCTTTCCTGCTCTGGGATCCTTTCAAAGTTGGCAGCATCTCACTTCATTCAGTATAAGGGCCTGAGAAGTATTCTGAGGTGTGTAATATGCTGCCACCAGAATCTGGAGAAATGAACTGGGTATTGTGCGTTTGTTTTCATGGTAGGATATGCACAATGAAATTGTTTTTCTTCTACTGTGGAGATGATCCAGCATACACATGACCACTGGGTCTTTAAAAAGTTATATGAATGTTGTTGGAATTTTCACTCTGTGTAGGATTATCTTCCACTCTCCAGAATATCAATGTGGGGCTTGTACCAGATGCCAAATATGTCGCTCCAAAGTATATATATGGCGACCAGGTTAGTGCCACTGGGAGGTCTGTAGACCCAGTGGGACCACTAAGCTGACTATTTACCACTTGGCCTGCAGATGATATCACTTTTATAAGGGCCCTAATGCTAGTGAGGGCTCTGGGTACCAGTGCCAACCCAGACACTGTGTCCAACATTCCTCAGAATTTCTAGATTTCTCCCTTTTTCAGATGTACAGTTATTTGAACAAACAGTCATAGGCCACTTTGGAAAAGTACTGGAAAAATTACACACATTACCATGTGTACTTGCCATGATGTTTCAGGGTCCTTCTTCCTAGAAACATGGACACATTACAGTCAATGCGTTCCACATCTGAAAACTGGTTCTGTTCTAAAATAAAACAAGGAACCATGACTTTTATGGAATGGCTGCTATCAGCTACTCAGTCACCCATTATTTCCTCTGATATTAAAGGTACCCATCTATTTTGCCCCTAAGTAAAATGTTCTCTTTTGATCATGTCAGTAACACTGTACAGATCAGGCCCCCTTGGCTGCCACTCCAAACGTATAGGTCATTACAATAATAGTAACCCCTTGCCTTCCAGTGCTTAAACAACGCCATTTGACCTCTCTACTTTTTCAGTATTATAGCATCTTCACTGATATCAGTGAGCCAAGTTCTGTAACAACCTCTCTTATCATCATCATCAACAGCCTGTCTCACCATCTAGAGACGAAGCCACAACTAAAACTTTTAGTGGTACTTATGTTCCTCTTGACTTTGCATTCTTTATGGCCTTGGTATGTGGTGTGTCCTCTGGGTTTTTCTGTGGAATACAATCATCTGGAGGCTTTTTAGGGAATACATTGTATAGCTATTCCCAAATGCCCACTTCCCTAATACTTTTAATCCCTTCCCTTCCCATTTTCCACGGCAATTCTGTCCTTTCAACTTTCTTCAATACAGGCATCACTTTTTCTATGCTTCTAAGTAAGTTTCATCCTAGCTGCAAGTTTGCAGCTCCTACTCTTTGCCAAAGTGTAAACATAGTGTCTTGTGAGTATACTCCCAAATTCTTTAGCACCTTCAGAACCTGGTACTGTCTTTACTCTCTTAGCTCCTACCATTGTGTGCTGGCTAGGTCTTGCAACTATTTTGTGGTATAATCTTGTTTCGCCTATGTCAGGCCTACCAATGCCCCAGCAAGATTACATTGTAAACTAACCCCAATTATTGGCATTGTGGCCATGAGGAGAGGTGAGATTAAATCCTGAGAAGGTAACATGACTTTTAAAGATAGAAGCCTCTGCAGTTTCTTCTACTATGGGAGTAGGATATATTGTTTGTAGTATGTGTATGGGGAGTGTAGGGAAAGGCAGGGAGATTTTTCAAGCTCAGAAGTTTAGGAGGAGGCTGGGGAGTCAAAATACAGAGGGGCATGCACTCAGATATGATCAGTTCATCTAGAGGATAGACCTAGATGTCGAAGCCTCAAATTTTTCCAAGTAGGGCCTTGACCTTGGCGTAGCAGTCTCTCCTTGGTCTGGCATTTAATTTTCTTTGCAGTTAGGTCACTCATACATCCAATACTCAAAATCATTAGTCCATCCCCTTCTACTGGGACACTGTCCCATTCATTTCTGGTAAAAATGTTAACAACTGAGCTGCCACCTACGTCAAGGACAATTTGTGCCCTTTTGTTCCACCCCTACCCCCATCACCACCACCAGGGCTGGGGTCTTTATCTAACAGGACAGTCAGTAATCCACAACTCCATCTTATTGCCCACATTCTTGAACCAGTCCTGGTATCTACTGCCTCAATTTGGATTCCTATGAAATGGATGCTAAGAAAATATAGTGCAAGTTTATTGCTGAGCAATACCTGTGAAAGGAAGGAGGAAGGAACTGTATTGGACAGAGGGAGGAAGTGTGATGGGGGAGGTGAGCACAAAAGCCTTGGTTAACCCACTGTGGAGCATTGGAGTGAGGAGTGCCTGTCTGAGCTGTTCCACATCGGATTGAAGTGGCTCACTGCTGCTGAAGTAGACCCTGAAGGAGCAGACAGCTGGAAACCATCTGCCAACTGCACTCTGTATATGCACTCTGTTACCTTGAAGGAGGATCATGTCTACCACAGAGGTGGAAAAAATTCTCTAAAGGAAATATTACCTTCCTTCTTTATCTTTATATACAGCCAGACAGATAAGAAACTATCTTAACTTTGAAAGACCTTACTAAAGGAAAGTATAAAGCGCCCCTATAACGTTTTATTTCAAAACTCTGCTGGCTAAAATTACGCTAGGTTAAAGAAAGCAACTTTTGGGGAGGCTGTACTGAAAACACTTATTTTTCCTCCCTGACGATGCAGAGAATTATATGGCTGAATACACTGTGAGTGTAATTCACCAGACTCATTGTTAGGGCAGCCGTCTAGCAAGCCAAGCACTAAGTGTGCCTAGAGATAATCTTTCTTTGAAGAACACTGCAAAGTTCTTGCCTTAAAGATAGGTAATGGCCCTACCAAATGCAACACGGATTTTGTGCAGAGAAAATGTCAAAACCTCCCAAACAATTTGACTTAAAATGGTAGATGTGATGAATTTCCATGTGGTTTCCTATACTTCTGTTTCAGAATTTAGTCTCAGATGTTGTATATTATTGGTTCATATTTGATATTTACTTCCAAATATTTCCAAAATCATAACCATCCCTCCCCGCAGGGAGGATACTGGAAGTCAAGAAGTTTTACTTTGAGTTTCATAAATATAATTTCATTGATTAGATGACATTTTGTAATACAGGGATATTTGTGATTTTTAACTCTTCATGATGCAATAGTATGTGAGAGTGCCTCTATTTTGTTCAGTTCAGCCCCAATTCTTTTGAAATTTCTATGTGGTAGGCATTATATTAGGTGCTGGGAAAACACAGATAAATAAGATGCGGAAAATACACTATTAGCTGCTCAAAGGGATGCCATGTGTGAGATTAAAATGGGCTTTTAGCATGTAAGGGGTGTAAATTACACCCTGAGCCTCTTTCCTTAGGAGATGTATGTGGAAGGAGCAACAAAACATCATTATCTGGATTCTCTTTATCTTAAGCTGATCCTTGTACATTATCCTTGTATACACGATCAAACATGAATCCCTATTGTCTCTGTAGAGCTAAAGGCTTACTCTCTTAGAGCTCAAGCTATAACGTATCAAAGAATCTAATCAGAAGAGAACTGTGGGAGTGTTTGTAACCAAGTCCCCTCTACCCGCAACTCCTTAGTCCTTCATAGGAAAGAGCAGTTGTGCATAGTATGCCTTGAACCAGAACCTCTCTCAAAATCAAGCAGATATAAACAGTATCACACAAATCCTATCATGTCTTTTAATTTTGTATGTGTTATGACTTAACACATCAATTTGTAGGAGGTTTTGAGTCATTGATGTTACTGAGTTTTCTATCTGGAGCTACCCACAGATATGAAGAAATGGAAAGGAAATAGTTCATACACTTATTTCTGGGATCAATAATCTCAGAGTCTGACTGATTAGCGTTTTCAAATGCTGTCACGGTTGATTACAGAACCCTGAGAATAAAGGTGTAGGTGGTGCAGGAAAGACTATTGTTCTCACTGTGAACTCTGATTTTTTTCTTTTAAGTTGCAGAACGAAAAGCCTAAGGGAAAATGTAGGTCAAGTGCTCTTATCCCCTTGCAACTTTTACAAGAGCAATCACCAAATCACAGTGACTGGGCCTGATTTCTAATGATGGGAAGGAAGAGAAGGGCAATAGGTGAAAAAGCAATGGGCAACTGTTTTTAACTCATATTTTAAAATACAAGGCAGCATAAATCATATTTTTTAAAAATTAGGAATATATTTGATAGATTTAACCTAATTTGACTTTGGTTATTATGAGATGACTCTCAGCTTCCTATGAGATGACTTTGGGTTATTATTATATTAACATGACAAAGTGAGAAAAGGAGAAATTGAAACATGTTTATAAGGCACCGTGTTTAATGTGCTCTAATTCTCTAATTAACACACAGCCCTTTACCAAATAATTATTTCCTAAACATGTGGATGTTTAAGACGGGAGAGATGCTTTGTTCATTAGTATAATTATGGTAAAATCAGATCCACTTAATTTCTTGTTTACATATATTATATTAATTTTAAAAACAATGTGTAAGAATTTGGAGTATTTCCTATTACCTAAAAATCAGACATATTTTTTATCTAAGTGAACTTTTCTCATATCTCAAGAATAATATTATTTTAATTGGGACAGTTATTAATGTGATTAATATTATAATTAAATATATAACAAAACTTCCTATTGTATTAGAATTGGCTATGATGACTCTGCAGTGCTAATATATCATGTTAGAAATGTGAGTATAACTAGAAAGCTGACTCAAAAATCTCTCTTTCAGTAAGTTTTTTTTTTAGCACTGCCTTCAATTTTGAGCCAGACCTGGATATTTAATTTGAATTTTATGGTACAGGGTGTTGACAAAAATATTCTAGTTTGAGGAAATGATATGTCATATTATGAGATTAGTGTAAAGTTTTCTTTTTTTAACACATTTATTGGAGTATAATTGCTTTACAATGGTGTGTTAGTTTCTGCTTTATAACAAAGTGAATCAGTTATACATATACATATGTTCCCATATCTCTTCCTTCCTGCATCTCCCTCCCTCCCACCCTCCCTTTCCCACCCCTCTAGGTGGTCACAAAGCACTGAGCTGATCTCCCTGTGCTATGCGGCTGCTTCCCACTAGCTATCGATTTTACATTTGGTAGTGTATGTATGTCCATGCCTCTCTCTTTGTCCCAGCTTACCCTTCCCCCTCCCCGTGTCCTCAAGTCCATTCTCTACGTCTGCATCTTTATTATAATCTCCAAAATTTACAAGCAGCTCATGCAGCTCAATATCAAAAAAACAAACAATCCAATCCAAAAATGGGCAGAGGACCTAAATAGACCTTTTGCCAAAGAAGATATACAGATCACCAACAAACACATGAAAGGATGCTCAACATCACTAATCATTAGTGTAAGGCCAACTGGCCCGAGGCAGGGGAACACAATCAGATTCACAGGTTGCATCAGACCGAAATTCTCCGGACCACCCAGTTCCAGAAACTGCCCTGGAGACATTCCGGACCACCCAGTTCCAGGAACTGACCTGGGGACTTTGAATCCAGCCCAGCCTTCCCGCCTTTCGAGGGGCGGGACTAACGGTCCCCCAGGATACCCGAAAAGACCACCAAATAAGGAATACCCTGCGCCCTCCCAGATTCACCACACCACTTTCCCTTCTTCCCCTATAAAATCTTGCCCAACCCTCGCCCGGGTGCGACTCCTCTGGCCCCTTTCTGTCAGACCAGTGAACCTCGCCCGGGAGCGCTCCCTAATAAAGCTCACTTGAAGCTTTCCTCTGTTTCGCGGTGCCCTTTGTTAAGATCCGACCTTACAATTAGAGAAATGCAAATCAAACTACAATGAGGTATCACCTCACACCAGTCAGAATGGCCATCATCAAGAAATCTACAAACAATAAATGCTGGAGAGGGTGTGGAGAAAAGGGAACCCTCTTGCACTGTTGGTGGGAGTGTAAATTGATACAGCCACTATGGAGAACAGTATGGAGGTTCCTTAAAAAAGTAAAAATAGGGCTTCTTCCCTGGTGGCGCAGTGGTTGAGAGTCCGCCTGCCGATGCAGGGGACGCGGGTTCGGGCCCCGGTCAGGGAGGATCCCACATGCTGCGGGGTGGCCGGACCTGTGAGCCATAGCCGCTGAGCCTGCGCGTCCGGAGCCTGTGCTCCGCAACGGGAGAGGCCGCAACAGTGGGAGGCCCGCGTACTGCAAAAAAACCCCACTAAAAATAGAACCACCATAGTGTAAAGTTTTGAAGGCAATCTGATGGGAAGCAAAGTGTTGGAGGTTGAGGGCACAGGTTGTTGTAGAGATGCAAAAGTAGGAGAAGATGCAGAGATAATGGAATGGGAAGACTGGTCATATTTATATTTTCTTTTATCTGTTTTATCATTTTGCCATTAATTGGTCCAAAAGACGTATATCTGGACACACCTTTTGAAAATCAGAACACAGTGGAGGGGAGAAGAAACTATACAGAATCAAGGGCACAATCTTGAGAAAATCACTCCCACTCTCTGAGGGTTCCCACTAACTCATTTGGAAAAGAAGATGTTGGACTTTAGTGATTTTTCAACTCTAAGGTTTCTGCATAGCAGCACAGCATAATGCATTAGGAAACACACTGCAAGAAATTTGTTCCCTAATTAGTTGGATAATATTTGGAAACATTACAAGATTTTCCCTTATTCATATTTTTCTTCTGCTCTGATGACTAGTTCTTGAGGCTGAGATTTGTTTTCTCAGCAAAGGGAGGAACAAATACTACCAAGATAAGGAAAAGAATGATACTTAAGGGGAATTTCTACCGGAAAAGAATGGAAAACAGAATACTCTTTTTGTACTGGGGAAAGAAATTGGAGGAGAGGGAATGAGAGAGAGCCAAGTGGCTAGACCCAATATCTTACGTAACTGATACTCCACCATTCATTGGAGTTAAATTTTAGGGAGGGAGGGCTAGAAAGAGCATGATAAGTTTGGGGGTGATACCTTGCTTCTCAGGTATAGTCTGGTAATGTAGAGAAGCTCAGCACTCACCTTTCCCTGTTCCAACAGCTGGAGAATTTGAATTTATTCAAGGAAGAAAAAAAAAAGATAAAAAGAGAGAAAATCCAAAGTTAATTGAAATTAAAATAAATTGCTGTTGATTGGTGTTTTTACGTCAGTATCTTTTAAACTGTAGCTGTAACATATTGGTGAATCTTGAAATCAATTTGTGGGTTAAAAATAGCATAAAGTAAAAAAAATGCAAGTGTATCCCACATGGTGTTAAGTGTTGTTTGGCGAAATATGAGGTTCAGTTTTATATCAATAGTCAAATATTTCTATCTCTAAATCTATCTATATCCTCACACATACATATTTATACTTCTGTTGTACTACATCACAGTGAGAAAAAAAGTATTTCTTACTGTGGGTGGATCGAAGTTAAAAACATGTTTAAACACAACTATGATATGTTTTTTAAACTGGAAGAGATTGTTACCTTGAATGGAAGTTTTCTTTGTTACTATCAGATGAGAATGGAAGCTCCAGATTAAAGATGAAACCAGTTTTTGAAAACAAATTAATTTTTTCTCATGTCTGAATTTTTGTGTGTAAATTTTGACCCTAATACACTAAAAATCGTTCAAGTTCTTGAGTTTGTGTATAATTTACTACTTAAAAATACAGTGCAGTCTAGATTATACCTTAAATATCTTCACCTTCTCTTGTATTTTGATAAGGCTTCTCAAGTGAAAGAAAGTAGTAGTGTTACAGGCACTTTATTAGGAATTGTTCTTTTTTTTTTTTTTTTTTTTTTTTTTTTTGCGGTACGCGGGCCTCTCACTGTTGTGGCCTCTCCCGTTGCGGAGCACAGGCTCCGGACGCGCAGGCTCAGCGGCCATGGCTCACGGGCCCAGCCGCTCCGCGGCATGTGGGATCTTCCCTGACTGGGGCACGAACCCGTGTCCCCTGCATCGGCAGGCGGACTCTCAACCACTGCGCCACCAGGGAAGCCCAGGAATTGTTCTTAACCTGGGAAGTCCCCATAAATTTTGTGTGTTGCACTCTATATCATTTGCCATTAGAGACAGGGTGGAAAATGTTGATTCTTCTTGCATTAGGAATCTCTTAAATTCCCGTCAACCTTAGCCTATTTGTCTGTCAAAACCTGAGAGGGAAGGAAGCATGAGACAACTGTGGCAGGATAAAATAAGGGAGAGGTCCTTGGAATTCTGCCCGTCCTTCTCCTCATTAGTTGTCTTGAGATAATCAATGCCTACTCCCTCATCTGGTGACACACTTGCTGGTATCAATGTCTTCAGGACTTTAACACAACATATAGCAGTACTGCAGAGACAAAGAGCTGAGAAAAATAGATAAAGATGAATTGGCCTCTGCCTTTCTAAATCCCCATGGATGATGAACTCCAACCTAAGCAGTGACTCCTCCCAAGGCTGCTTCTCTCTGGTTGTAGAGGGTAGAGCCTTGACCTGAAAGGTAAGGTTTCTGGTGCTTGAGGTTCTTCACACTAGCATGCATCTATCTCCCACTATTCTTGAACTCACAGGGCTTGATACAAACGAGGGTCTGGTCTATAGCCAAATCATCTTTTCATCTTTGCTTGACCAAAGAAGTAAATATCCCCAGAGAAATATGAGTATTATTATTATTATTATATATGACTATTATTAAAATATAATTGATTTATAGCATTGTACTAGTTTCAAGTGTACAATATAATGATTCAGTATTTTTATAGATTATACTCCATTTAGGGTTATTATAAAATATTGGCAATATTCTCTGTGCTGTACAATATATCTTCATATCTTATCTATTTTATACATCATAGTAGTATATACCTCTTCATTCTCTACCCCTATCTTGCCCCTTCCCCATCCCTTTTCCCACTGGTAACCACTGTTTTTTTCTCTATATCTGTGAGTCTGTTTTTGTTTTGTTATATTATTCATTTGTTTTATTTTTTAGATTCTGCATATAAGTGAAAATATATGGTATTTGCCTTACTATACTTGGCATGTTACTCTTCTGACCAAATCTTGAAATAAATATATCAAGTTCTCTGGAAATTTTTCAGATTTTTTATTGAAGTTTGCATTGAATTTACAAATCAATTTGTCTTCCTATGAATGTATATGGTGTATCTCTCCATTTTTGTAGTCTCTTCTTCAATGTTTCTTAATAAAAGTTGTAAATTTTTCACAGTAAAAGGCCTGCCTGGCTTTACTAAAATTATCTCTAAGGTAGTAGATATTTTCAATACTATTATAAAAAATTTTTACTTATACTTCCCACTTATTTGTTGATAGAGTATGGAAATGTAGTTGGTTTTTGTATACTAACTGTTTTCTGCCTTCTAATAATTTGTAGATTATTTTGAATTTTCTGTAAATGGTAACATGATTGATAAAGAAACAGAGTTTTATTTTCTCCTCTCTGATCCCCATATCTCTAATTGTTCACCTTATTACACTGGCTATAATGTCAAATAAAAGTGAATAAAGGGACAATAGTGGGCAATCTTTTCTTTCTGAAAGTCCATTCATAAAACTTTTATTCTACTTACATTAACTTAATACATATGTTCTTAAAAATTTAATTGATGTTGAAAACTTTATAAGAAATTAAGTAAACCTATCCATCATGTCAACTTATTTCTCTGTTAACTACTTTTACAGTCATTCAAGTACAGCACGAAAATGAAAAAAACCTAAAAAAAGTTAAATACAACTTTGTTTTACTACTGTGATTGACATTTATAAAGTAATGGATATTAGGAAATGCATTTTTACTGCATCTTTAATTGTACATTTGTTCTTAGGTTGCCTAAAACATTTAGATACAAATAAGTGTAGCAAAAATAATGAAAGTAAAAAGCAGGCAACTTTACAAATTATGGAATATGAACCATTTCTGCCTTTATCCAAAGCAAACTGGGACACAACCTTCTCTAAAGGAACACTTCTGTAGATGTAGTCAAAAGTGTGCAAATTGAGGTTGTGTATTCCACAGATACACTTGGTTCAACATACAATATCCATTGGTATATATATATTTGTACTACAGCCTTAAACTCTAAATCTTAAAGGACCCACAGTAACGACACCTCTGTCTAGAACCAATTACCCCTTCTATCTCCCACCAGGCAGTTTTGTTTGCTTAGACATGGAAACAGTTTTCACACTGGCCCTTGTCAAGCCACAATGTACCAAAAGTACTATGCCAAGCATTAATAACTTGCATAAAAATTCCACATCACCATATTGAGTACCTCATAATGAAAACAGGTAAGTCCCTAAATGCTAACTGACCCTTCTCTTCTAGTACTAAACATAAAAACCACATGAGAAAGAAATTCAAATAGAAGTAATATAAAACTGTCACAAAGCATAAAAAACAGCTTGGATGAGAATGGTCTTTTGTAATTTTAGGGTGATGCAGACAAAAGTTGAAAGGCTGATTAATTTTCCCAACTTCCTCCTGCGTTGGCTTTGTCTTCTTGGGTATCCGATGTGCACAATGTTACGCTGTCTCTCAGTCACTGCATTATTAGCCTCCTGTCTTTGTATGACTCTTCACTTAATGTAGCAATGGTTTCATCCAAAGTTGTCTTTGAAAGAAAGCAGGCTTTCTCAGAGGAGTTCAGATCTCAAAATAGAATACAGGGAAATTAAGGACAGATCCAATGTGATAGGAGGAGTCCATTACATATCCTTTTTGCTGATTTCAAAAGCCTCTTGGTACGCTTGTTGTGACTGATCCACAAGCCCTTTCTTGTCACCAGTGGCAACCTCAGACATGTAACGGTAGCAGTCACCTTTCATTTTCAAATAAAAGTGTTTGCTCTCTGCTTGTGCAGCACTGGGATCAAGAACTCTTCCAAAAGAGACAGTACATCATTGCGGATGTACTCTAACCTTGGTCTCAACCTCCTCTCTTCACAAGTCATCTGTTGTTTTGTTCAGCATCTTCTGTCTTTAACTCAGTACTTGAGATGACCCTCCAAAACGGCCTACAAATTCTTACAACATTTTTGTAAGGAACTGAGAGAAGATTACCCTCCCCATTGGATAATTCAGCTCCTTGCTTAGTTACAGACTTCATGCAGGCTGACGTGACATCATACTGCTCAGCCTGCTCAGCCAGTTTTGTTTCTGATCCAGCTTATTTTCATTCATGACTGGATGTTTATGTCCATAGTGGCTGGTGAAAGATGGATGGGGGCTCAGCAGTGTCTGACTTTTTGTTTTCAAAGATACTTTTATCAGATTAATGATGTTCTCATCTATTCCTGAATTACTAAGAGGTTTTCTTTTTTAAGACATGAATTTAGGTTGAACTTTATCAAATACTTTCCCTGCACCTAACTGCAATAACCATATTGTTTTTCTCTTTTAATATCTTAATGTGGTGAATTATAGTCATGGATTGTTGAATCATAAGCCTGAGGAAGAGCAGTTTTATGCATTTTCTTTTCATATAATTTATTTTCTTTGTTATATGTACCCATACAAGTTTAATTGTAACCAAGCAGGGCCCTACTGGGCCTTCCTGGGACAGACCCCTCCCCCATATTCTCTGGTTTAGTTCCTCTCTTAAGTATTTAGGTAACAGTATCTGATGCACATTTCGAGAGTTGTTTTACAGTTACTAAAACCCCCACCAAAGGGAAGACATTAACTACTTGATGACCATGGGCACATAGCCTGCAGGCCTCCTGGAGACCAAGGATTGATAACGTTAGCCCCTGTGGCACTGCCCTGCTACCTCACCGTCAACCAATCACAGGACTATGCTGGTTACATAACCTGGGACTCCCCTCCCTCACCTGGCCTTTAAAAACACTTTCCTGAAACATAGCAGGGATTTCTGGTATTTTGAACACTAGCTACCCTGGACTACTAGTTTGGCACGCTGCAATAAACGCTGCACTTTCCTTCACCACAACTCAGTGTCAGTAGATTGGCTCTACTGCGTGTGGGCGAACTGACATGTGTTTGGTTTGGTAACATACTTTTCAGTTCTTTTAAAATTTATTATAAAGTATACCATGCTATTTGTAGTAATTTAGGACTTTTTACTAAAAATTTATTGTTTAGGTTTATGTATATTATCACATTCATTCATTTTGACTGTTTCATATTTCATTGTGTAAGTAAATAATTTATTGTATGTTTGTTCATATCAATTATCAGAACTTTTTGTAAGCTATAGTAATAAAGATAGTATGTAGCTGGCACAGGAATAGAAAACTGGCCAATGGAATAGAGAACCAAGAACTAGACTCACCCATTCATAGAACTTTAACTACGTCAGAGATGTCCTGTCTCATCAGTAAGGAAGGGTGGGAGGATTCAATAAGTGAAACTGAAAAACCGACTATCCACAAAAATAAAATCATTTCCAGAAAGATTAAGGATTTGAATATTAAAAACAAAACTGTGAGCATCTTAGTAGAACATATTGGTGAACATATTTTAGGCACAAAAATTATTGACAATATTTGATAATATTAAAATTAAGAAAATTGGTTCATCAACAAATACTCCTAAGTGAAACATAAGTTATGAATGAGAAAAAGCTATCAGCAATAAACACAGCCAACAAATAAATTTTATCAAGGCTAGTTAAAGAACTCCTACAAATTAGTAAGTAAAGCTACAACTCAAAGAAAACAATGGGGCAAAGGACATGAAAAAGCATTTCACAGCAGAGGAAATACATATCGCTAATAAATGAACTTCATCCATTGTCAGGGCAATGTAAATCAAGCCTGCTATAAGATACCAGTGTAACGCTCATTAAACGAGCAGATATTTTAAAAGCTTGGAAGAACCCTGTGATAAATGGAATATTTCCGGCCATATCAGTAAACAAAGGATGTCACAGTCATCAATGATTGCAGCCCTCCAACATGAGCTGGTGAGCCCTGAGGAAACTCAGGGCTGAAAAGAATACCTGCCATCTAGCAGCCATCAGACTGCAGCCACTCCCTACAGTGAGCTCTCAGGAAACACAGGATGTGAAAACACAGAATACTGGCCCCAGATAGCTGAGGTTCATATCAAAGGAATGATTTCAGTGAGCCCAGACTCTTGCATCTTCCCATACGTAGAAAAGCGCTCAATTCCTTAACTTGAGATATCTGGTTTTCTTTAATTAACAATAATCTTTTGATGTACAGACTACCTGCCCTTTGTTACAAAATTTCTATATAGCCTGGCTCCCCCCGCCCCCCCGCCCCCCCGCCGCCTTCGCCTCCTTGGAGTAGTTTCTCAGAGATATCTGAAGCCCTGTCTCCCAGGCTGCAGTCCTCATTTTGCCTCAAATAAAACTTAACTCACAACTCTCACTTTATGCATTTTTTTTAAAGTCAACATCTGTGTTGGAAGTGATATACACCTTAAATCTCTTATGCATTTCTGGTAGGAGTGCTAAGTGTTAAAAGCACCATGGTATTACCTTGTAAGTTTAGACTAGTAATACTAATCCTGTATATAAAGTCAAGAGAAACATATGTTTATATGTATGTTTATACATATATATATCAGAAGACATGTACAAGAATGTTCATAGCAAAACTGTTCATAATAGCAAAACCATAGAAAAAACTCAAATGTTCATTGGCAAGAGGGTAGATGAATTAATTGTGTACTTACATGATGGACTATAGAACAACATTCAAATTGAACAAATTATAGCAACACTGTATATGACTGTTAATTGCATGCTATTTAGTGAAAAAATATACTAAATTATTACATTATAGTACAATATCCTCCTTACTAGTGTTAAAAAAACTAAAATCATATATACTTTATGGAAACATGAAATAGTTAAAAAGAACATATGAAATGGAAAGCAAGAGAATGATGAACATAAGAATCAGGTGACAGTTTCTTTGGGTGAAAAGGATGAAAGAAATAGGAGAAAAACAGGGGGGAAAGCCATAGAGCTAGAAATGAGTTACCATGAAAAATCTGCTTTTAGTGTTTGTTTATGTAAAAGATTGTATCATCTGCAGAGACAATTTAACTTATTCCTTTCTGAATCAGATATATTTTATTTCTGTTTATTGATTAATTGCTCTGGCCAGAGACTCCAACCAAAAACTATTACAACTAATAAATGAATTCAGTAAAGTTGAAGGAAAAAAAAATTAATATACAAAAATTAGTTACATTTTTATACACTAACAATGAACTATCTGAAAAAGAAATTAAGGATACAATGCCAATTACAATAGCATCAAAAAGAATAAAATACTTAAGAATACATTTAACCAAGGAAGTGGAAAATTTGTACAACTGAAAACTCTAAAACAGGGGTCCCTAACCTCCAGGCTGCAGACTGGTACCAGTCTGTGGCCTATTAGGAACCGGGCCGCAGGAGGTGAGCCACGGGCAGGCGAGTGAGCAAAACTTCATTGGCCACTCCCCATTGCTCGCATTACCACCTGAACAATTCCCCCCCACTTGTGGAAAAATTGCCTTCCATGAAACTGGTACCTGGTGCCAAAAAGGTTGGGGACCACTGCTATAAAACACTGATAAAAGAAAGATATAGGAATCAAAACAGTATGACACTGGCATAAAAACAGACACATAGACCAATGAAACAAAATAGAGAGACCAGAAATAAACTCATACGTATACAGCCAACAACAAAGGTTTCAAGAATACACAATAGGGGAAGTATGGTCTCTTCAATATATGGTGCTGGGAAAACTGGATACTCATATGCAAAAGAATGAAATTGAAACCTAATCTTACACCGTAAATAAAAATTAACTTGAAATGGATTAAAGACATACATGTAAGATCTGAAACCATGGAACTCCTTAAAGAAAACATAGGGGAAAATCTCCTTGACACTGGTCTTGGCAACAATATATATATATTTTTTGATATGGCACCAAAAGCAGACAAGAAAAGCAAAAATTAAAAAGTGGGAATACATCAAGCTAAAAACCTCTGTACAGCAAAGGAAACAATCAGAAAAATGGAAAGGCAATGTATGGCATGGGAGAAGATATTTGCAAATCGTATATTTTTGATAAGAGGTTACAGTCCAAAATATATAAGGACCTCATATAATTCAATAGCAAACTAAACGATACAGTTAAAAAGTGAGCAAAGGACCTTACAGACATTTATCCAAATAAGACATACACATGGCCAACAGTTATATGAAAAGGTGCTGAAAATCACTAATCATCAGGAAAATGCAAATCAAATGAGATATCTCCTCATACCTGTTAGTATGGCTATTATCGAAAAGACAGGAGATAAATATTGATGAGGGTGTGGAAAAAAGCAAACTCTTGTACACTTTTGGTGGGAATGTAAATTGGTACAGCCATAATGGGAAAAAAATATGGAAGTTCCTCAAAAATCAAAAATATAACTACACATGGCCCAGCAATCCCACTTCTGGGTATGTATCCAAAGGAAATGAAATCAGTGTCTTGAAGAGATATCTGTACCCCTAATTTCACTGCAGCATCATTCACAATAGCTAAGGTATGGAAACAACCTAAGTGTCTGTCAACAGATAAAGAAACTGTGGCGTGTGTGTGTGAATATACATATATGTATTTGTATATATATGCATATGTACGTGTATATATATATATATATATATAATATACAATAGAATATTAATCACCCATAAAAAGAAGGAAATTCTTCTCTTTGCAACATGAATGAACCTGGGGGACATTATCCTAAGTGAAATAAGCCATACACGGAAAGACAAATACAGTATGGTCTCATTTATATGTGGAGCCTAAAAAAGTCAAACTCATAGAACCAGTGAGTAGAATGGTGATGGCCAGAGGCTGGGTGTTGGGGGAAATGGGGAGATATTGGTCAAAGGGTAAACACTTTCAGTTATAAGATGAATCAGCTCTGGGGATCTAATATACAGCCTGGTGATTATAGTTAATTATACAGTACTGTATACTTAAAACTTGCTAAGAGAGTAAATCTAAAGTGTTCTCATTGCACAAACAAAAAATGATAACTATATGAGTTTATGGATGTGTTAATTAACTTGATTGTGGTAATTATTTCACAATGTTATCATATATTAAGTCATCACATTGTGCTATCTAAAAATAAATGCACTTACTTTTCAGCCCACCCATTTCACTCCCAAGTATTTACCCAAGAGAAATGAAAAAAAGAAAAATGTGCAAATACTGGTTCATAAATATTCACAGAAATTTTATTTAGAATAGCCAAAAAAGCAGAAACAAACCAACTGTCTGCCAACAAGTAAATAAATTGTAGTACATCCATGTAATGGAATACTACCTAAAAAAATTAACTGTTGATACCTGCAACAACATGACTGAATTTCAAAAGAATTTTGATGAAATAAATCATAAAAAAAGTACATACTATGTGATTCAATTTACATGAAATTCTTAAAGCATCTAAACTACAGTGAGAGAGTAGCTAAGTGGTTGCCAGGGCCTGGAGCTGAGGGAGGTGTATTGCCTTGCAAAAGAGGATCAGGGAGCTCTCTTTGGGATGATGATGGTCTTCTATGTCTAGGTTGTGATAATGGTTATCCAAGTCTACATATTTGTCAAAATTCATTGAACTGTATACTTACAATGAGTACATTTTCTTTTCTATAAATTGTACTCCAGTAAAATTGACAAAAAAGAATATCACCTTCATTCTGGGTGGTATGTTCACAAATATGTATTATGTTAAACTAAACAAACAATCTAATCACATAAATTTAGTAAATATATACCTACACAATGGAAGGTCACAAATGTACAGTTGGATTATGATCGATCCTAGTCTGGACACTTGAGATCCTTTAAAATTTCGAAAAGAAACACATCTGCCCATGCACTCTCAATGCCTTTTAGAAAGTTTAAATAAAACTTTATTGGCATGTCTAAGAATTGATATGTGTTTAGAATATCTTTGATAGGAACATGTGTTATTATTTCCTTGATATTTGAAAACTTATTAGAGATACAAAGAAAATTACATGACTCTTCAGCTGCTATCTGCTATTAGTGTATTGAGAAAAACAGTGGATAATTTGTTTGCAGACAGAAGTCATGTCCGATCCTAGTTCTCTGGAGCTGTAAGGTGGAACCAGGGGTGGAGGAACAGGGAAGGGCAAGGAAGGGTCAGATACTCTCTTTGCTGGAATTCAGCATAGAAGCTGAAGCTTGATGTGCCAAAGGTCTGAAGCGGAAGAAAGTCAGAATGCCAACTCATGTAACCATCTTTCATTGGTTAGATTCCACTTATTTCTCTAAAAATTCAGATGGATAATCCTTGATCCCAGCCTAAACTACAGCCTTTTTTAAAAAAAAATAGGAGATAGAAGTTTCCCTAATATACAAAGAATAGAGAACATGGTTGGAACTTGAAATTGCTAGTTTCTCTGAAAATGTCTGGACTTTATGCAATTATATAGACATCATTTCCTAAGAAATCCACATAGCAAACACTATAATTTCTCTGACACTGCCGATTAATAGAGACAATTATACTATGGCTCCAACCCATTAATTAGTTCTCAGATATCATCCAGATTGTTTCCTGTACTGACATCCATGACCATGCTTCTTGCTTGAGAGGTAGTAGAAGGCAAACACTGAAGGTGCAAGTTCAGGACTCAGATAGACCTAACTCTTCACTTAGTAGCTATTTGACATTGAGAATGTGACAACTTTTCTATGCCCTGTTTTCCTCATTTGTAATATCAAGAGAATAATAGTAAGAACAATAAATTTTTGAAAGGTTTTTATATCTTTATAGTGTTTAATGAATTAATATATGCAGGCACTTTTAGAGCTCAACATATGACAGCTATAAAGAATGTATTTTAAAATATTTTTGTTCCAAGAAAATGTTTATGTAGTGAGATTTTGTTCAACCAGTTTGTCCCGAAAGACGAATTTTCTACCTAAAAGAGGCTGGGTTCAAGATCCTTCTCACTTTAGAAAATAACCTGTAGAAATAGATTCTCAGTGGACTCGTATGTGTTTGGAAACCTATATCTCAAACTGAAAATGATTAACTGAAGAAAGAACAAGCTCGTTTTTCTTTCTTGAAGAGGTATCACCAGCCCTGAGTGTAACTCTGATCATTCTCACTAATATTCTGTCCATTCTTGTCAAGCAGAAGAAAATGTGGTAGGCTGGGCCTGGTGATTTACTCAGATCACTCAGATCTCCATTTGACAGGCACTTCTTATCTCTCTCTATTTTTGTTCCCTGTGCAATTTTGGAATGGCATCTATGTATTTTCCTTCTTTTCAGTTAAAAACAAAACTGAACTAAATTAAAGTAAGCTAAATTAAACTAAACAGAACAATACAAGCATTCCCCTCCCAAACAAAAACAGCTTGGAACATGTTCTTGTATATCATGATATAACCAGAAAGTTTTCTTCCATACCGGTATCTGTGATTCTAAAGAAAAAGAGCATTGACCAAGGGTTAGGGAATATTACAAGAAATTTTAGAGTGTTGGGACTTTCCAGATGATGCTGATTTATTACCATCACTAAACAGAATAAGTTTATTATCCAGATCTGGAATGTCCTACCATCCTATATGGTCTACTTAAGAGAGTAATGCTGATTATACATGACTCAGTTATATATACCCTTAGTCAGCATTTTTTTGGCATGAGAACCAATTTATGGAAAACAAAGTCATTTAAAATGATATTTACAAATGAAAGTAGTCTTAAAAATGTATCTTTTAAAAAAATGATAAATGTTCACTTAAAAACATCCAAACTATATACTTCCAACTACAATAAAAATCACCAACACCCAGAAACAGCGACAAAAACACATTAATTGTATTTTACTTCATTGAGTCCCAAGAGGAAAGGGTATGTTTATACAACTTGCACTACCTATTTTATTGTGCAAAATAATTACAATGAGAAAACAATTTTTTTTTCCTATTAGAGAAGTAGCAAGAGGGAGGCAGCTTTCTAAGAAGTTCACATCCTGATATTAAATTGATTATTTTCTGAATCTATATGATCTCTCTTCGACAGTTAGTTGGTCACTGCTGATATATAGCTATAGATTACACAATTACATTCTTAGTCTTAGTTTTGCTTCTTTGTTTAATTAGTTGAATCTCATTGCCAGTCAGGACCAGGAGCTTCAAGGTTTACTCTTCTTATTTAAGTCAAACTGTCCTACAGGCAATTCAGTGATGGCCTTTTCTATGAGAACAGGGTCTTCTGGGGATCTAACGCACAGCATGGTGATTATAGTTAATAATACTGTATTGTGTGCTTGAAATTTTCTAGGAGATTGTATCTTAACTGTTCTTACCACACACACACACACACACACACACACGCACACACACATAACTAGGTGAGATAATGGATATGTGGTAATCATTACACAATGTGTGCATATATCAAAACATCAACTGTACAGCTTAAGTACATATAATTTTTATTTGTCAATTATATCTTAATAAAGCTAGAAAAAATAGGGCCACAAACCATAATTTACAATTATTGAAAGATCAAGCCTTAGCCTTTCTATATTGAAGTTTTTGTTTAAAGGAGAATCACAAGGCTTTTAAATATTTAAGATGTCTCTAAAAGAAGGAAGCAGAAAGACACAAATCACAACTTAAAGCCCTTAGGCTGATTAAGGCCAAGCTGAGGAAGCATTCTATTTCCTTTCTCAAATCCTAACCTTTTTCTCCTAGTTTTATCTTCTTAGGGTGCGGTGCCTTGGTCTTCAGATCACCGAAATTCTGATTTACTAATTTTATATGCCATTTTTGATCACCTTTTTTCTATAGTACAACATCTCTGATTCCCCTGCCTCCTTCCACCTCCCCTTCCAGGCTTAGAAGGGTGATGCAGACCCAGTATTCTATTAAAGAAGAATATACAGACAGGTTAAACTAGACAGTTGAACATATATACTATGCATTTTTTACTGCTCTAAAATAGCGATTAACAGAATATCTCACTTTGCACCAGGAGTTGTGTTATATATTTAAAACAAAACATCGTAAACGAATCTGGGGTTTTATTATGAGCCACCATTTACTGAATTTATGACTTTGAACAGTTCTTTTACTTTTCTGAACTTCAGTTGCCATGTTGGTAAAATGAGAAAAAAAATCTAAATATATTTACTTGGTAAGATTACGTATACTCATTTTGCAAATAATATATGCAAAAATATCTGGTATTCTAAAAGTAAGTCTCCCATTTCCAGGATTTTCTATGATGAAACTAATTTATATTTTCATAAACCACTGTTTTAGCTTTTGACTGAAAATAATTAAATTCCAATTTTAAGGAAAGTATCTTAAATCCAATTCCAGCACCTTGATTACCAAAGCAAAAACTGAGTTCTAAAACTATCAGGTGATGGCAAGTGAATCAACTCCTTTTTACTGGATTGTTTTCTGGTTAAGTTAACACCTATTTCAAAACTTATCCAGAATTTTTGCCTTTTGGCTTTGACACTGAACTTAAAGTGGTGATATTTCAGGGAACACTGAAATGCAAAGGACGCTAGGTTGCATTTACTTTAAGGTTCATTCACAGTGACTTTTACATGACTTGTTAGACATTAGCCTCCCTGTTTTGAAAAGGCCAGGTACATCAGGGTCAGTGCAGAGGGTGATCACCATTAGCCTGCACTTTGTCACTGTCATCCAGCTGCTGAATGGCTGCATTTTACATTCCACAGGTAATGGAGGATGTCAGAGCTATTTCAACTCCTATACAAGTCAGAAGTTAACTGAGGACTCAGGGTTTCTGATTTTAGTAAGAAAGACTTTTTCTGCCCAAGTCACTCAAATAACCTACGCTTGATTTTCAATGGAAATATAGTAATTATTGTCTGTGAGTGCATTTCATTAACCTATTAATGAACTCTATGGTAGAATGAGATCAGAATTTAGTATGTACATTTGTAAGTAATTGTAGGACAGGCACAAACTTTGCTTCAAATATTTGCTTTAAACTGGATTTGAACCAAGATTAAATATCATTATGAGAAGCATGTTGTGTTGCCTTTCATTCTTTATATCAACCTATTAGTATATGTGGTTTCAGAAATTAAGTTATAGCATGCTCACTCGAGACTGCACTGATCCCACTTGCTCTTATCTAAAGCCCAGCCTAACAGGCTACAGCATCCAAACACTGACAGTTTTATTTGGGCTTTGAGCAGAGATTTTATTTCACTTCATTACATCTCATCACACTTTACATTTTTTATTCCACCATGGTAGGCTCATCCTCCTTTCACACTACCAGAGGCTACCAATTGGTAATAAATCTCAGCTTCCAACCCACTCGAAAGAGGAGAAATCAAATGAGTAAAAAAGAAAGTAGACCATAGCCACTGCCTCCATTCACACTCATAGATTTTCTGCAAACTTAGGGGATTTGTTAAGGTCCTATGTGTACCATTTAAGGATAACCATGAATTGTATGTAAGGAGACTTGGATTTTAAAAAATTAAAAAAAAATTTTTTTTGAAGTATAGTTGATTTAAAATGTTGTGTTAATTACTGCTGTACAGCATATGATTCAGTTATACATATATATACACTCTTTTTTATATTCTTTTCCATTATGTTTTATCATAGGATATTGAGTATACTTCTCTGTGCTGTACAGTAAGATGTTGTTGTTTATCTAGTCTATATATAAAAGCTTACATCTGCTAACCCCAACCTCCCACTCCATCCCGCCTCCAAACTCTCTCCCTTGGCAACCACCAGTGTGTTCTCTATGTTCGTGATTCTGTTTCTGTTTCATAGGTAGTTCATTTGTGTCGTATTTTAGATTTCACGTATAAGTGATATCATATAGTATTTGTCTTTCTCTTTCTGACTTACTTCACTTAGCATGATAATCTCTAGTTGCAAAGAGACTTGGATTCTATTTCTGACCCTGGAATTCACTAACTGAAAACATTAACATTTCTGGCATTAATATGTCCATATTTATAAATTAAAAATAGACCAGATAATTTTCTGTCACTTTCTGTTTGAAAAATATACCTTCAAACAATAAGAGAAGAAACATTTACTTTTGAGTAAATCACTGTGTACATGCTCTTGATTCTCAATTAGTAGAAGAATAACAGACTTTTTAGCTCTTGGTACTTTTTTTTTTTTTTTTGCGGTATGCGGGCCTCTCACTGTTGTGGCCTCTCCTGTTGCGGAGCACAGGCTCCAGACGCGCAGGCTCAGCAGCCATGGCTCACGGGCCCAGCCGCTCCGCGGCATGTGGGATCTTCCTGGACTGGGGCACGAACCTGTGTCCCCTGCATCGTCAGGCGGACTCTCAACCACTGTGCCACCTGGGAAGCCCCTCTTGGTACGTTTTGATAGTAATATTGCTTTAAAAATAAATACGTGCTTTTTTGTTTGTTTTCCTTTTTCTTTCTTTTCTTTTTATTGTATCTATATGAGAAGATAAATGTTAGCTGAATCCATTGTGGTAATCATTTCACAATTTATATAAATCAAACGGTCATTATGTATACCTTAAACTTTTACAGTGATATATGTCAATTATTTTTCAATAAAACTGGAAAAACAATAATTAGATAACTTAAATAGTCCACTATCTATTAAAGATAACCTATGCACAAAGAACATTCCAAGTGAGATGTCTTCACTTACTAATTCTATCAAATGTTTGTACCATGCTACAAAAACTCCTCCAGATATTTGAAGGAGAAATACTTCCTAGGTTATGAGGCCACTGTTATTCAAAGATATTACAAGAAAACTATAAGTCAATATTCCTCGTAAACATAGATGCAGAAAACCTTAAAAATAAACATCATATTCTGCAAGCAGAAAATGTGATCCTCAAAGGATATCTTGGTGGCTGGAGCAATTTCCCAAACTCAATCAGCTGAAAACTCCCGGGATTCAAGAGGAGTTTAGACTTCAAATTCTATTTGCTAATTTTGTCTTTAATCTTATCTCCCCAAACTGACTGTAAATACTTTGTAAATACAAAGTATATACTTTGTAAATACAAAGTATTTTTGTAAAATGAAGTTGGGGATCATATCATATCTTCAACTTAAGTTTTTACCACTAACATAGCAATTAAGCATTTAAGTAATATTTGTTCAGTAGTTTGATAGTCACAAATGTAGAAATCAATTGCATCTAACAGAAGAATTTAATACACACTGGGGTGTTGATACTGATCTCAGTCTAAGACAGTTATCTTAATCTAGCTAATGGCAGCTCCTCTTTCTATATGAATATAGATTTTGATGCAAACTTTTAATTTAAATATATCTTCAAAAAGTGTAGAATAAAAGCGTGTATCAGAATAAATTTTATAAAGTGAACAAACCCATGTGACCATCACCCAGATTAAAAACAAAGCACTGTCCAGATCCCAGAAGCCCTCTTTTGTCCCCTTATAGTTATTAAGCCTCTAAGAGTAACCACTCTCCTGACTTCTGACACCATAGGCTAAGTTTGTCTGTTTTGGAAACTTTTATCAGTAAAATCATAACATTTGCACTCTTTCGGGTCTAGTTTCTTTTACTGTCCATTAGGTTTATCCATGTTGTTGTATACAGTTATGATTTGTTCATCCTCACTGCTAAATAGTATTTATTGTATACATATACAACTATTTATTTATCCAGTCTACTATTAGATTGTTGGGTAGCTTCCAATTTGGGGATATTATGACAGTGCCATTGTAAACATTCCTGTATATGTCTCTTGGGTCATACACTTATACATTTCTATAGAGTTTCTACCAAGGAATGGAATACCTGGATCAAGAATGTGTATATGCTTAGCTTTAGTAGATACTGTCAAGCATTTTTCCAGTGTATAGTTCCACCAACAATGTGTGAGAGTTCCAGTTGCTCTACATCTTCACCAACGTTTGGAATTGTTATCTATTGTTTTTTTTTTGTTGTTGTTGTTATCTATTTGTATTTATTTATTTATTTTTAACATCTTTATTGGAGTATAATTGCTTTACAAATATGTGTTAGTTTCTGCTTCATAACAAAGTGAATCAGTTATACATATACAGATGTTCCCATATCTCTTCCCTCTTGCGTCTCCCTCCCTATCCCACCCCTCTAGGTGGTCACAAAGCACTGAGCTGATCTCCCTGTGCTATGCAGCTACTCCCCACTAGCTATCTATTTTACATTTGGTAGTGTATATATGTCCATGCCACTCTCTCACTTTGTCACAGCTTCCCCTTCCCCTTCTCCATATCCTCAAGTCCATTCTCCAATAGGTCTGTGTCTTTATTCCTGTCTTGCCCCTAGGTTCTTCATGACCATTTTTTTTTTTTTTAGATTCCACATATATGTGTTAGCATACAGTATTTGTTTTTCTCTTTCTGACTTACTTCACTCTGTATGACAGACTCTAGGTGCATCCACCTCACTACAAATAACTCAATTTCGTTTCTTTTTTTTTTTTTTTACATTTTTTTTAACATCTTTATTGGAGTATAATTGCTTTACAATGGTATGTTAGTTTCAGCTTCACAACAAAATGAATCAGTTATATATATACATATATTCCCATATCTCTTCCCGCTTGCGTCTCCCTCCCTCCCACCCTCCCTATCCCACCCCTCCAGGCGGTCACAAAGCACCGAGCTGATCTCCCTGTGCTATGCGGGTGCTTCCCACTAGCTATCTACCTTACGTTTGGTAGTGTATATATGTCCATGCCTCTTTATCGCTTTGTCACCGTTTACCCTTCCCCCTCCCCATAGCCTCAAGTCCATTCTCTAGTAAGTCTGTGTCTTTATTCCTGTTTCACCCCTAGGTTTTTCATGACATTTTTTTTTAATTCCATATATATGTGTTAGCATACGGTATTTGTCTCTCTCTTTCTGACTTACTTCACTCTGTATGACAGACTCTAGGTCTATCCACCTCATTACAAATAGCTCAATTTCGTCTCTTTTTATGGCTGAGTAATATTCCATTGTATATATATGCCACGTCTTTTTTATCCATTCATCAGTTGATGGACACTTACCTTGCTTCCACGTCCAGGCTATTGTAAATAGAGTTGCAATGAACATTGTGGTACATGACTCTTTTTTGTGTGTGTGTGTGTGTGGTACTTGGGCCTCTTACCGCCGTGGCCTCTTACTGCCGTGGCCTCTCCCGCTGCAGAGCACAGGCTCCGGACGCGCAGGCTCAGTGGCCATGGCTCACGGGCCCAGCCACTCCCTGGCATGTGGAATCCTCCTGAACCGGGGCACAAACCCACATCCCCTGCATTGGCAGGCAGACTCTCAACCACTGCGCCACCAGGGAAGCCCCCAAAACCCACCTTTTTTTTTATCTGCTCTGAGATGATGGAGCTTTAAGCACTTTTCTTCTTTGCTGTCAGCGCAATATTAAGCATTTTCGGTACAGGGCCCTAGAGGGACCTTGTGGGAGGAAGGGGCTTCTCTTTCTGATTCCAGGGTGCTGACTGGCATCTTTCTCCTGGTGTGTTTATTATGGTCTGTACATAGGTGCTGCCTTGCTGATACTGGGTTCTCAACGTGGTGTCCCAACTCCCTCTGTGTCTACTAGCCATCCTCTGCCCTCTTGCACCCCAGAGGGGTGTGTCCTGCTTGCCCAGTGACTGACTGTGAACCAACATTGTCCTGGACAACTCAGTGAACTTCACCATGCTGTGGGCTCCAACTACACTTTCTGAATGAAGTCTGAACCCCAGTCTTGGGGAGGGGCATCCCCTTCCAAGTCTGTCTTCCTGTACACCTCCCTTAGCCCTACAGTTTTCTTCAGAATTCTAGTTACGTGTTTGTAATTATTCCTCTGTTAGAGTTGTTTTGGACCCTGGCTGATACACCTTACAAAGCACAGATCCCTCATTTAGCCCCAGAGGCACGTACTTTCCTAATTCATTTATAATTGTTTTCTTGAGTTCCTATGTGGCTTTGCTACAAAGGAAAAAATGTATAAATTTTTTCAATGCTAAAAATGAAAGATACCCTGCTAGTATCTTTCAAATAGTTCAAGTAGGTATGAGGGGTTTGCATGTGCAAATATGCTGGCAATAAACATGTGTGTTACATGAGTAGATGCCTGCAGAGCCAGAGGGCAGCTGGGCACACATGTGCTTGTACACTTAATGGGAAAGACTCCATCTTTTGACTCCAGCTGAGGCTTGCTGGGTGAGGAGTTTCCATTCTCTTGGTGGGGAAGGCTTGATGTTGGGTTTCATCACATTTTTAAACATAGTTTCATTGTGCCTTTTTTAGAACTTCGTATAAACACAGTATCTATAATCTTTTGTTACTTTCTTTTGTTCAAAATGATGTCTTTTAGATACACTAATGTTGCTATCTCTGAGATCTGCTCTATTTATATACCCCCTATGTATTTCCCATTCTCATATTGTTGGGCATTTGGATTGTTTCCAGTATTTGACAACTATGAACAATTGTGCTCTAAACGTTCTTGTACCTATTGCAAATAAGTATTTTTACCTCTATGATCTATGCACGGGGTGAAATTTCTGAATCAAAGGGAATAAATACATCTTCAATATTTCTAGATTATGGTATACTGTTTACCAAAGAGATTGCACCAGTTTACAATCCCTCTAGCCATATATGAAAATTCTTGCAGCTTCTACATGCTCATCAACACGTCTTAGTATTAAGAAAAATGTTATGATTTAGCATTTTCCTGACTTCTAAAGTTTAGTGCTTTTGCCTATGTTTGTTAGTAATTTGGGTTTCTTTTTTGTGAAATACTCCTTTAAATCTTTAACCTATTTTTCTATTGGTTGTCTGATTTTTTTATGCATTTTCTTCCTTACCAGAAATAATCTGGTTAAAAGTCCTTTATCAGCTACACGTATTGCAAATACCTCCTTCCATCCTATGGCTCTTCACTTTTTTTTTTTAATGGTGTCTTTTGAAGATGGCAAAATTATGATTGTAATTTTCACATAGTTGAATTTATTAATATTTTTCTTCATGGTCACTGCAGGTTTTAAATCTACCTGGAATTGAATTTTTTATATGGCATGAATGCTCTTGCTATTATGGCATAATTTCTGAAAATCAAATATATACAAGGTCACTGTTACCGTTTAGTTTTTATATCTACAGTTTGGGGAAAGGTAGCCTGATGTAGAATAATGCTGAATCTGGGGAAACGCCTTTTCTATAAAGAAACCAGTAATTAAGCTCTTACTGATTTCAGACACAATCGGAAGTGTTTTACTTAACCTCAAAAAAACTGATTTTATAGATAAACCAATTAACAGAGAGTTTGAGGTGATTGGCCAAGGTCACACAGTAATATCAATTTGAGCGAGGATTCAAATTTCTACCGTTTAATTCAAAAGCTTCTATTACCAAATTAGATGCAAAGCCTCCTCTCTCAGGGCCTAAACTAACCCGAAGCCCCCCTGGTGGGTCAGGGTGCTCTCCCCCCGCACCCCCAGGTTCACGCTGCCAGTAACAAAACTGAGTTTGGTTCAAGCAAGACAGGCTTTTATTCAATGGCCAGAGAATGGAGAAGGGGAACTCACGCCCTAAAGTCACCTTCTTCACAAAGGGAGGAAAGTGGGGGACTTTTAAGGGGTAAGAGGCAGCTGCATCTTCAGAAACTGGGGAAAAGGGCAGAGAGTTCTAGGAACAGCCAAGGCATGCACAGTCCTTCAGGCTCCCTTGCATTCCACTGGGCATGAATTGTGCCTAGCACAGTACAAATCCCGGCTTTGGGCAGAGATCTTGGCACAGTAATGAAGCAAAGGTAACTCTCGATACCTCCAGGTTTCATCCGCGCAGGCGCCTTCCCGTGGTCAAGTCAGAGCTGGTTCCAGACGGTTGACCACTGCATATCTCTCAAAGTACAGCCGCCAAACATCTCTGCCAAACACCAGGTACTTGGAAACCAACACAGAGATATATCAGGGCAGGAGAGCAATGACCTTTAGCCTGCTTTGCCTGCTGTCTTGGATCTAGCCTGTTCAGTCTGGTTTTGTTGGGGGGCTTTGTGGTTGATAAAGAACAACTAGCCTGTATGATTAAAAACAGTTTCTATGCCTGGGCTTCATAGCATGGATAACACTTCTGCTACAGTCTTTCTAGGCATAGAGGGGTGTGTGTGTGTGTGTGTGTGTGTGTGTGTGTGTGTTCCCTTCGTATTTCCTTTGCTTTTCCGTGTCTTTAATTTGAAATTTGGATTTTCCTGGGATCATAAACGATCTCTGATTCCCATTCTGACTTTCGCCTATACTCAGTGACTCCACTTTCCTTATAAATATTTTCTTATGTTTGTTATGGAACCAAACTTGGGTTTGCTCACCCAATAGGCAGCAAAGCCAATCTGCTGACACCAGGTTTAATGCAAGGTGTCCAACATGGGGCCAAGAGAGGAGAATGAGTAGCTCATGCTCAAAAGATCTGAACTCCTTGACGGCTTTCAGGGAAGGGTTTTTAAAGGCAACATTAACGGTGAGGGTTATAGGGTGCCTGATCAGCTGTGGATACTCATCTGATTGGTTGGTGGTGAGGTAACCCGATGGTGTTTTGGGACTTCATCGACCTTCTGGTTCCAACCAATCTGGAGTCTATGTGCTTGGCATCGGGTGCAATTACCTTTTTCCACCTGGTGGGGGTTTCATATGTTTGCTCCTTTCTTTTGGCCGCACCCTGCAGCATGTGGGATCTTAGCTCCTGACCAGGGATTGAACCCGAGCTCCCTGCGTTGGAAGTGCAGTCTTAACTACTGGACGCCCCCTGGTGGGGGTTTTAGTATCTGCACAACAACTCAAAGATTTGGCTCAGAATATTATCTACAGCCCTTAAGGAGGAACTAAAAGTCCTTAACTTTGTTTTATGGCTAAACTATTATTATTTTATCTTGCTTGTTTTTCCTTCGTCTCTGCATTTTCTCACTTCTCTGATTAAATTTGCTCTTTGGAACTCGAAGAAGGCCTAGGAGACTGAAGCTTTTCTATAAACAAGAGGCAGGGGAAAAAGGGGTTCTATCCCTGGGAAGGCCTCGCGGGGTCCTGCTTCAGCTTCATGTTTTCAAAACGGTCAGTCTCCTATGCAGAGTTAAGCTTCTCTCTCTTTGTTTACATCACATTCTCTTTCAATAAAAATGTTTTATTCAGGAAATATAGAAATTTGACAACTTTCTGAAGTTCAAATTTTAATTAGAAATATAGAGCCCCCAGAACCTGCATCAATTTGCTAGCTATGTTCCATGGAGCCCTTGGGGCTCCATCGAGTTCCCACACAATCCACGTGGGGGGGTCACTGGGTTAATCAGGCAAGATTTTGTTTCCCTAACCCCATACAAGTTCCTCATGCCAGCTTCAGCCAGAGAAACCTCTGATTTATCTGATACATTTGTTGGGCTTTCAGTTAAAATTTCATTTTAATAAAAGTTTTTGCCACTAAAAAGGTTTGAAAATTACCGGACAGAGTGAGTAGTTTTAGGGTACAACAGAGTGCTTTCAGTTACCCAAATATAAGATTATTTAAAAATCCACCAGAGAAAATTAAATTTACAAAATTTTAAATTCTAGAATTAATAAGTGAATTTAGTAAGATCAATTTTGATAGTCAATTTTATTTATATGCTAATAACAAACAATTGGAAGGTAAAATAATATTTATAAGAGCATTATAAAACCTAAAAGACTTAGGAAGATAGTTCTAAAAATACATCAAAAACTTCTGTACTGAAAACAACAAATAATTGCTAACAGATTTTTAAAAGCCTAAATTGAGAGCTGTATCATGTTCATGGGGTGAAAAACTCATCATCATTATTATTATTTTTTTTTTTGCGGTACGCGGGCCTCTCACTGTTGTGGCCTCACCCGTTGCGGAGCACAGGCTCTGGACGCGCAGGCTCAGCGGCCATGGCTCACGGGCCCAGCTGCTCCACACCATGTGGGATCTTCCTGGACCGGGGCACGAACCCGTGTCCCCTGCATCGGCAGGTGGACTCTTAACCACTGCCGCACCAGGGAAGCCCCTCATCATTATTAAGATATATGTTCTCACCAAATTTATTTCAACACTTTCACAATAAAAATCCTACTGTCTCTGGATTTTCTTATGCTGCTCATCTTGCTCTGACATTTCCTTACTGCTTTATTTCTTCAATGCCTTCAATCTATATATATGTATATACATACATACATCTTTAGCTGAACCAAAGCACAGTCATCCCTTGATATCCAGCTGGGATTGAATCTAGGAACCCCTACAGATACCAGAATCTGAGGATGGGCAAGTCCCTTATATAAAATGGTATAGTACCGTAGGCCTTCCATATCTGTGGGTTCTGCAGCATCCACGGATTCAATCAACTGATGTCGGGAACTGCGGATACTGAGGTAGTTTGTCCACCTTGGTACTACTGACATTGAGGGCTGGATAGTTCTTTGTTATCAGAGGCTGTACTGTGTGTTGCCTATCTAGCAGCATCGTCATCCTCTACCCATATGGTAACATCCTCCCAATTGCTACAAACAAAATGTGTCTAGTCATTGCCAAATGTCCAGTGGGAGGCAAAATTGCCCAGTTTAAAAACAATAATATAGTACATCATTTCCTGGAGCAAAAATCCCACCTTTCAAATAATTCTTTTCTTCCTCCCATTTCATTTACTGCTTTCAAACATTATTTTTTATCCTGATTCTTGCCAACAGCATTATTACAGATTGAAACCTTTGTGAGTACATTCCTTTAAATTATTTCCCATTAATTATAGAATTAATTCCAAGTTTCTTAACATGGCATTTAAAGCTTCATCTCCTTCTCCAATCTCTTGTCTCACCCTACCTTGCTTCACATGAATACTCCTGCTGCAATATCATTCTTATTAGTCTCGGCCCACACACAAACTGTATTGTTTTTCATTATGTATCTGCTACCATTCTTCCTTTGACCTGTGAATGAGGTATTTCTTATGTGTCGCTTTATATCCTCTTGGCTTCACTTCTGACTTCAGACACTATATGTGAATAGTTTTGTGCTGGCTTCAAAGAGTTGCACACAGGTGTGGACCTGTATGTGTACATTTCATATCCTGCCATGGGTTTCTATGCTATTGTGGTGTGAGATGCTTGTGGAAATGTGCGTGTAGCCATGTGATGTGTGAATACGGGGGAAGTTGATGCCTGTGGGGTCATTCTTGACTAAACAGGGGACATAAATAAATGTTTCCCTTTCATCCTCTGAGTGGATTGTTTTGAGACTACTGTCTACATTTCCTGAGAATGTTTCACATAATCAAGCACCCATCCCAGTCTTGGTGACCTTCCCCAAAACACATAGATATCTTGGCTTTCCCTCCTTCCTTTTTTGGCCCCCACCTTCCCTTATGCTGCTTAGGATCAATTTCCAAACAATCTACCTGCTCATTAGGCTCAGTCTCAGACTCTGCTTTTGGTGGCTCCAAAAACTAAGATGACCTGACTAACTTTTGCCCATATTTTAAGACTTTAAAAGGGGCAAAGTCTTAGGTACGATTATCTCCAAAAAATACTTCCTTGCCTCTGTCCACCTCTCTCCATTTTAACTAGTGTTTCTTCTCAGTGCCACCTATTTCACCATAACTTTTGTTAATTCTCTTCAAACCTCCTTGAGAACTGTGCTTATATCAAAATCATCCCTTTTTCTATAGTACCTAGACACTACCTTGAATAACGATATACCTAGGTGGTCATAATGGTATTTCATGAAAATATTGATCTTGCATAATATAATTATATAGTTAATTAAACAATATGCTTTATTTTGGGGAGATCAGAAGTGCATAAAGGAACCATGTAATGTAATAAAAATACTTATTTGACTTCAAAACACTTTCTGGGGAAGAAAATCAAACAACCTCTTCATTCCCTATTTCTCTTCTCAATCATTTTTGTTGAGGCTGAGGCTGAGAACTAATTCATTGGAGCATATAAGTGTAAAGAAAACACGTTTCCTCTGAGGCTAGAGAAAGTACTGAAAAATATATTTAATTATGTGTTGAAATTGGTATAAATTAAATTACAGTATCATATTAAATAGCCTTATTCTCTGAATTAGTAAGCAAGCCCAACAGTTACATACAGAGCTGCTGTAATTGAGTCTTCAGGAACTGCTTGATTCTCAAGAATGAAAATCCTGAAGATGCAAATCAGTAAACAAGAGAGGATTTGAGAAGATTGAAGGCTTGAGGAAAAAGGAGAAACTGAGTTAGATCCTCCATGAGGAATCATATGGAATCCACTAGAATCGAATGGAATAATTATAGGATAATGGAAAACACACACAAGAGAATGGATGTATTCAGGACAAGGAATAATATTTTTTAATGGGTGGACATACACAGTCCCCTCAACATCCATCCAGAGTCTCAAGGATAAAAAATGTTTGCTTCTTTAATTAGCTACCTACTGTCACTTTTGTTACAGAGAATCCAGGTTATTTGCTAAGAGAAGAGAAAACTTAAACAACAACAACAACAAAATGGAATGTGTTGATATTTGTAACAAACAGCTAGTAAGAGAGGAAAAGAGAACCTGGGATGACATGGTCCCTTATTTGAGGGAGCAGCTGTCAATCATGTGGAAAGTCTAGAGTGTATCATTGGGAAGAAAGGGGTTTTTTGTTTGTTTGTTTTTCTTTTTGTTTTGTTTGTAAATAAAAAAACAACTCTGCAGTTGGAACTTGTAAACTCAAAGCAGATGGAGAGAAAGTGGAAGAGGGAATTTGTAGTACCAGCCTGGCACCAGGCTGGGAACTGGTATTAGAAATAAGGAGAAAGAGATATGGTAATGTGGGAGTCTTAGATGCTCTTGAGGGTGCCGAGAATGCCATAGAGTCTGTGAAGCACTGGTATGGTTAGCAACTTAGACTAATACTGCTAAGGCTTTGTTAAGTGAGGTCTATGAGCAAAGCAACTTCTAAGTATACAATACAGTATCATTTGCTATAGACACTATGCTAAGAGTAGATCTCTGGAATGTATTTATCTTGCATTACTAAAACTTTGTACCCTTTGATCATCTTCCCTTTCCCCCTTCCCCAAACTCTCAGGAACCACGGTTTTGCTCTCTGTTTCTATGAGTTTATTTATTTTAGATTGCACCTTTGAGATCATATGGTATTTGTCTTTCTGTGTTTGGCCTATTTTGCTTAGCATAATGTCCTCCAGGTTCATCCACATTGTTGCAAATGGCAGGATTTCTTGAGCTTTTGGTGTCATATCCAAAAACTGGTTACATGCACTATGACTTTTTAAACTGAATTTCAATACAGTAAGTCCCCTACATATGAACGAGTCCTGTTCTGAGAGTGCATTCGTAAGTTCAATTTGTTCATAAGTCCAACAAAGTTAGCGTAGGTACCCAACTAACACAACTGGCTATATAATACTGTACTGTAATAGGTTTATAATACTTTTCACACAAATAATACATTAAAAAAACACAAAAAATAAAGAAAACATTTTTAATCTTGAAGTACAGTACCTTGAAAAGTACAGTAGTACAGTACAACAGCTGGCATACATCTAGTGAACAGGCAAGAAGAGTTACTGACTGGAGGAGGGAAAGGAGGTGGGAGATGGTAGAGCTGAAGGATCGTCAGCAATAGGAGATGGAGGGCAAGCTGCAATTGCACTCACGCCTGATGTTGATGGCACAGTTTCTAGTTCCTTGCTGGATTCAATTCTATCTACCCTCTTGAAAAAACAATTCAGTGATGTCTGGGTTGTAGCTCTTTTTTTCTTGTCATGGATGACAAGGTAGCACTGGATTGCATTCTGAACGGCTGCTGCGACCATCGTGTACTGTTCAGCGTTTGGGTCCTGTGCCTCAAAAACTAACAGTGCCTCCTCAAATAAAGAAAATCCTCTTGCCATTCCCTGTGTCGTGCATCTCTTCGGTTCTTCAGTTACTTCTTCTTCCTCTTGTCTCTCTTTGTCCTTTTTCTGGGCCTCCAATTCCAACAGGTCTTCGTTAGTAAGTTCCATGTTCACATCTTTTAAAGTTCACAACTTGAAGGTTCGTATGTAGGGGACTTACTGTAATATTAAAATAGTTAAATTGAGTATTTAAAAAGTGATAAAGTCAGTGCTAATGCTTTATCAACATTATCTAAACAAATACTTTAAATAACCACTTAATATAGAGACTATTATTATGACCTTCTCAGGAGTGAAGAATGTAAATCTAGACAGGGTAAGTAACTTACCCAAGGCCAGAACACATATGATAACTCTAGCAATAGATCCCAGGTCTGCCTGACACAAAGACTGTGGATGTAACTAGTAGACAATACTCTAAAAGTCACCAAGTGGCCAACTATGACCTAAAATAAGAAAGTCTAAGGAAAGTGAGGGAACACTGTCGAGATAGATACTTTTGTACAGTTCAACATTATAATGACAGCATTAAGAAAGCAAACAGATGCTTCTGTGTTAAAGGGCAGGGGGAGAGTACCAAGTGGCAGATTTATATACAGTGACATATGCTTACTGATTTAGATGGATAACTGAGTCCTTGGTTATACTCCCTTTTTCGTTTATAAGGAATCATTTTTTCAGTAAGGATTATTGGATGGTAATTATTGCCATGATCAATGCTAAAAGAAACGATATGTTAATATCATTTCTGGTTGAGAAATACTGTTCATTTAGATTGAAATGAACATTTAAAGCCATAGAAAGCATAGGAAGAAACTGAGAATCATTGGAACATTTATCAGCAAGATCTCCGTCCGTGCCTAAGGGCTATCATTCTACCCTTGAGAAGGGTATGAAGAGTAAACATTAATTACTTCCTTAATTTACTCAAAAAACTTTCATGGAGCATCTTCTGAATAAAAATTCTTTATTATTGCATTTAATCTTCACAGAAACACTATTAGGTAAATATTAGCGTCCTCTTCTTATAAATAAAAAACAAAGGTTTGAAGACTTTAAGCCCCGTGCCTATGGTCATACAGCTGGTAAGCGGCTGATTTGGCCTTACACCCAGGGGGGTCTGGTCCAAAGCCTGTGCTGTATTCCCTAGGAAGGCTGATTTCAAAAACAGTCTGGCAAAACAGGCAAAACAATCCCTGAGTGCCATCATCACACTATTCCTAACAATGACTTATGGGGAAAATCTCACGGATCATGGACTTGGGCAGAATGTCACGTTGTCTGGCAGAACATCAGCTTAAAAGGTCAATAAGCTTCACAGTAAAGCATCCTAATCGTCCATGGAAAATAAATTGCTCATATTTCTGCTTACTAAACAAACTGAAGGCTAACTTACTACATTCACATTTTGGGTGCATTTTCTCCAGATCCAAAAGTTACCAATCTATAAATCATAGTCTGACAAGCTATCACGTTTTCTGAAAATACATTTTTAATTATCTTAACCAGGAATGGGAGCTTTAAGCGCGGTACCTTGGTAGAAAACCACATAAATATGAATCAATTGTAGAAAATATAGAGAAGTCACACTAGGGGATACGAATGAGTTAAACTACAAGTAAAATATCTGAGAATACATGTTGCTGCCAAAAAACCCTAAAAGAATGAGTCAGTCTGCAGACTTTTGGAACAATCGATAATTACCAAGATGCAAAGAAGACTGACTAGGAGGAAACTGAGGGAGAATGTTTAGAATGGATAATCAGGAAAGAGCTCTCTGACTACTAAAACTGTGAGTTTTTAGAACAATATATCTACCACAGGAAGCTGTGAAACTGACATTGTTTAGGACACAGGGATTAAACTCTCAGAACCATTAAAAGCAAGTGTGAGCAGATAACATTAGTGGGAAATGAAGAGAGCAGCCTTTCCCTTATTGTTTACTCCTTTCAGTTACAACTTAGAGGAAGCCTTCTGTGTCCTTGAGTAACATTTCAGATGTTTGTTAAAAGATGCAGATTTTCACCAAGTTGACTGAGTTATGCTTCTTTTGTCCTACAGGCACCGTTTCTACTGGACTTGCTCAATTCTTTCTCCTGTGTCATAAAGAGTCACAAGTGTTGAACTTGTGATTGTGACAAAGAGACTGTTCACTTTAACATACTCCCTATGGGAAAAAATTAGAATAGACAGACATGCAATTAAATATCACTAATATCCTAACCACTCAGGGATAAACTAATATTTTCATGAACAAACTTCCCAATACTTCACAGATGTGTGTGTTTATATATGTTTGTGTTTATGAAGATCATAATTATACAATATATACTCTTCTGCAACTTGCTTACTAGTTGAATAGAGTCATTCCTCATGTAATCAAATAATCTTCTAAGTATAATAATACAGATCAGGACTTCCCTAGTGGAGCAGCGGTTGAGAGTCCGCCTGCCGATGCAGGGGACATGGGTTCATCCCTGGTCCGGGAGGATCCCACATGCCGCGGAGCGGCTGGGCCCATGAGCCATGGCCGCTGAGCCTACGGTCCAGAGCCTGTTCTCCGCAGCGGGAGAGGCCACAACAGTGAGAGGCCTGCTTACCGCAAAAAAAAAATACAGATAATATACACACTATTGATGTATCACCATTAATTCCCAATTGCTGGACACTAGGTTGTTTCTGAGTTCTTACTGTTATATATAATGCTACACTGTCTACCCATTTACACCATTTTTTTGTCATAGTTTTAAACACATTAGAAATTCTTGAATTGCCATGTCAAAGGGTTTGGACATTAAACTAATTATTTAAGTACTTTCCAAATAGTGTACCTTTCTGGAAAAGGTAGAATGCAGGCTCTGTAGTCAGTCGGCCTACAGGACCAGAGGCTGATTCTATGTGGCTCAGTTTCCTCAATTGTACAATGGAATTCTTGAAACTACTTCATGTGATCACTATGAAGATTTAATAGGTAAAATATGCAATATTATCATAATAGAATCTGCCAGAGAGGAAACGTTCAGAGATGTTTATTATTATTGTCATTATTATTTCCAATTAACATTCCAATCAAAAACTATTTTCCCTCACCGTATAGGACAGTATATCACAAACATTTACAAATTTAACAAATAATGTTATCTTATTATGGTTTTAATTTTTCTTTCTTTGATTAATAACAGGTAAGATGTTTATCATATGTTTATCAGTCATTTGTATTTTTTCCTTTGTGCCCTGCTTGGTCATAGTACTTCTTTTGTTTTTTTTTCTTAACATCTTTATTGGAGTATAATTGCTTTACAATGGTGTGTTAGTTTCTACTTTACAACAAAGTGAATCAGATATACACATACATATATCCCCATATTTCCTCCCTCTTGCGCCTCCCTCCCAAACTCCCTATCCCAGCCATCTAGGTGGTCACAAAGCACCGAGCTGATCTCCCTGTGCTATGCAGCTGCTTCCCACTAGCTATCTATTTTACATTTGCTAGTGTATATATGTCCATGCCACTCTCTCACTTCATCCCAGCTTACCCTTCCCCCTCCCCATCTCCTCAAGTCCATTCTCTATGTCTGCGTCTTTATTCCTTTCCCGCCCCTGGGTTTTTCAGAACCATTTTTTCTTTTAGATTCCATATACATGTGTTACTATACAGTATTTGTTTCTCTCTTTCTGATTTACTTCACTCTGTATGACAGTCTCTAGGTTCATCCAACTCACTACAAATAACTCAATTTCATTACTTTTTATGGCTGTGTAATATTCCATTGTATATATGTGCCACATCTTCATTATCCATTCATCTGTCGATGGACACTTAGGTTGCTTCCATGTCCTGGCTATTGTAAATAGCGCTGCAATGAACATTGTGGTATGTGGCTCTTTTTTGAATTATGGTGTTCTCAGGGTATATGCCCAGTAGTGGGATTGCTGGGTCGCATGGTAGTTCTATTTTTAGTTTTTTAAGGAATATCCATACTGTTTTCCATAGTGAATGTATCAATTTACATTCCCACCAACAGTGCAAGAGGGTTCCCTTTTTTTCTCCACACCCTCTCCAGCATTTATTGTTTCTAGATTTTTTGATGATGGCCATTCTGACTGGTGTGAGGGGATACCTCATTGTAGTTTTGATTTGCATTCTCTAATGATTAGTGATGTTGAGTATCCTTTCATGTGTTTGTTGCCCATCTGTATATTTTCTTTGGAGAAAGGTCTATTTAGGTCTTCTGCCCAATTTTGGATTGGGTTGTTTGTTTTTTTGATATTGAGCTGCATGAGCTGCCTGTAAATTTTAGAGATGAATCCTTTGTCAGTTGCTTCGTTTGCAAATGCTTTCACCTATTCTGAAGGCTGTCTTTACGTCTGGTTTACGGTTTCCTTTGCTGTGCAAAAGCTTTTAAGTTACATTAGGTCTCATTTCTTTATTTTTGTTTTTATTTCCATTTCTCTAGGAGGTGGATCAAAAAGGATCTTGCTGTGATTTATGTCATAGAGTGTCCTGCCTATGTTTTCCTCTAAGAGTTTTATACTGTCTGGCCTTACATTCAGGTCTTTAGTCCATTTTGAGTTTATTTTTGTGTATGGTGTTAGGGAGTGTTCTAACTTCATTTTTTACATGTAGCTGTCCTGTTTCCCCAGCACCACTTATTGAAGAGGCTAGGGCTTCCCTGGTGGTGCAGTGGTTGAAAGTCCGCCTGCCGATGCAGGGGACACGGGTTCATGCCCCGGTCCGGGAAGATCCCACATGCCACGGAGCGGCTAGGCCCATGAGCCATGGCCGCTGAGCCTGCGCGTCTGCAGCCTGTGCTCCTCAACGGGAGAGGCCACAACAGTGAGAGGCCTGCATACCGCAAAAAAAAAAAAAAAAAAGAAGAGGCTGTGTTTTCTCCACTGTATATTCTTGCCTCCTTTATCAAAGATAAGGTGGCCATATGTGCATGGGTTTACCTCTGGGCTTTCTATCCTGTTCCATTGAGGTATCTTTCTGTTTTTGTGACAGTACCATATTGTCTTGATTACTGTAGCTTTGTAGTACAGTCTGAAGTCAGGGAGCTTGATTCCTCCAGCTCCGTTTTTCTTTCTCAAGATTCCTTTGGCAATTGGGGTCTTTTGTGTTTCCATACAAATTGTGAAATTTATTGTTCTAGTTCTGTGAAAAATGCAGTGGTAGTTTGATAGGGATTGCATTGAATCTGTAGATTACTTTGGGTAGTATAGTCATTTTCACAATGCTGATTCTTCCAATCTAAGAACATGGTATATCTCTTCATCTGCTTGTATCATCTTTAATTTCTTTCATCAGTGTCTTATAGTTTTCTGCATACAGGTCTTTTGTCTCCTTAGGTCTGTTTATTCCTAGATACTTTATTCTTTTTGTTGCAATGGTAAATGGGAGTGTTTCCTTAATTTCTCTTTCAGATTTTTCATCATTAGTGTATAAGAATGCAAGAGAGATTTCTGTGCATTAATTTTGTATCTTACTATTTTACCAAATTCATTGATTAGCACTAGTAGTTTTCTGGTAGCATCTTTAGGATTCTCTATGTATAGTATCATGTCATCTGCAAACAGTGACAGTCTTACTTCTTCTTTTCCAATTTGTATTCCTTTTATTTCTTTTTCTTCTCTAATGCTGGGGCTAAGACTTCCAACACTATGTTGAATAATAGTGGTGAGAGTGGGCAAACTTGTCTTTTTCCTGATCTTAGTGGAAATGGTTCCAGTTTTTCACCATTGAGGATGAGGTTGGCTGTGGGTTTGTCATATATGGCCTTTATTATGTTGAGGAAAGTTCCCTCTATGCCTACTTTCCACAGGGTTTTTATCATAAATGGGTGTTGAATTTTGTCAAAAGCTTTTTCTGCCTATATTGAGATGATCATATGATTTTTCTCCTTCAATTTTTTAATATGTTTTATCACATTGATTGATTTGCGTATATTAAAGAATCCTTGCATTCCTGGGATAAACTGCACTTGATCATGGTGTATGATCCTTTTAATGTGCTGTTGGATTCCGTTTGCTAGTTTTTTTGTTGAGGATTTTTGCATCTATGTTCATCAGTGATATTGGCCTGTAGTTTTCTTTTTATGTGACATCTTTGTCTGGTTTTGGTATCAGGGTGATGGTGACCTCGTAGAATGAGTTTGGGAATGTTCCTCCCTCTGCTATATTTTGGAAGAGTTTGAGAAGGATAGGTGTTAGCTCTTCTCTAAATGTTTGATAGAATTCGCCTGTGAAGCCATCTGTTCCTGGGCTTTTGTTTGTTGGAAAATTTTTAATCACAGTTTGAATTTCAGTGCTTGTGATTGGTCTGTTCACATTTTCTATTTCTTCCTGGTTCAGTCTCGGAAGGTTGTGCATTTCTAAGAATTTGTGCATTTCTACCAGGTTGTCCACTTTATTGGCATATAGTTGTTTGTTGTAATCTTTCATGATCCTTTGTATTTCTGCAGTGTCTGTTGTTACTTCTCCCTTTTCATTTCTAATTTTATTGATTTGAGTCTTCTCTCTTGTTTTTTTGATGAGTGTGGCTAATGATTTATCAATTTTGTTTATCTTATCAAAGAAGCAGCTTTTAGTTTTATTGATCTTTGCTATCATTTCCTTCATTTCTTTTTCAATTATTTCTGATCTAATGTTTATGATTTCTTTCCTTCTGCTAAATTTGGGGTGTTTTTGTTCTTCTTTGTCTAATTGCTTTAGGTGTAAGGTTAGGTTGTTATTTGAGATTTTTCTTGTTTCTTGACGTAGGAGTGTATTGGCATAAACTTCCATCTTAGAACTGCTTTTGCTGCATCCAATATGTTCTGAGTCAGCATGTTTTCATTGTCATTTATTTCTAGGTATTTTTTGATTTCCTCTTTGATTTCTTCAGTGTTTTCTAGGTTTTTTAGTAGTGTATTGTTCAGCCTCCATGTGTTTGTATTTTTTACAGATTTTTTCCTGTAATTGTTATCTAGTCTCATAGCGTTGTGGTCAGAAAAGATACTTCATACGATATCAAGTTTTTTAAATTTACCAAGGCTTGATTTGTCACCCAAGATATGATCTATCCTGGAGAATGTTCCATGAGCACTTGAGAAGAATGTGTATTCTGTTGTTTTGAGATGGAATGTCCTATAAATATCAATTAAGTCCATCTTGTTTAATGTCTCATTTAAAGTTGTGTCCTTATTTATTTTCATTTTGGATGATCTCTTCATTGGTGAAAAGGGGGTGCTAAAGTCCCCTACTATGATTCTGTTACTGTCGATTTCCCCCTTTATGGCTGTTGGTATTTGCCTTATTTATTGAGGTGCTCCTATGTTAGATGCGTAAATATTTACAATTTTTATGTCTTCTTCCTGGATCGATCCTTGATCATTATGTAGTGTCCTTCTTTGTCTCTTGTAATAGTTTTTATTTTAAAGTCTATTTTTTCTGATATGAGAATTGCTACTCCAGCTTTCTTTTGATTTCCATTTGCATGGAATATCTTTTTCTATTCCCTCACTTTCAGTCTGTATGTGTCCCTAGATCTGAAGTGGGTCTCTTGTAGACAGCATATATATGGGTCTTGTTTTTGTATCCATTCAGCCAGTCTATGTCTTTTGGTTTGAGCATTTAATCCATTTACATTTGAGGTAATTATCGATATTTATGTTCCTATTACCATTTTCTTAATTGTTTTAGGTTTGTTATTGTAGGTCTTTTCCTTCTCTTGTGTTTCCTGCCTAGAGAAGTTCCTTTAGCATTTGGTGTAAAGCTGGTTTGATGGTGCTGAATTCTCTTAGCTTTTGCTTGTCTGTAAAGGTTTAATTTCTCCGTCAAATCTGCATGACATCCTTCCTGGGTAGAGTTTGGTTGTAGGTTTTTCTCTTTCATCATTTTAAATATTTCTGCCACTCCCTTCTGGCTTGCAGAGTTTCTGCTGAAAGATCAGCTGTTAACATTATGGGTATTCCCTTGTGTGTTATTGCTTTTCCCTTGCTGTTTTTAATATTTTTTCTTTGTATTTAATTTTTGATAGTTTGATTAATATGTGTCTGGCGTCTTTCTCCTGGATTTATCCTGTATGGGACTCTGTGCTTCCTGTGCTTGATTGACTATTTCCTGTCCCGTATTAGGGAAATTTTCTAATATAATCTCCTCAAGTATTTTCTCAGTCCATTTCTTTTTCCCTTCTGCTTCTGGGACCCCTATAATTCAAATGTTGGTGCATTTAATGTTGTCCCAGAAGTCTCTGAGACTGCCCTCAGTTCTTTTTATTCCTTTATCTTTATTCTGCTCTGAAGTAGTTATTTACACTATTTTATCTTCTAGGTTAGTTATCCATTCTTCTTCCTCAGTTATTCTGCTATTGATTCGTTCTAAAGAACTTTTAATTTCATATATTGTGTTGTTCATCATTGTTTGCTCTTTAGTTCTGCTAGGTCCTTGTTAAACGTTTCTTGTATTTTCTCCATTCTATTTCCAAGATTTCAGATCATCTCTACTATCATTACTCTGAATTCTCTTTCAGATAGACTGCCTATTTCCTCTTCATTTATTTTGTCTGTGGGGTTTTTACCTTGCTCCTTCATCTGCTGTTTCTTTGTCTGTCTTCTCATTTGGCTGAACTTACGTTGTTTGGGGTCTTTTTGCAGGCTGCAGTTTCATGGTTCCTGTTGTTTTTGGTGTGTGTCCCCAGTGGCTAAGGTTGGTTCAGTGGGCTGTGTAGGCTTCCTGGTGGAGGGGACTGGTGCCTGTGTTCTAGTGGATGAGACTGGATCTTGTCTCTGGTGTGCAGGACCACATCCGGTGGTGTGTTTTGGGATGTCTGTGGACTTATTTTGATTTTAAGCAGGCTCTCTGCTAATTGGTGGTGTTGTGTTCCTGTCTTGCTAGTTGTTTGGCATGGGGTGTCCAGCACTGGAGCTTGCTATTCTTTGAGTGGAGCTTGGTCTTTGTGTTGAGATGGTGATCTCTGGGAGGGCTTTTGCCATTTCATATTCCATGGAGCCAGGAGGTCTCTGGTGGAGCAGTGTTCTGATCTTGGCTCTTCCACCTCATAGGCTCAGGCCTGACACCAGGCTGGAGCACCAAAACCCTGTCAGCCACACAGCTCAGAAGAAAAGGGAGAAAAAAGAAAGAAAGAAAGAAAGAAAGGAAAAAGTAAAATAAAATAAAGTTATTAAAAAAAAGTAAAAAAAACTATTAAAAATTATTGAAAGTAAAAAAAAAATAGTAATAAAAAAAAAGAAAGAAAGAACGAAGAGAGCAACCAAACGTAAAAACAAATGCAGCAATGATAACAAGCAGTAAAAACCATAGAAAAACAAACAAACAGAAAATGGAGAGACGGAACCCTAGTACAAATGGTAAAAGCAAAACTATACAGGCAAAATCACACAAAGAAGCATACACATAGAAACTCACAAAAAGGAAAAAAAATATATATATATAAAGGAAGAGAGTAACCAAATTAATAAACAAATCTACCAATGATAATAAGCTCTAGATACTAAACTAAGATAAACAAAAAATCAGAAACAAATTAGATGCAGAAAGCCAACCCCAAGTCTACAGTTTCTCCCAAAGTTTACTGCCTCATTTTTGGGATGATTCATTGTCTATTCAGGTATTCCACAGATGCAGGGAACATCAAGTTGATTGTGGAGATTTAATCAGGTGCTCCTAAGGCTGCTGGGGGAAATTTCCCTTTCTCTTTTTTGTTTGCACAGCTCCTGGGGTTCAGCTTTGGATTTGGCCCTGCCTCTGCGTGTAGGTTGCCTGAGGGCGTCTGTTCTTTGCTCAGACAGGACGGTGTTTAAGGTGCAGCTGACTAGGGGGCTCTGGCTCACTCAGGCTGGGAGGGAGGGATGGGTCCGGAATGCAGGGCTAGCCTGTGGCAACAGAGGCCAGTGTTACATTGCAGCACCCTGAGGCGCACTGTGTGTTCTCCCAGGGAACTTGTCCCTGGATCACGGGACCGTGGCAGTGGCAGGCTGTACAGGCTCCTGGGATGGGAGGTTTTGATAGTGACCTGTGCTTGCACACAGGCTTTTTGGTGGCTGTAGCAGCAGCTTTAGTGTTTCATGCCTGTCTCTGGTGTCTGCACTGATAGTTGCGGCTCGTGCCCTTCTCTGTAGCATGTTTAGGCGGTGCTCTGAATCCCCTCTCTTCACGCACCCCGAAACAACGGTCTCTTGCCTCTTAGGCAGTTCCAGGCTTTTTCCTGGACTCCCTCTCCGCTAGCTGTGGCCCACTAGCCCCCTTCCGGCTGTGTTCACGCAGCCAACCCCAGTCCTCTCCCTGGGATTTGACCTCCCAAGCCCGAGCCTCAGCTCCCAGCCCCCACCCGTCCTGGCTGGGGAGCAGACAAGCCTCTCGGGCTGGTGAGTGCTGGTCAGCACTGATCCTCTGTGCAGGAATCTCTCCGCTTTGCCCTCTGCACCCCTGTTGCTGTGCTCTCCTCCATGGCTCCAAAGTTTCCCCCTCCACCACGCCCCCATCTCCACCAGTGAAGGCACTTCCTAGTGTGTGGAAAATTTTCCTCCTTCACAGCTCTCTCCCACTGGTGCAAGTCCCGTCCCTATCCTTTTGTCTCTGTTTTTTTCTTTTTTCTTTTGCCCTACCCAGGTATGTGGGGAGTTTCTTGCCTTTTGGGAGGTCTGAGGTCTTCTGCCAGCATTCAGTAGGTGTTCTGCAGGGGTTGTTCCACATGTAGATGTATTTCTGATGTATCTATGGGGAGGATGGTGACTTCCATGTCTTACTCCTCCACTATCTTGAACATCCCCCCCAGTCATAGCACTTTTGACTTATTTTGCTGCTGCAATTTTTTCTTTACTAAGCGCTGCTTCTTTGCTGTCTAATAGGACAACAAGCTTTTGCATATTTTTAAGCAAAATGTACATAGCATTAAACAATTTCTAAGAAAAAAATAGCCATATATTTCCTCCTATATTTTCCTACAGAGCAGTATTCGTAGAATGTGAGTCTGCTAGGACACTTTTTACATTTTTATACATCATTCCTCAAAGATATGTTTTGCATCCTCTCTAATTCTAGTTTCTTACAGTCCTCTGACCTAGTGAGTTCTTTTAATAACGTACTTGTATTGCTTTGACCTCAACCTAACTCCAAAATATTGACATTTTTTGGTATTCTATAAACAAGCTTTGTGCTATTAACATGTCTTTACTTCCCTAGGCTAAATAATGCCAAATGCTTTGCTTTCCCTCATTAGGATAATTACCCAAATCTTTAGTGACACATAATGTAGCATATAATTTAATGACATAGTCTTTAGAATAAGACATGTACTCAAATTCTGGCTCAGCTCAGTGAATTTGAACTACTCACTCAGTATCTCAGAGCCTCATTTTCCTCACATGTAAAATGGAAATAACATCTATCTCAGAGGAGCAGTATGAAGGTTAAATGAGATAAAGTTTGTTGCAGTTTAGGTGCTAATGAATGATAGTTATATTTTTATACTTAATTATTATCATTTGTTCTCCAATGAACCTTCATTAATTATGTAGTCATATAAATCATTCTTATCTTTGTGAATATAAATAACATTCATTCATCTAGCTTTTCAAACTAGAAATATTGGAGCCATCTTCACATCCTTCTTTTCTAGCAGTCTCTACATTTAATCCATTGTCAAGTCTTATCAAGATAGCACCCAAAATTTGCTTCTTATCCATCCACTCCACGTGTTCCATCTCCAGTGCTCTTGCACCAACCAGAACTCACATAATCTCTTATCTGAATTTTTATGAGGGTAAATACTCTCCAAGTTGAATTTTAACTGAGGCCCAAGAACTATTTCTAAATCATAAGTTTAAGTATGGCACTGTTCAATTACAATACTTTCTCATTTCTTAGAAAAAAAAGTTGAAATTCTTAAGTATGTAATCTGAGGTCTTTAAAAGCATGACCTCACTCTATTCCTGTAGTTTCATCCTGCCTAAAATAGCAATTATCCCTTAATTCATTCAAGGTTAATGAAAGGGAAATTAACATTTACTCAGCTTTAAATAAATGCCAAGCACATTTAATAATTAAAATAATCCTGTGAATTAACTATTATTAGTATCATGTTACAATGGATACAATTAAGTATTTTGCCCAAATTCGCACATGTAAACAGCAGAGCTGTAATTCCCTATTCTCCCTGCTTCTCCAAAACATTTATTAGGTACCTACTCTAGGTCCTGTAATGGAATATAATGGACATAAAGATAAATTAAAAGCAGATTCTTACTGAAGGAAATTATAATATAGTGTAACAGCTCAGAAAATCCTTATTCATGAGAACATGAGAACATCATGAAGGCATGCTCCTGGCATGGCCTCATTCTGCAGTTTAACTAACAACCCATGGCTGCTCAATTTCCTGCCACGGCTTCTCTCGTTTCAGTTCTTTGCCTGGTTTTGGCACTTTCAGAATCTGTAAGAACCTTAATTTACATAATGAAATACCATCCTTACTGCTTTAAGCAGCATAAGATAAGGTTTGAAAAAAAAATTACAGGATTGAAATTAATGGCCAAATAGGACTTTGGGATTGTTCTATTTTCCTTTTTTATATGTATATTTCAACATGGAGAATTGATTGAGTAGCTGTTATTTTCTGTTCTACACATGGGGAATTTGATATAGATAAGAGGCAGAATACCTAAGTAGAAGGGAGAACAGAGGGATGGTTATTCAACTGCTTGGATGCTCGGTCTGTTGATTTTGTATCAAATTGCATTATAACACTTGTCATAAAATTATAAAGCAAATGTCCATGGTAGATAAATAGATGGATAGATAGATTTTTTATGATTGAAAAGAACAAAGTGTTAAAACAAACATTCCTAGGCCCTTGTATAACATGACTGCAATTTGAGTGAATGCTTCTACCAAGGCTTATGAAATCTAAAACTCAGGGCTCTGAGACCTACAGGGAGTCCTGAGCCCACTGGCTGGAAACTACTAGTGTAGCAAAGGGAACATTAGACTGGAAAACAGAAGAACTAATTTTAACTATGTGTCATGCCAGTGTCATTTAAGCATTATCACTGGTTTTCTCACCTTAAAAGATATAGTAACGACTTGCTCATCTCACAAAACCATTAGAGTAAAATAGATAAAGCATATACAAATTTTAAAATCAATGAAGCACTATCAGAGTTGCTAGTATACAGTACTGCTTTTGTAACCAGAGTTCTATAGATTATGGAAAATCAGAAATGAGTGTTCAGAACTGGAAAGGACTATGACACTACTTTCTTGAAGTTAGGATACTAAAATTCTGAACAGCTAAATAACTTGCTTAATGTCAGGTAGTCATTGATTAAAATGTTATATAAGCACATGTTCTATTTAATTATAAAGACTGCCAGTTATTTAGCCAAACCATTCTTATGAATGTCTGTACCTTAATAAAGAAAAGTGGACAATGTTGAAGACAAGGCCCTGGGTATAATCATATATGGGTATTGGTATGCATTTTATGAAATACATTGAATCAACAGTGTATACATTATCTACATATCAGAATTACTTTCTTAATTAGAATGAATTGACCAATGACATATTAGAGAAGTAAATGGATTTGTAGAGATGGAGGCATAGATTAGGCATCTAGATCAAGATATATTACTAGATCTAGTGAGCCATTTTCATATACCAAGAAAGAGAAGCACAGACAGCCTAAGTAATTTTCCTACAATGGATCACACGTATCATAAAGGACAGAGTCAGGATGTGAGACTGAAGTTTACTAACTTCAAAGACCTTCTATTAATTCCTATGATACATAGTACTATACATTAAAGTAATAGTGTATATTAGCTTCTATATGATATTAAATAATTACAGTTAATCAATAGTTTAGAGAACATTCTATTGGAACTTATAAATAAGAGAAATTGTAGCTTGAAACAAGATGCTGCAATTTCAGTTAGTTTTAAAGATAGGTAAGATACTGTGAGCTGGGCAAAGAATAAAAGGACACTCAAGTAAGAAAACATTTCAGGGACAAAGGCATGATGTATGAAAAATCAAGACATTTTAAAAGGTAGAACAGTCTGTGGGTACAGTGGAGACTGGAAGTGGGGGACACTAAAAGATCTAGGAGGGAAAGGACTGAGTGTATTATTTATGACCTCATATTTTTAGTGCCTATCAGAATGACAGACATGGCAAAAATGAATGAATGAATGAAATGGAGAGAAGTAGACCTACATTATGAAAAGTCTTGAATTCCATGCTAAAGATTTCAGAAATCACCTTTATATTTTGATGAACAGTTGAAATATTTTAAATAGATGTGTGACAATGTCAGATTTGTATTCCAGAAAAATCACTTTGTTTGCAGGAAATAAGATTGTCTGGGAAGATTAGAGATAAACAGCATAGATATTTTTTTTTCAATTAACTAGAAAAAGAGGTAATAAAACCCTGTTAGATGCAATGTCTTTAATCAATTCTCAGGAAGAAGAGCTGTTGAGAACACATAATGTGGCAAGATTTGGGTCTATTGAATTAGAATTACCTATAATATATTCAGGTAGTATATTCTATAAAATGTGTACCTATAACTTAAAAGTTCCACATTTATGTACACACCAAGTGGAATGTATAGAGCTCACATAAACTAAGGCCTAAGGAAGAAAAATAGGGAAAATATAATTCAATAGGGATATAGATGAAAAGGTGATAATGAAGGAAAGTGAGAAAGAATGATCAAAGAAGCAAAAGGAATAGAAGACAGTAACATCCTGGAAGACAGGAGAATTTCCAGAAGGAGGAAATGATCAACAGGGCCAGAGCCTTTAGAGAGACCAAAAAAGAGCAAAATCGATAAGAAGTCACTAGATTTAGCAATTAAAATATTGTTCTTGATTTTAAGGAGAGAGTTACATTTAAGTGGTGAGATTTATTCTTTAAAACATGGACTGAACTTAACAGGCTCTTCGATTCCCAGAACAAGAGAGGCATCATACATCTGTTGGTAAGTGCCCTCAGTATTTCTCTACTGGGATTGAATTCCAAGATTATATTATTATAAATTATATAGCCTGCATGTCCAACTTCATTAACAATTACTGGTAATACATTATATTTACAGGCATCAATATTGGTTGTTTCAAATGCCTGCATAATCAAGAATGGAAATTTAACCTATTTATTGCTAAAATTCCTTGGCTTTGAATAAGACTTAATTTACTACTAAGCAATTTTCTAGTCCTCAAGCAGCATTGCTCACTCAATTGTACTTCAAAATACTGTCCTCAGAAGCAATGAAGATCAATATAACCAAATGGAAGGAAAACTTTAGTATTGTTTGGAACTAAATGGAGAATATCCCTAAACATTTGGGAAAAATATGATGATCCCAGGACAAGATCAATTTTATATTAAGACTATAAAAACTATTTAAAAACTCAGCAGTTAAATGTCTGTTCTCCTTGGTAAAAATTATTTCTGTTCTTTAATTTCCATAACTTCTCTTTAGTGCCAGTCCCAGCTTCATATAATTGTAAGACTTTGCCATTGTGGATCTGAATTTTTAAAAATGTAAAATATGAAATGCTACAGAATTTGAGATTTGCTTATTAGATAATTTTTCATAGATATACTTGTTCATATCCACATATTTAGCCATATATTTATAATGTCTTGAAACATTCAATTAAAAAGGGAAATTTAGGTTAAAGAGAACTATGGAGTTTACCACTGGGTAGATTAATAATTCATCTCCCTGTGAAATGGAACATTTAACACTGAGGATAATCCATGAACTGGGTAATTTGAATTTAGTTAGTTGCATTAGTGATGTTAAGAAAAAAAGTATTCATTTCCCCTAAAAACTAATGCTTATATTCTATTGTGTTTACAAACTCATTGGAAAAAGTATAGCATTCAAGGACTTTTTTGTAACAGAATTTAAGATTTTCAACTGTATGCCAATCAAACACATATTACTACTTCTAAAATACTAAATATTTTAAAGGAATTTTTATTTAACCTGTTTAAAGTATTTTATTACTAAAGTTAACAAATACTGTTTTCTGAGTCCATAATTGGATGGGAGACAAAAAGTGTTTTTCTCTTTTATGGCTTTTTAAAAAATGAAAGTTGGAATGGAATGCATTAGTAGGGCTCACAACTTACTCTTGGTTTTTAGCTATTTGTCCAGATATGGACTATCATATCTTTATTAGTGTACCTGGTAATAATACACACCTTTATCTTTTTAAAAATTTCTTTGCACCACAGATTTGTGCTCCTTCTAAAATTTTAAGGGTTTATACTTTAGTCATGACACAGTTTGTGGAAAATCTGTGATGGGAACTGTGAAAAGCTTTGTGAAAATCACAGTTTAATATAAACATAGTCACTCATAAAAAATAAAGACAGTTCATATTGGTTCCTATATTTGTTTCTGTAAAATGAAAATGACGTCATGAAACACTTTACCTTGAATATCTTTTCTGACAAGTGAAGCTTGCTTTTAATTATCTCTGATATCATTTAGATAAGTACATATCACAGATGTCACAGATAACTTGGTAAAAATAATGAGGTCTGAATAGCATGAGACCTCATTCTAGCTTTGTGTAAATGAAATCTTTCCTGCCTGAGAGATGGAAGAAAACATTTAAGTTTATTCTGAGAAGTACCATATTTATGGATTTATTGAAACAAAAACCAGTCAAACATTTTAGTTTTTTATTTATGTTTATTTTAATTTTTTTGCTTTTCTTGGCAATTTGATAAGTATCAGCTATGATAAAAACAAGTTTCATGCAAGTTTGGGATTTTATTTTCATGGATAAAACCAGAGAATAAGATCTATATTTTACAGAATGATTGCCATTTACAGATTTATATTTTACAAAATCATTACCATTTAGGATGTGTCTATATGACAATAAATGTGCAAAAAATAAGTCTAGTTTTCATTCAATTCTAAGGATTTCTCACTTCTAAAATAATACATTTTTGGAAACCTGAAAAATGTATTTGATGTTTCAATTTTTTTTCTAGAGTATGTTACAGGCATACCTTGTTTTATTGTGCTTCACTTTATTGTACTATGTAGATGTTGTGTTTTATACTAATTGAAGGTTTGTGGCAACTCTGTGTCTAGCAAATCTATTGGCACCATTTTTCCAACAGTTTGCTCACTTCATGTCTCCATGTCACATTTTGGTAATTCTTGCAATATTTCTAAATTTTTGTATTTGTTATGGTGATCTGTGATCAGTGATCTTTGATGTTACTATTGTAATTGTTCGGGGTGGGGTGCCACAAGCACGAACTATATCAACAAATATGTGTATTCTGACTGCTTCACCAACCAGGCATTGCCCCAACTCTCTCCCTCTCCTGGAATCTCCCATTCCCTGAAGCACAACAGTATTGAAATTGGGTCAATTAATAACCCTACAATGGCCTCTAAGCGTTCAAGTGAAAGGAAGTGTTGCATGTCTCTCACTTTAAATCAAAAGGTAGAAATGACTAAGCTTATTGAGGAAGGCATGTCAAAAGCCGAGACAGGCTGAAAGCTAAGCTTCTTGCTCCAAACAGTATGCCAAGTTGTGAATGCAAAGGAAAAATTCTTGAAGGAAATTAAAAGTGCTACTCCAGTGAACACAGGAATGATAAGAAAGTGAGATTGGCTTATTAGTGATATGGAGAAAGTTTTAGTGGTGTGGCTAGAAGATTAAACAAGCCACATTCCCTTAAGCCAAGCCTAATCCAGAGCAAGGCCTTGACTCTTCAATTCAAGGTTAAGAGAGGTGAGGAAGCTGCAGAAGAAGAGTTTGAAGCCAGCAGAGTTTGGTTCATGAGGTTTAAGGGAAGAAGCCGTCTCCAGAACATGGAAGTGCAAGGTGAAGCAGCAAGTGCTGATGTAGAAGCTACAGCAAATTATACAGAAGATCCAGCTAAGAGTGTTAATGAAGGTGGCTGCACTAAACAACATCTTGTAGACAAAACAGCCTTATATTGGAATAAGATGCTATCTGGGACTTTGATAGCTAGCAAAGTCAATGCCTGGCTTCAAAGCTTCAAAGGACAGACTGACTCTATTGTTAGGGGCTAATGCAGCTGGCGACGTTAAATTGAAGCCAGTGTTCACTTACCATCCTGAAAATCCTAGGGCCTTTAAGAATGATGTTGAATCTGAATTCTGACTGTTCTCTATAAAGAACAACAAAGCCTGGATGACAGCATACATGTTGACAGCATGGTTTAATGAATATTTTAAGCCTACTCTTGAGAGACCTACCGCTCAGAAAAAAAGATTCCTTTCAAAATATCACTGCCCATTGACAATGTACCCAGTCACCCAAGAGCTCTGATGGAAATTACAATGAGATCAATGAGATTAATGTTGTTTTCATGCCTGCTAACACAACAGCCATTCTGCAGCCCATGGATCAGAGTCATTTTGACTTCATGACTTTTTATTGAAGAAATACACTTCATAAGGCTGCAGCTGCCATAGATAGTGATTCTTCTGATGGATCGGGGCAGAGTCATTGAAAAGTAAAGGATTTACCATTCTAGATGCCATTAAGAACATTTGTGATTCATAGGGAGAGCTCAAAATAACAACATTAACAAGAGTTTAGAAGAAGTGTATTCCAACCCTCATGGGTGACTTTGAAGGGTTTAAGACTTCAGTGAAGGAAGTAACTGCAGATGTGGTAGACATAGCAAGAGACCTAGAATTAGAAGTGGAGTCTAATTCAGTGTTACTGAATTGCTGCAATCTCATGATAATGCTTTAAGGAATGAGGAGTTGCTTTTTATGCATGAGCAAAGAAAGCGGTTTCTTGAGATGGAGACTACTCATAAAGATGCTGTGTAGATTATTGAAATGACAACAAAGGATTTAGGATATTATATAAACTTAGTTGATAAAGCAGTGGCAGGGCTTGAGAAGACTGATTCCAATTTTGAAAGAACTTCTGCTGTGGATAAAATGTTATCAAACAGCATTGAATGCTAGAGCGAAATCATTCGTGAATGGAAGAGTCAAATCCATGTGGCAAAGTTTTTGTTGTCTTATTTTAAGAAATTACCACGGCCACCTCAACCTTCAGTAGCCACCACCCTGATCAGTCAGTAGCCATCTACAATGAGCCAAGACCCTCTACCAGCAAAAAGAATATGACCTGCTGAAAGCTCAGATGATGGTTAGCATTGTTTGTAATAACATATGTCTAAATTAAGGTATGCACATCATTTTTTAGATATGATTCTATTGCACACTCATAGATTACAATATAGTGTAAAACATAACTTTTAAATGCATTGGGAAACAAAAAAGTAATTTGGTGACCCACTTTATTGCGATACTTGCTTTTATGTGGTGGTCTGGAACTTAAACTGCAATATCTCTGAAGAGTGCCTGTATATAGTTACTTTATGGTTTTCTAAAATCTTCCAGTAATTATCAGCACACTTGCTGAAGGATGCTTAATAATATATCCAGTATAATAGCTGGTAGGAAACTGACTGGAAAGAGCTATATAATCTATGGGTTGTCCAAACCCTTGGGACACATCTCTGTGGCATCTTTAATTATAGGTAACCATTTTATACAAAGACAGTTTATTTCTATTCTTAAACAATAACAAAAATGCCCTGGCTTGTTTTCATAATGGACTTCCATCTTTTTCTTCAAGTATATAATCCCAGAATTCTAGAGACTAAAGGGACCATAGATTTTATGTAAAGGGATCATAGATCTTATATAGACCAGTGGTTCTCTGACATTTGGATTACACAGACCATTAAAATTTTAAAACAATAGCAACAATCATTGAGGTGGAAGAAAACAAGACTGGACAGCTTTTCATGGAATCAAACACATTAAAAAGAGTTGAATGAATAAAGAAAATGTGGTGTATGGACATTATGCTAAGTGAAATAAGCCAGTTACCAAAAAGCAAATATGGCATGATCCCACTTACATGAGGTATCTAAAATAGTCAAATTCATAGAATCGAAGAGTGGCATGGTGGTTGTCAGGGGCTGTGGGAAGGGAGAATTAAGGAGTTACTAATCAATGCGGCATAAAGTTTCAGTCAGTAAGATGAATAAGCTATAGAGCTCTGCCTTATAACTTTATACCTATAGTCAACAATAGTGACACTTAAAAATTTATGGAGAGAGTAGGTCTAACGTTGTGTTTTTATCACAATAAAATAAAATTTAAAAGAAAATACCATGATTATAACCTATTTGAAAAAGTTAACACCAAACTCTAATACTAATGATGATACAACCAGAGAATAGAGAATGATCTGGTAAATACATTTCCACTTCCAAAAAATTCCACCATATAGTTGATTGCGGTTTCTATTGTTCATGAGGTGACCTTGAACATGCTCTCCAAGGTCCTGCAGGATCTGGCTCCTGCATTGTCTCTCACTCACCTTGCTTTTTGCCCTCCAGCCTCCTTGACTTTGTTTTGGTTCCTCTAAAGTAGGAGTTTACAAAGTGAGGTAAAGAAAGACAAAGGGGGTCCCAAGATAATATTACATTGAGGTAATAGAGAAAGTATTATGATTTATTTTAATATTCATGTACAAAATTATAAAAGTGGACTTCACTGCTATTTTCAATAAGAATTACATGCTTGTTACTTTTGTCAGAAGGTGAACCATCACAGAGAATGGAGGAGCTCTCTGGGAAAGAGTGGGTGCTTGAAAACTTGGATTGCTAAATGGGTTCACCCTTGCTATTCTGTCACCTTTCAGAGTATTTTAAAGCACTGCAGTTCATGTAACACAGGCTTTCTTTTAAAAATAGTTTTACTCTTTTACTAAGGTTAAACTGAAGTGGCTTTTAAAAACAATGCTTTATAGAATAGAGTGTTTATAATCCTTTGGAAATAAGATGAGCCACAACTATAAAAATCTCTAATGTCCAAAGTTTTGCTGGTTAACAATGGTAAAATTCTTAGAAGAATTGTTGTACTTAAAGACAAATTCTGAAGTTTTCCTTTTCAGAAAATGAGCTTATCTTTTCTGTCATATGGCTCTTTTCAATTTCAAACCTACTAGTTATTTTTTTGGAACTAAAATTGCCTAATCTATTTGAGGTAACCGTGATCACTTTAACAAGTGAAAGAGCTAATGATACTTTCTTTTAAAGAAACTCTTTTTATGGATAGAGCTTTTTGGAAGACAAATATGTGGAAGTGTTTCTTTCCATCATTACGATATACAGGCTGAAAGTTGTGTGATTGCATCATCTATAAATGTTCTCATCTCTGCACACTTCATGTCCATGGAAACAAGGTTTCATATCTCTTAGAATTTTTTAATAAAGAATTCTGTGGATTTCAGATTCCTTTGTTAAAAACTGAAAAACACTCTGATTAGTTTACCCGGAACTGATGCCAAAAAATTGTAATTTGCTGGGCAGTTTTTAATAAAAACTTTTGCTTACTTGGTTAATGTGTTGAAAAACCAAAGTCATAATTTGGTAAGTTTAGCTAACCATGCAATTTTCTTATTTAGATTTGCTCTTTTGTGGATTATTACGTTTTAAAGCTATAATTTAAAGCCATTAAAATTAGTCATCAAAATAAACTGGCCATAGAACAGAGACTTTTAATTACTATATTACAAAGCATTAAGCCAAGATTTTCAAAAGTAAAGGTGCATAATCTAGTCACATCACTTGATTAACAGCGCTTAATTAAATTACAAATTAGTAGCGCTAAGGTGGAAAGGTTTCTCTACCATTCATGTTGATATTTAAACATTTATATTTTTGTTATTTTTGTATTATACACAAAATATAAAAACTATAGTGTGTATACTATTTATGAATAAATAAATAACAAACATATATCGTAGTGTAGTCAAATTTTTTAATCCGATTATACATGGTCAAAATAAAATGTGGAGACCACTGCTTTCTTGAGCTGTGTTTCTGTCCCGCTTCAAGATGTTGTTTGTGCTTTGCCAGTTGCCTGATAAACTCTCCGTCTCCTCTGTTAATCTCATTGTCATTACTTACCTCCTGCTTATCCATATCTCAGTTTAAATGACACTTTCTTAGAGAAGCCTTAAATAATCTCTTTCAGAAGTTAATTATTTTACACTCCTGCATCTATGTTATTGTCACAGTACTTAAACACAATATGTAATTTTGTATGGATTTCCATGATTATTTGTTTAATGATTCCACACTCCAGCCCCACCAACAAAGAACAAAACAAAACAAAAAACTAGGCTCTCGGCTACAGGAAGGCAGAGTCCATGTGTTCCTGGTACCTAGCAGTCTCTGACATATTGTAGATATTCAATGACCATTCTAGTCAGGTGTGAATGAATGAGTTGTCCTTAAAGACGTTATTATGAATTCAAACTTTATTACCAATTCAAGGACAGGTGTTTGGGAATCATGAGTTGGATTAACCGTTTCCTTTTTACAGATACTACAGAAGAGATGAAATTATTATTCCTGCTATATGAAATTATTATGACTATTAAACAGTTCTGAGGTAGGAGATTAGGTCTCCTCATTCCCAACCCAGAGTTATTAATACTCTCATGTTATATCAGTTTATTTACCACATGTATTTCTTGGGATCTCTTTTCTGCCTCCAAGTCAGTGATCAACATCTCCATTACAAAAATTATGTTTCATCCAGGGTTTTGTGGGTCATGAAGCTTATACAATTCTGGGGACGATTTTCAAGCAAAATAAAATAAAATTTTAAATACAATATTACTTGGCCATAAAAAAGAATGAAATAATGCCATTTGCAGCAACATAGATAGACCTAGAGATTGTCATATTGAGTGAAGTAAGTCAGACAGAGAAAGACAAATACCATATGATATCGCTTATATGTGGAATCTAAAAATAATGGTACAAATGAACTTATTTACAAAACAAATAGAGTCACAGATGTAGAAAACAAACTATGGTTACGGGGGGAATTGTGGGGAGGGAGGGTTAAATTGGGAGAATGGGATTCAGATACACACACTACTATATATAAAATAGATAACTAATAAGGACATATTGTATAACACAGGGAACTCTACTCGATACTCTGTAATGACCTATATGGGAAAAGAATCTAAAAAAGAGTGGATATATGTATATGTATAACTGATTCACTTTACTGTACACCTGAAGCTAACACAACATTGTAAATCAACTATACTCCAATAAAAATTATTAAAAAAAATTGGAAACAAAACTCAGTTGGTTCAATAGGTGGTTGAAGATGCTGGATGTAATAGCTATAGCAAGAGGGCTAGAAATAAGTTAACTGATTACAAAGAAGTAACTGAGAATCAGATACTATCCTTCTAAAATAAAAATCTGCAACTCAGCCTACCTCTAGCTAGATCCCAGTAACAGTTGAGGCCATACTGAAGCTGCCTGAATTGATAGGAAGGGACCTGTCACAGAGCATAAATTGGAGAGGAAAGAGACAGTGATCTTAACTCACTTTGGTTAAAATAACTTATTTTGCTTTCTAAATTTTTCAAGATATATTATCACATGAACACATCATTAGAGACCCTCCCAGGCCCCTGGAAGGTGACAACGGAAAAAAAGAACCTTTAAAATTAAGCTCCATTAGTTTTATAATAAACACTCCTCTGCTTATATGTTTTTTTTATAATAGCTCTTGAAGCTTGCTCTCCCTGGCCTGCTCCTTTCGTTCTTACTCTCTCTTGTGTCTGCTCAGAAAATTGAATTTATCAAACTGCCAGGTTCCTAACACCATCTTACCGGCTGGTCAACTATTTTTCCCACCCTCCTACTGATTTGTTTATTTCGGTTTCTCTCCCTAGGGATTTTTGTTCACTTTTAGAGAGAGGAAAAATATGTCTTCAACTCTGAACATTTAAAAGCTTCTCTGGAGAGCCTTTTCACCTCTGAGTCAAGTTCAAAACATTTATGGCTCTTACAGCATAAAATGGCACACTCAGGTATTATTCCTAGAGCTCAAATGCTACATATATGTATATTTAAGGTGTAACATTGATCTTTTAAAGAGTGTATATTCCCTTTCACAGGGAAGGAAGTTAGAAGTTAGAAACAGTTCAAAGACAAGCCTGATTGGCCTACAGTCAGCAGGTGTCCCTCTCATTCTATAATGGTCTTCAGATTCCTGCCCGGATACACTTATACAACCTATTTCTCTACACACTTCTGTGTCTTGCATCTCTACCTATTGCATTTGTCTCATTTTCCATGAATTCTTGGCTCATTTCTTCCCCTATATTCATTTCAGTGAAATAGAGAACAATGGCTTTGGGAGTAAATATGCATTCAGTATTTATTAATTCCTCCTTTTATGAAGTACTGCATTTGGTATACCCAGCTCTATGACTTTGACTGTAAACTCTATACACACAAGAGCTACATCCTTTCCTATTTATATTCTTCATACTGTCTAGCACAAAGACTTAGACATATGAGGCATTAAATACATTTATGGAAATTTGGACTGTTGATCAATTGTATTGATTACTTATTAGAATCTGAAAGGATAGAATTCCAGAACTAAAAAAAAGGAATTAAAAAAAAGTTTTATTGGAGTATAGTTGATTACGAAGGGATAATTAAGGCTACTGATATTATTATTATTATCGTTAAAGATTTGTTTTTTACCTGGTAAATCTCCTCTTGGAATGCATGTCCATCATTCAACTTTTAATGATCAAACATCCATATTTTATCAATTGGAGGTTTAACTGCTAAAGTATATCCTTATATATGCATTGGATTCCATTTTTGAAAAAAAATCCCACAATTTATTTCTGGCAAGATGGGTAAATTTCATGAAACATAGGAGCCTACCACAGAGGGTCTTCTTTGTGAAGTCTTGTCATCTTGTTTGCAAGCTCTGATAGCTTTCAAGGGCAGGGAATAATTGAAATTACAACTGTACTCAAAATCCAAGGAAATGGACAGATATATGTCACCTAATTTAGAAAATAAATTGAGACTTCTAGCTCAACATGGCAGAGTAATATTACCCAAATATCCCCCTTCTTCTCCCAAGTTTCCACAAAAAATGAGGAAAATAAAGGCAAAAATGAATATAAGGCTAGCAAATTGTGCCTGGCTTAGATTAGAAATTCTAAGGAAATGCTTTAAGACATAATGGAAATGAAACTGTTTTAATGAAGAAAGACAATCTAGAGAACTGGTAACACAAACACATATAAAAATTCCATCACCAACTTCTCAAGTTCATACACTAAATTTCTTTCCCTTCACACACTCTTTCAGAGAGCATTTTCTATTTACTATGTTTTGAGCTAAGAGTCTGTACGAAAAAGAGCAGGTGACCTTTCAAAAGTTACCAGAGAAATTAATTAAAAGACTTTTTTTTTTGCCTTTACAACATCTTGACAATGTTGATGTTGTATTCTCATTTTACAAGTGAAAAAAAAAATGAGGCTTAGAGTTTACCCAACATTGTACTTGATGTTAATGGTGAAAATTTCACTTGAATCCAGGTTCACTTGACCCCAATGTACTTGTCTTAACCATGGGTAACTGATTCTTCAGAGACAGAGCTAGCTATGTCTTATACTCTGAGACTGTTCAGGTACTCACCAATAATAGATTCATATGCATTATGAATTAATGTTGACAGTTTTAAAATTTTTAACAGAAGAGTGAGACTCCAAAACTAACAAACAAAAACCTTTTTTTGTTTGTTAGTTTTGGTATAACTCAAGAAGGATGCTGCCATGTGAAAGCTAATCACTAAAAAAAAAAAAAAAAAAGAACCCTTTGTTGAGTGGGGTTATTTTTCCCTTCTCCATCCATAAAAAGTCACTGAATTATATGTGAAGTAATCAGAACATTAACCCAACAATTTCTCAAAGAGCTCATGGACTAGTAATTGACAAAAAAAAAAAAATGTTTCTAAGCTAAAGTAAAAATAAAGGTATAGTGTTTGATGTGCCATTTGGAGCTGGCCAAATGAAATCATAAAAAATGTTTTGAACTAGAAAATCAGAAGTTAATTCAATATCTCAGTCTCCAGATGCTTCACTAGGTTTTGGTTTAACTCCTAGAGGGTGACTTTCCTCACGTTTTTAGGGGTGTAAATAAAGGCTGTTCACAGCCTCAAGTCAGTGGGTTTGGGAGAGAAAGAAAGGCCTGAGAATAATTCATGTGAAGTGACTTGACAATAGTTTATGGCATCCTGTTTCTTTTGATGTGCGCGCGCGCATGCGCGCGCACACACACACACACACACGCACACACACACACTGGTGCTAAGAGTTCCAGTAAGAACAACCTTGAGCTGCTTTTATACGGATAGAAAGAGAAAAATAATAAATTATGTTTCCAATCACAGGTAATTCCTTAATGTGAGAGTTCTTAATATACTGTCACACACGGATTCTAGAAAAATACATTATTCTATTTATTTATTCAGTATTCATTCACTATTCATTGTTTCCGTTTCACATTGCTTTGTGCAGTTTAAAAAGAATCCACTTTGGGTAGAAAACGTGAAGGATGAGAGAAATATCCTATTTCTCAGCCCAGTTGTTCCTCAGTGGGCATGACAGATTTACAGTCACCATCACTGGCACAGCACCTCAAATCACCCTCTTTCCAATCACTTCTTTCTTCCCATTCTGCCCTAGGCATCTTGGTCTGGAATCTGCCTCCTGCCCTCCAGGCTTTTGAGACTGTCAATCGTTTTGTTCTATTACGTATCTGTCTTGTTTTATTTCCTAGTTTTGGATGTTTCCCAGGAGAGTTTAGAATCTCAATGAATGGATAAGGGGGATAAAAAATGAGTTTAGTCATAGGATCAAATATCCCCCAAATAATGTGAGTTTCATACTGCCTGATGACATTGGTTGGGATGATTGTTTATGTTCCTATGCTAACAAAATATAACTTTATCCTTCCTTCTTTTATTACAAAAGTTCACATCTACTATTCTAAGATGGAGTCAGCCTGGATTATGGAAAATCCCCCTCTTCATTTTCAAGCTTCATACATAGGTACCCTCATCCCCACTCAAATCCTCCAGAAATACGGAAAAAGGAGAGAGCAAGCAAGTCTTTTATATTCCATATATATGGTAATTTGATTTCTGATTTTCTGTCTTATGAACTGTTCTTTAGGAACAGTTACTATTCAAGAAATGTTCTACACAGTGTTAAGGAGGAATTGATTCCATATGTGTTTGAAAACTCATATCATTACATGGGGAGGGTTGCTTTATTATTTAACATTAAAAAATAATGATACATTTTCTTCTGATTTTCTGAAATGTTATCACTACAGTACAACTTCATATTTGTACAGAACTTTGTACTAACACAAGTTTTCTTGTAGAAATACTTTATTATGCAATTGAGTATAACTCCAACTCATGTATAATGATTTCTTTTTGCCAGCTCAGTTTTCTAGTTATTATTGATTGCCCACATTTTGTACATATTGCTCATAACAAAGAATGCTTGGTCAGATAATTATTGTGCTAGATGCTGGTAAATGAGGCAATACAATTAGCTTCAAAGAAAGTTAGTGTACTTTCCCACCTCAATTTATCACAAACCCCATTGGATTCCCTATGGAAACATAAAGGGTCAGATTCAGCAAGTGAAGGAATAATTCTAACACGGTAATTGCTTTTCCATTAGTTGTCATCACTGTAGAAATGTGGTTAAGAATTAAGTGCACTCTTCATCAAAATGATTAGACTATTAACTGTACAATCTCTTTTTGGAGTTTGTTTTTATGATTATCTGATAATTCAACTCTTTTTCTATTTCTGGGGACATTTAATTTAAGAGCCTTATTCCATCTCTACAAACTGAGCAAAGTAAAGAAATTCTAACCCTTGACTTAATTAATTTAAAAAGAAAAAGCTTTTTTTTCTTGCATTCCAGATGCATTAGGGAATAATGAATTTCTCCATAAAAATAAAGGATGTGTTCCAGTAATCACTATATTTTTAATTTTCATAAACACTGTAATGTGAATCATATCATTTTTCTTGTCATAATAGTCAATGATCTTAAAAAATAATTGAATATTAAAAATATCTGAATGCAATATTCCCAGGACACACACTATTTTAAAAGCAGCTAATATTTAAAAAGCATATCGGGTTTGGAATTTTATTTTAATTACCAGTTTCTTCTTAATAAATAATTTATTAGATTACATTTAGTTCCTCTATTCAGGCATAATAGTATTTAAATCTTTCTTTCTTTCCTTTTTTTTAAAAAAATTATTTATTTAATTTATTTACTTTTGGCTGTGTTGGGTCTTTGTTGTTGCATGCGGGCTTTCTCTAGTTGTGACAAGCGGGGGCTACTCTTCGCTGCGGTGCACGGGCTTTTCATTGTTGTGACTTCTCTTGCTGTAGAGCACAGGCTCTAGGCACCGGGCTTCAGTAGTTGTGGTGCACGAGCTTAGTTGCTCCACAGCATGTGGGATCTTTCTGAACCAGGGCTCGAACCCGTGTCCCCTGCATTGGCAGGCGGGTTCTTAACCACTGCGCCACTAGCGAAGCCCTTTCTCTTCTTTATTAAATGTTATTTCATCATTGGGATGAGTTCCACCTAAAAGAAAATCTATTTTACCTGTATAAATTGAAAATAATTTTACATTGGTTTATCTGTGCACATAATCAAAATGGAATTATATTCTATGAGTTTCAGTGCCTCTAGTATTGAATGGCTAAACTCAAGTTCTGTTGCTGTATTTGATAAGATTGCACATTTGCTTTTGGTGTCTTCTATCTAATGATGGTTTAAAACAAAGCTTATTAAATCATGGTTCCCACCCATTCAATGGCTCACATTGAAGAGAAATACTATGTGCATCTGCTTAATGTTCTATATCTATAAGAGTGCTTTTTCTTTTGTGTGTGTGTGGGGGGGGATTATTTCTGCTTTGTGGGATATTAAATGTAAGCCCTTGATTTATGTTTCCTGTGTTGAGAAAGTTCTCAGGTTTTTAGAATCTCACTGAGCACAGGATTAAATAGTAAAATAATAATATAGTTCTACATTCTTTAGAATACTCTATTTTTAGATAAAAGGGAATCACACATGTTCTATACTGCTATCACAGAATGTGGTTAACCTTTCATGAACCAAGAGTCTTGAATCTCAGAAGGTAGGATAATAGGAGCAGTTATATATTTAGTACTCCTCATTCCTTTTAGCCTTCTCTCGGTCCACCTTTTTTTAAAATCTGCCAATAGAAAAATGGGCATGGTAGGGAAAAGAATATTAAGCTCTCTAGTTTGGCTATTGTAATACTAAGTGGGTGGCAGAATAAATCAGAAAATTTATCCCCTATTCTACTTTTCTTATTTAAACTGCTATTGTCTCAGAATTTAGCCTAAAATTCTTTAGCTGAGAATGTGTAGCATGAACCTCTGCATTCTAAAGACTGCTACAACAAGTGTAGGCACTATCACTACTTATCTCCAAACAATATTTAGATTAGACTGGAGACACTGAGAAAACCTGCTTTGGAAGATACTTACAGGAATAAGAGGTTGTGAATTTTCCCCTCCTTCCAGGTAGGGGAGGCGAATGCTCCTTTCCCTTCCCATTAAATAAAGCTGAGTAAAGGGATCCCAAGAGAATCACTCCCAAAACTTGGACTGCCTACAAGAAGGAGGGAAGGCATCCTATTTCTGGACTGGATGCTTGTTGAGCTGCAAATCTTAGGCCTTATGCTGCCACTGGAGATAAATGCAAAAGAGTTCTGAATAAATGCAAAATCCCAGAAATGTGAGTTTTAAGCCAACCAAGAAGTTGGTGGCTATCTCCTGCCTGCATAATTTTGAAGGTAGAAGATTGGCTGAAGTCATCTTATTATAGCCAGATAAGGCAAGAAAACTTAGCAAGGACTAAGTACTATCAGAGACTTGGCAGTCTTAAAAGCAACTCACCCAAGAGGGCTGGCCAATGAGGTGAAGGGCTTTAGCAAAAAGATGCTAGGTTTTTCTGCCATCTCTTGTTTGCTGGACAAGAGATGGAAGAGGGTGTATGTGACTGTGCAGGGGATACATCAAAGAGTCAAGGAAGAGGACAGTGTGAAGATCCCTGCAGGGGAGCAGGGAAGGAGGATGTTCCAAACACAAAAATGGACTTTGAAAAAGAAAGTCAACTTTTTGACAGTGCCCATGATGAAGGGCAACAAGAGCCACATTAAACAAACAAACAAACTAGACACATAAAGCATTTGCCTTTCTTCCTCCAAGACCTTCTTCCAATGCTCCCAATTCCAGATGGTCAGAAGCATAAGAGCAGTGGGGGAAGGAGTAGAAAACTTAATTAAATAGAAAATAAAATCAAGATGATACCTCCCTCTCCCACAGGTAATTCTACAAGCCATTGTCAGGCCTAAGCAGATCAAGAGGGGAAGAGCAGTAGGTCAGGCTGAAGTTGAACCTTTGACTTGGACTGCCCTGATATAGTAACAGAGTGGATGGAGGTCTGACCAAGATGCTCTCCAGAGGTAGATAAGCTAGATACTACAGAGTGTGTTTTCAGGCACTGGTAGGAGAAAAATAAAACTGTTTTATGATTAGCCCCTACTCTATATTCAGCCCGATTGCAAATCAGTTCCTCATTTTGGCATAAATTGTTTTAACCTCTCATCTATTCCCTTGTCTTTTGGTAATAGTACTGGTTTTCATTTTAGGATTCTCTCTGCTAAGAATTCATGTTTTGGGGAAAATAAACACCTTCCCTGACTCTGAAAATGAGGCATATAGCTCACGCCAAAATACTTCAGCATAAGCTCATCTCCTGGACACATTCTTAGTTGAAAATGGACAGCAACCAAACCTCTGGGGCTTGGGCTGCAGGGGCAGGTTTCAGTACTCACATGGCAGCTGCAGGGACCTTGGAGGTGCCGCCAGGCTGTGCCTTCTGAATCTCTCTGCTCAAGAGATGGCCCCAGCAACTTGTATTCTTCCTTCTGGCCCTGTACCCAGTGTACTATCCAGTCCATTGGACTTGTACTCATGCTTCTTCTCTGACCGTCAGATCCATGGAAGGTGAGACTTCATTCCCATTTCTGAGGCAAGGGCTGCCTGATAGACTGGAGAAGATAATTACAGAAATGTTTTCTTTTAGATAATCTCAGAACACCATCAGCTCAACAGTTACAGAGCTACTATAATCGAGTCTTCAGGAATTGCCTGATTTTTCAAGGATAAAAATGCTGAAGTGCAAACGTTTATCTTTTTACAGTCAAGGTGATAAGGATCTAGAAGAGATAACAGGAAGTAGGCATGGCTCCAAGTGTGATTAAATGTAAGGAGAGCTTCGGGAAGATCCCCATCACTAGCCAGAATGTTCAGTACTTTTTGGATATTTCTGCATAAGTTGTATTTTACTTTGGATGTTACTCAATTCACTATTCTTAATTGTATGGTAGCAACAGAAAAATAATTTCATATCTTTGACATGGAAGCTTTAATGCAAATTTCAAAATAGATAACATTATTAAAGATGGCTATGAAACTGCTAGAATCTGTGTGGTTTGTATTATGTTACCTCTTCTGAAACAAACTTGAACCAAACATAAAATCACCAGAACACCCAATACCAGTGGTTTATATATCACCCATCTCTCTCACATGGGGTTTGAACTTTTCAAGAATGCATGGGAGCAATCATGAAACTCCTTACTGACAAAGGTAGTTTACACTTCTTTTCAAGTACATGTCACATTAAGTAATTAGATATTGTATTTAATTACATTCCAGCCTCCTGTGGTGATATTTGGAGTAGCACCCTGGCTGATTTACGTTATAGACTGCCCATATAATATCTTGTACAATATTTCAAGGAGAACTTAAGCTGTGTCTCCTAGAATGTAATGGAACAGTTATATTCATCTATATAAGACTTGCCAGCATATAACACAGTTGCCTGGAAGCATGTCAACACCAACCATCAAGCTCATGATAGGTGTCTGCCAAGAAGATGACCAAAGCACATAAAGACATTCTGCAGTGGCTACAGACTCTAGGACTCCTAGAAAAAACAAATGTGGTTTTGCATTAAGTTTGGAAGAAGTGGTGTTGATTCTTGGTACTGAACATTTTATAGCTCATTGTCATAATTAACTATTCTGCGTAGAATGAATAGAATGTAAAATCTATATATGCTTTAACCGCCCCCCCAAAAGATGAAGTTGTACCTATTTTACACTTATACTTTTGGAGTTAATATAATTTATTTTTCTATAATAGTAGTTTTGGTTAACATTTTTGTCTTATTTGTGGTAAACTCCAGAGGCATGAAAATCTTTGAATTTCTACAGGAAACTGTGCAGTTTATTTTATACTTTTCATTTAAGCCTGTGAGAAACATTTTCTCAATAATGCTGATTAACTATGTAGCCACCTTTTTGTTATATAGAGATCTTCCATGTTTTATTTAGTGATGACAACTGTTCTGAGATAGTTTCTGTTGACCAGTGAATGACTATAAACAAAACAGAAAACAATTTCCTCCTAAGGGTAACTCCACTCACTTTTCACCATCTTCTTGAAGTGTCTTAGCTCTACTATTGATATAATGTTTCAAAATTTCTTGCAGAAAATTGTTACAGGTAGTTCTCTACAGATGTTTATAAATTTTCTCTGAATGTGCTTGTGACCAATGTCAGAGGAAAATTTTATATTTGTTATAAAACATAAGCAGCAGCTACAAATTGAGGACAAAATTGTAGTTGCCAAACTAACTCTTTTCAGAATTACCTGGGGGGGATTTTGAGAAGCAGAGCTTTCCTGTCTTGCCCAGACATATTGAATCAGAATACCTCAGGCTGGAGCCTAGAAATCTCAAAAAAACAAAAAATAAACAAAAAAACCTTTCCCAGTTTAGGGGGCCATTGTTTTAAAGTGAATGGTGATACCAAATTTGCCAGAGTGACAGAGAGATCTGTAGGTGTATGTCTTTAACTGTTAAAAGTTCAAACTTCTAGACTCTGGGAGAAACAGAGTATCAAGCCCTATATAATTAGGAAATAAAGCAGCAAATTAGAAATGAAACAAAATGACTACAGAATAGTCAAATTAATTGAAATATTTGAGCCATAAATGTACAAATCTTCTTAAAAAAAGATATATTTTATATAATATCCAGATATTTTCATCAAGAGAAAGTCAAAATTGGTCACCACAATAATAATTCTTTGCATTCTTACAGTGATTTGTTGTTTTTTTGTATATACTTCGATGCATAGTATCTCTTTTGTCTTCAAAACAGTGAAACAGGGACAGGGAAGGTTCTGGTGTCCTCATTTTCAGAGAGTTCTTCCCAATATTGCAGAGAATTGGAAACAAGGCCCAGAAATCCCTGTGTGCTGATCAATCAATCAGCCACTTCGAGGGGCAGAACTTAGGAGATTGTCAGTCATCTCATATTATTTTAGGGTGACAGTTAAGTATTATAATGCATTTATTGTAAATGCTTCAGGTAAAGTTTGCAACTTAAAGGGGAGCTTTATCTATCTAGAAATCTTCATTCCTTAAAGGATTACGTAAGATAACATTGCTACATAAATTTGTAGGCTGGAAGGGATATTAAAGTGCATTTAGTCTAGTTTTCTCATTTTGTAGATGAAGACCCTAAGGCTCAAAGATTTGTGTGGTTTGCCTAGTGATTCAAAACTAAACCTGACCAATTTTTGGAAAAAGGACATCTCTCCTAAACTATGTTCCATATTATGGATTGGTTAAAAAGAGTAAAATACATTGGTGAGTGATTTATGTTAGTTCAATTTGCTAATAATGTTAACTTTAAATTTCACTTTTCCTGTAACATAATATATTTTGTAATACTTTAAACCAAAGTAATCTCTTTATCTTCAAAATAAGTTATTATAAAACTGAGATATAGTTGATAATTTTACTCATAAGGGATTTCACCCCCACCCAAATTAAAATTTTCCCTCTTTATTTGAGCACTAATAATGGTGTTTTCAAAGGAGCAGCAAAAGTGAAATATTTTCTTTTAATTTCTTAATAAAGTATAAGCATTTTTACTTTGCTATTATGGAACTGGCCAGAAAATTACATAAAACAATATTTTGAGGGAGTATTCTGGTTGATTTTAAATCATTGTGCTACTTGAAATTTTTAATGTTTAAATAACTCCACAAGTTATTACATTCATCAATATCGATTCATGCATTGTAGATATAAACATACTTAAGGATAAGAAATGGATTCTATGTGCTTTCTATAACCTGAGAAGTTAATGAATGTGGCAACATTTTAAAGGATGAGGTAGCAGAAATGTTCTGCTTTATAATCAAAATACTATCTTCATACTTAAAGGTCATTATTTTCCAGCACAGTGAAATTCTTACCTTAAGATGTTAAAATGGACATATATCTTAATAGTTTATCAAATATTTTCAGTGACAATAATCTGAAAACATGGGAAAAAAACTGACACCACTGATTCAGGTGCAACAACACTGGATAAAATGTTTGTTATGGTCTAATGGGAAACAAGTTTATTCTGTCTTATCAGGAATTTTCTTTTTCTTATTTTTTTTGTAAGTTTCTGCTTTATAAAAAAGTGAATCAGTTATACATATACATATGTTCCCGTATCTCTTCCCTCTTGCATCTCCCTCTCTCCCACCTTTCCTGTTCCACCCCTCTAGGTGGTCACAAAGCACCGAGCTGATTTTCCTGTGCTATGCGGCTGCTTCCCACTAGCTAGCTATTTTACGTATGGTACTGTATATATGTCCATGCCACTCTCTCGCTCCGTCAAAGCTTACCATTCACCCTCCCCATATCCTCAAGTCCATTCCCTAGTAGGTCTGTGTCTTTATTCCTGTCTTACCCCTAGATTCTTCATGACATTTTTTTTCTTAAATTCCATATATATGTGTTAGCATACGGTATTTGTCTTTCTCTTTCTGACTTACTTCACTCTGTATGACAGACTCTAGGTCCATCCACCTCATTACAAATAGCTCAATTTCATTTCTTTTTATGGCTGAGTAACATTCCATTGTATATATGTGACACATCTTCTTTATCCATTCATCCAATGATGGACACTTAGGTTGTTTCCATCTCTGGGCTATCGTAAATAGAGCTGCAATGAACATTTTGGTACATGACTCTTTCTGCATTATGGTGCTCTCAGGGTATATGCCCAGTAGTGGGATTCTGGGTCATATGGTAGTTCTAGTTTTAGTTCTTTAAGGAACCTCCATACTATTCTCCATAGTGGCTGTACCAATTCACATTCCCACCAGCAGTGCAAGAGTGTTCCCTTTTCTCCACACCCTCTCCAGCATTTATTGTTTCTAGATTTTTTGATGATGGCCATTCTGACCGGTGTGAGATGATATCTCATTGTAGTTTTGATTTGCATTTCCCTAATGATTAATGATGTTGAGAATTCTTTCATGTGTTTGTTGGCAGTCTGTATATCTTCTTTGGAGAAATGTCTATTTAGGTCTTCTGCCCATTTTTGGATTGGGTTGTTTGGTTTTTTGTTATTGAGCTGCATGAGATGCTTGTAAATTTTAGAGATTAATCCTTTGTCAGTTGCTTCATTTGCAAATATTTTCTCCCATTCTGAGGGTTGTCTTTGGTCTTGTTTACGGTTTCCTTTGCTGTGCAAAAGCTTTGAAGTTTCATTAGGTCCCATTTGTTTATTTTTGTTTTTATTTCCATTTCTCTAGGAGGTGGGTCAAAAAGGATCTTGCTGTGATTTATGTCACAGAGTGTTCTGACTATGCTTTCCTCTAAGAGTTTGATAGTTTCTGGCCTTACATTTAGGTCTTCAATCCATTTTGAGCTTATTTTTGTGTATGGTGTTAGGGAGTGATCTAATCTCATACTTTTACATGTACCTGTCCAGTTTTCCCAGCACCACTTATTGAAGAGGCTGTCCTTTTCTCCACTGTACATTCCTGCCTTATTTATCAAAGATAAAGTGACCATATATGTGTGGGTTTATATCTGGGCTTTCTATCCTGTTCCCTTGATCTATATTTCTGTTTTTGTGCCAGTACCATATTGTCTTGATTACTGTAGCTTTGTAGTATAGTCTGAAGTCAGGGAGGCTGATTCTTCCAACTCTGTTTTTCATTCTCAAGATTCCTTTGGTTATTCGGGGTCTTTTGTGTTTCCATACAAATTATGAAATTTTTTCTTCTAGTCTGTGAAAAATGCCAGTGGTAGTTTGATAGGGATTGCATTGAATCTGCAGATTTCTTTGGGTAGTAGAGTCATTTTCACAATGTTGATTCTTCCAATGCAAGAACATGGTATATCTCTCCATCTATTTGTATCATTTTTCATTTCTTTCATCAGTGTCTTACAATTTTCTGCATACCGGTCTTTTCTCTTTTCTAGGTTTAATCCTAGATATTTTATTCCTTTTGGTGCAATGGTAAATGGGAGTGTTTTCTTGATTTCACTTTCAGATTTTTCATCATTAGTGTTTAGGTATGCCAGAGATTTTTGTGCATTAAGTTTGAATCCTGCTACTTTACCAAATTCATTGATTAGCTCTAGTAGTTTTCTGGTAGCATCTTTAGGATTCTCTATGTATAGTATCAAGTCATCTGCAAAGAGTGACAGTTTTACTTCTTCTTTTAAAATTTGGATTCCTTTTATTTCCTTTTCTTCTCTGATTGCTGTGGCTAAAACTTCCAAATCTATGTTGAATAAGAGTGGTGAGAATGGGCAACCTTGTCTTGTTCCTGATGTTAGTGGAAATACTTTCAGGTTTTCACCATTGAGGATGATGTTGGCTGTGGGCTTGTCATATATGGCCTTTATTATGTTGAGGAAAGTTCCCTCTATGCCTACTTTCTGCAGGGTTTTTATTATAAATGGGTGTTGTATTTTGTTGCAAGCTTTCTCTGCATCTATTGAGATGATCATATGGTTTTTCTCCTTCAATTTGTTAATATGGTGTATCACGTTGATTGATTTGCATATATTGAAGAATCCTTGCGTTCCTGGAAAAAAGCCCACTTGATCATGCTGTATGATCCTTTTAATGTGCTGTTGGATTCTGTTTGCTACTATTTTGTTGAGGATTTTTGCATCTATGTTCATCAGTGATATTGGCCTGTAGTTTTCTTTCTTTGTGACATCCTTGTCGGGTTTTGGTATCAGGGTGATGGTGGCCTCGTAGAATGAGTTTGGGAGTGTTCCTCCCTCTGCTATATTTTGGAAGAGTTTGAGAAGGATAGGTGTTAGCTCTTCTCTAAATGTTTGATAGAATTCTCCTGTGAAGCCATCTGGTCCTGGGCTTTTGTTTGTTGGAAGATTTTTAATCACAGTTTCAATTTCAGTGCTTGTGATTGGTCTGTTCACATTTTCTATTTCTTCCTGATTCAGTCTTGGCAGGTTGTGCATTTATAAGAATTTGTCCATTTCTTCTAGGTTGTCCATTTTATTGGAATAGAGTTGCTTGTAGTAATCTCTCATGATCTTTTGTATTTCTGCCATGTCAGTTGTTACTTCTCCTTTTTTATTTCTAATTCTATTGCTCTGAGTCTTCTCCCTTTTTTACTTGATGAGTCTGGCTAATGGTTTATCAATTTTGTTTATCTTCTCAAAGAACAAGCTTTTAGTTTTATTGATCTTTGCTATTGTTTCCTTCATTTCTTTTCCATTTATTTCTGATCAGATTTTTATGATTTCTTTCCTTCTGCTAACTCTGGGGTATTTTTGTTCTTCTTTCTCTAATTGCTTTAGGTCCAAGGTTAGGTTGTTTATTCGAGATGTTTCCTGTTTCTTAAGGTAGGATTGTATTGCTGTAAACTTCCCTCTTAGAACTGCTTTTGCTGCATCCCATAGGTTTTGGGTTGTCGTATCTCCAATGTCATTTGTTTCTAGGTATTTTTTAATTTCCTCTTTGATTTCTTCAGTGATCACTTCGTTATTAAGTAGTGTATTGTTTAGCCTCCATGTATTTGTATTTTTTACAGATCTATCCCTGTAATTGATATTTAGACTCATAGCATTTTGGTTGGAAAAGATACTTGATATAATTTCAATTTTCTAAAATTTACCAAGGCTTGATTTGTGACCCAAGATATGATCTATCGTGGAGAATGTTCCATGAGCACTTGAGAAAAATGTGTATTCTATTGTTTTTGGATGGAATGTCCTATAAATATCAATTAAGTCCATCTTGTTTAATGTATCATTTAAAGCTTGTGTTTCCTTATTTATTTTCATTTTGGATGATCTGTCCATTGGTGAAAGTGGGGTGTTAAAGTCCCCTACTATGAAAGTGTTACTTTTGAAATCCCCTTTTATGGCTGTTAGTATTTGCCTTATGTATTGAGGTGCTCCTATGTTGGGTGCATATATATTTACAATTGTTATATCTTCTTCTTGGATCGATCCCTTGATCATTATGTAGTGTCCTTCTTTGCCTCTCCTAATAGTCTTTATTTTAAAGTCTATTTTGTCTGATATGAGAATTGCTACTCCAGCTTTCTTTTGGTTTCCATTTGCATGGATTATCTTTTTCCATCCCCTCACTATCAGACTGTATGTGTCTCTAGGTCTGAAGTGGGTCTCTTGTAGACAGCATATATATAGGTCTTGTTTTTGTATCCATTCATATAGTCTGTGTCTTTTGGTGGGAGCATTTAATCCATTTACATTTAAGGTAATTATTGATATGTTCATTCCTATTCCCATTTTCTTAATTGTTTTGGGTTTGCTATTGTAGGTCTTTTCCTTGTCTTGTGTTTCTTGCCTAGAGATCCTTTAGCATTTGTTGTAAAGCTGGTTTGGTGGTGCTGAACTCTCTCAGTTTTTGCTTGTCTGTAAAGGTTTTAATCTCTCCATCAAACCTTAATGAGATCCTTGCTGGGTAGAGTAATGTTGGTTGTAGGTTTTTCTCCTTCATCACTTTAATTATGTCCTGCCAGTCCCTTCTGGCTTGCAGAGTTTCTGCTGAAAGATCAGCTGTTAACCTTATGGGGATTCCCTTGTGTGTTATTTGTTGTTTTTCCCTTGCTGCTTTTAATATGTTTTCTTTGTATTTAATTTTTGACAGTTTGATTAATATGTGTCTTGGCGTATTTCTCCTTGTATTTATCCTGTATGGGACTCTCTGTGCTTCCTGGACTTAACTATTTCCTTTCCCATATTAGGGAAGTTTTCAACTATAATCTCTTCAAATATTTTCTCAGTCCCTTTCTTTTTCTCTTCTTCTTCTGGAACCCCTATAATTCGAATGTTGGTGAGTTTAACATGTCCCAAAAGTCTCTGAGACTGTCCTCAGTTCTTTTCATTCTTTTTTCTTTATTCTGCTCTGCAGTAGTTATTTCCACTATTTTATCTTCCAGGTCACTTATCCATTCTTCTGCCTCAGTTATTCTCCTATTGATCCCATCTAGAGTATTTTTAATTTCATTTATTGTGTTGTTCATTGTTGCTTGTTTCATCTTTAGTTCTTCTAGGTCCTTGTTAAATGTTTCTTGCATTTTGTCTATTCTATTTCCAAGATTTTGGATCATCTTTACTATCATTATTTTGAATTCTTTTCAGGTAGACTGCCTATTTCCTCTTCATTTGTTAGGTCTTGTGGGTTTTTATCTTGCTCCTTCATCTGCTGTGTGTTTTTATGTCTTCTCATTTTGCTTATGTTACTGTGTTTGGGGGTCTCCTTTTCGCAGGCTGCAGATTCGCAGTTCCCGTTGTTTTTGGTGTCTGTCCCCAGTGGCTAAAGTTGGTTCCGTGGGTTGTGAAGGCTTCCTGGTGGAGGGGACTAGTGCCTGTGTTTTGATGGATGAGGCTCGATATTGTCTTTCTGGTGGGCAGGTCCACGTCTTGTGGTGTGTTCTGGGGTGTCTGTGGCCTTATTATGATTTTAGGCAGCCTCTCTGCTAATGGGTGGGGTTGTGTTCCTGTCTTGCTAGTTGTTTGGCATAGGGTGTGCAGCACTGTAGGTTGCTGGTCGTTGAGTGAAGCTGGGTGCTGGTGTTGAGATGGAGATCTCTGGGAGATTTTCACTGTTTGATATTATGTGGAGCTGGGAAGTCTCTTGTGGACCAGTGTTCTGAAGTTGGCTCTCCCACCTCAGAGGCACAGCAGTGACTCATGGCTGCAGCACCAAGAGCCTTTCATCCACTCGGCTCAGAAAAAAAGGGAGAAAAAGTAGAAAGAAAGAAAGAAAGAAAGAAAGAAAGAAAGAAAGAAAGAAAGAAAGAAAGAAAGAAAGAAAGAAAGGAAGGAAGAAAAGAAGAAGGGAGGGAGGGAGGGAGGGAGGGAGGAAGGAAGGAAGGAAATAAAGAAAGGAGATAAAATAAAAAACCCTAGGACAAATTGTGGAAGAAAAGCTTCCACAAAATCTCACACAGAAGCATACATATACACCCTCACAAAAAGAGGAAAAGGGGAAAACATCATAAATCTTGCTCTCAAAGCCCACCTCCTCAATTTGGGATGATTCGTTTTCTATTCATCTATTCCACAGATGCAGGCTGCATCTAGTTGATTGTGGAGCTTTAATCCGCTGCTTCTGAGGCTGCTCGGAGGGATTTCCCTTTCTCTTCTTTGTTCTCACAGCTCCCTTGGCTCAGCTTTGGATTTGGCCCCGCCTTTACGTGTAGGTCGCCGGAGGGCGTCTGTTCTTCGCTCAGACAGGACGGGGTTAAAGGAGCAGCTGCTTCGGGGTCTCTGGCTCACTCAGGCCGGGCAGAGTGAGGAGCTCGGAGTGCGGCGCGAGCCTGCGGCGGCAGAGGCCGGCGTGACGTTGCACCAGCCTGAGGCGCGCCGTGCGTTCTCCCGGGGAAGTTGTCCCTGGATCCCGGGACCCTGGCAGTGGCGGGCTGCACAGGCTCCCCGGAAGGGGGTTGTGGATAGTTACCTGTGCTCGCACACAGGCTTCCTGGTGGCGACAGCAGCAGCCTAAGCGTCTCATGCCCGTTTCTGGGGTCTGCGCTTTTAGCCGCGGCTCGCGCTCCAGAGGGAGCTCCTTTAAGCAGCGCTCTTAATCCCCTCCACTCGCGCACCAGGAAACAAGGAAGAAATAGTCTCTTGCCTCTTCGGCAGGTCCAGACTTTTTCCCGGACTCCCTCCCGGCCAGCCGTGGCGCACTAACCCCCTGCAGGCTGTGTTCACGCCGCCAATCCCAGTCCTCTCCCTGCGCTCCGACCGAAGCCCGAGCCTCAGCTCCCAGCCCCACCCTCCCCGGCGGGTGAGCAGACAAGCCTCTCGGCTGGTGAATGCCGGTCGGCCCTGATCCTCTGTGAGGGAATCTCTAAGCTTTGCCCTCCACACCCCTGTTGCTGTGCTCTCCTCCGCGGCTCCAAAGCTTCCTCCCTCCGCCACCCGCAGTCTCCGCCCGCGAAGGTCCTTCCTAGTGTGTGGAAATCTTTCCTCCGTCACGGCTCCCTCCCACTGGTGCAGGTCCCGTCCCTATTCTTTTGTCTCTGTTTTTTCTTTTTTCTTTTGCCCTACCCAGGTACATGGGGACTTTCTTGCCTTTTGGGAGGTCTGAGGTCTTCTACCAGCGTTCAGTCGGTGTTCTGTAGGAGTCATTCCACATGTAGATGTATTTCTGGTGTATCTGTGGGGAGCAAGGTGATCTCCGTGTTTTACTCTTCCGCCATTTTCTGAAAAGCTCTATCAGTAATTTTCTGTCAGTGAGTGTCGCGCCCTCCACTGTTGTGAAGAAAGAAGTGTATAGTTCTTGAAACTGTTATTAAGATGAGTGGCAGTTTGGGGATAAACTTAACACCACTGAAGGTAAAGAAGAAGGATGAAGCAAAGCTGTGTCTTTATTGACCTTCTGTTACCCCTGAATCAACTCAACTCCAAAGGTTTGTCTCTTTTTGCTTCTACTTATTAAAGCCAATTAATGCCCTTTATTTTTGAAGCCACTTTGAGCTGGGTTTTCTGTTGCTTGTAAATGAATGCCTCTTAACTGATAGATCATGCTAAAATCTCAACTTGTACCTTATGCTGCTGACATTGATGCTGCATTTTTCTATGGGTTTATATCCAATGATGTAAATGTTGTAAAGCCTGAGGCTATATAAGTGTATCCACTTATGAATCAAACAAATAAATAAACTCTAGGTATGAAAACAGCCTCAAAAGGATTATTATAAAATTCCCCTAGTAGTATCATGAGGAATAAATATTAATGCCTTTTAATTGTTTTATAGTTTAAACTATTGACAGACAGCCTTGTGACCAGTTTTAAAGATGAGAGCAAATATTACTCAAAAGGATAAATTCATATCCATACCATCTCCACAGTAATTTTCTAAAAATTGCATTTGTCTTCTAGCTACTTTCTCAGGGAATGAATCTTTTACTTGAGAGTATAGTACTATAGTATTGAAGATTTGCCAAACTTTATTTCTTTAAGAAAGCTTTGCTACCCATATATGACTTTTATAGGATAGTTGGAAAAAGTTAAGAGAGATGGACAGTCTAAGTCACTGGCACAAAGCCATCTTTTTTGAGGTCGTTTACATCTGTCTGTCTTTTAGAAATCAAGGCATTTGTCTGGGTAACAGTTTCTATGGGGAATTTTTGGGCCAGGATGTAGCTTAGAACATTGACTCTTTCTGAGACTTCAAGTCCACCTCACCACCTGGCTGATAGCCACTCTTTCTTTGAAATGTGAATGCTTTATATGTCATGAACTTTGGTTCTACTCTCAGGACGTGACAGTAAGTAATACCAGCCATCCATGAAAAACAGATCCTTATTTTATTTTTTCTCACTTCTCTTGATGTTATAGGTAGTGACATGACTCCTACAAGATTGTAATAAGTATTTGTGAGTTCTTCCAGGTTTCTTCTTCCTTTCTCAACTCTATATTCAGCTCGCAATCCCCCTCAGCTACTCTCTGGCAGGACTCATCCTGTTCTGATCCATTCTCTGAGTTTAAGCTGTGCCTACACTAGAGTTTTGGCACATTTTACTACACCTGGAGAACTGACGATGGTTGTGGGGCTTTTAAAATAGTTATTTATATGAGTTATTGAGCAGAACTCTGGGAGGTATGGGCATAGGGGAACACTTCCTAATGGAAGAAAGAACTAAAATTCATAAGTTTGATTCAAGGTCAATAAATGAAATCCTGCCAATGAAGTAACTGAGCAAAGAATAATATCACTTTCTCAAATATCCTCTCATCATGAATCATGAATTTATTTTTGAACTCTAGGATAAAGGACTATAAAAAGAGAACAAGAACATCAAATGTCCTATATTTGTATTTTTCTTGGGAAAAAAATTGTGTAATAACATTGATGCCTGTGGCCTCTACTCTGAAAGGGAACTATGCTAGACCTTTGCCCCATGGTTACAAGAACGTTTGGGTTTTATAAATGAAGGTCATTAGCCCCCTTAATATTGACATAAGCTAACATTGGCAGTCTTGGCGCATACATTACCAGGCAGTGGTGGCATTTCTGGTAGACACCAGTGGGGGTGTTTGGGGGCAATGAAAACCTAAACTCTGACTTAATACAGGTAAACAGAAGAAATGGAAGAAAGGATAGAGTTCATTTTGTGCTTATGAGGGTCATGTTTTTGCAAACACATGAAACAATCCCTAGGGATTGTGCAGATGGTAAAGTGAAATAATGTTTATAGATAATACATGTGAAATACCTAATATGTATTAGGCACAAGGCTAAGTTCTTAACAATTAACATTATAATAATCCCATATGATAGAGCTGGCTGGGATTAGAAGCAAAGCAGTATGACTCTATATTTTTTAGACTTTTGCTTGTTAAAACTACTAGAATTTCTGTACTTTGTGGGAGTATTACTGTGATACTAGTTTTTCCCCCAAGGCAAAGGTGGATTTTGAAATTCAGGTTTATTTAATGGGTGCACAGTATAAGTGTGGGGAACTAAAAGGAATGAATATACCTTTAGCCTGTGGGCAAGCTATTACCTCTAACTTATTTCATCTGGTGATATTATTGTACCTCCATCACAGTGATCAGAGTGTAACTTCCTTCCCTTTAGGTTGAAGGGTACATTACTTCATTTATTAATTCAAAACAGTTGTTTTAAATGCCGGCCTACCATATGCCAGACATTGTAGTGAGCACAAGGATGCAGTGACAAACAGAAAAAGGGTAGAAGCTCTTCTGGAAAAATTACTTTCTAGCATGTAACTAGGAGCTAAAGAGTTGTGAACAATGGCTAATTGATTGATTAGCGTTTCAAAGAGGAGTGTGTTGAGGGGCTAAATATTCTGTGACTCAGAGCTAAAGAACTACCAGAGGGTGACTTAAAAACTAATTAACATATACTGCAGGATCTGATGAACCTCTGTCTCCTTTGTATTTATCTCTCTGTTTTTGTGTGTCTATTGTCTTATCTTCCTGTACATGTCCTTCATACTGCTTTCCTCTTCCACTTCTTTTCTCTTAAAATTTAGTCAAATATGGTGTAGCTAAATTAAGTATCCTTATTATTTTTCTTTTTCCTTTTGGCCCAGAAGGCTGAGATAGAGATTTTTTAAAAATTTTAATTTCAACTCCAAAGTAACATGTCAGTCCTTCTGGGGAGAAGAGATCTCATCTTCAGCGGAGGGGGTACTGCCAAATGGCTATGCATCCAGGAGGCAGTTGGAATGGGAAAGGAAGCAGGGACACTGGTGATGCTGCAAAGCCAATTAGGGTACCCTTATCATAAGAAGAAGAGACAGCTGTTGTTTTCAACATCTTTATTGTAGTATAATTGCTTTACAATGCTGTGTTAGTTTCTGCTGTACAACAGAGTGAATCAGCTGTATGTATACATATATCCCCATATCCTCTCCATCTTGAGTCTCCCTCCCACCCTCCCCATCCCACCCCTCTAAGCATTTTTCACAGAACTAGAACAAAAAATTTCTCACAATTTGTATGGACAAAAGACCCTGAATAGCCAAAGCAATCTTGAGAAAGAAAAATGGAGCTGGAGGAATCAGGCTTCTGGACTTCAGACTATACTACAAAGCTACAGTAATCAAGACAGTATGGTACTGGCACAAAAACAGAAATATAGATCAATGGAACAGGATAGAAAGCCCAGAGATAAACCCACGCATATATGGTCACCTTATCTTTGACAAAGGAGGCAAGAATATACAATGGAGAAAAGACAGCTTCTTCCATAAGTGGTGCTGGGAGAACTAGACAGCTACATGTAAAAGAATGAAATTAGAACATTTCCTAACACCCTACACAAAAATAAACTCATAATGGATTAGAGACCTAAATGTAAGGCCAGACACTATAAAATTCTTAGAGAAAATCATAGGAGGAACACTCTTTGACATAAATCACAGCAAGATCCTTTTTGACCCACCTCCTAAAGAAATGGAAATAAAAACAAAAATAAACAAATGGGACGTAATGAAACTTAAAACCTTTTGCACAGCAAAGGAAAACATAAACAATATGAAAAGAAGAGATATTTTTAAACATATGTCCATTCCAAAGTGAACTGAAGCCAAATTTCCACATTACTCATCAGTGAGAAAGTTCTTAACTCATTCTCCTTCATTCCTCTTTTCCTTTCTATTTTCCTCTGAAGGTAAAGAGGAAAGACAAATTATAAGCTCCTCTCCCAACTGGAGAGAAAAGGGAAAGTTTTGACTTTAAACCAGTGTTAAAGTTTTGAGTATTACATGGGGCAGGACATTTTAATGACAAAATTAAGACTAAATAGTGTGACTTTAAATGATTTGAGAACATTTTATATTGTCTAAAAGTGATCAGAAATGTAGGGGATTAACTTCATCATAGGGCAGAGGATGAGCTAGCCCAGAAGACCAAATGAAAGAGACAAGAAGACAAACATAATTTTGCTTCCTGAAAAGTTTGCTTTAGGATTTTACTTCATGCATTAAAACAGTTACATTTGCACAGATATGAGAATATCTACAGGGTATATACTGGGAGTAGATTTGGTAGGTTATAAGTTATGTACATGTTTAATTTTTTATACTAACTTTTAATATAATGCTAATTGTTTCTAATCAAGATGACCTTAATATTTCTTTCAGCTTGAATAAACCTGAGACAGGCTTCTTCCTGCCTCTTGGCCTCTGACCTCCCTCTTTTTCCCTCACCCCAGCCGGATGGCCTAAACACAGTGGTCATTCCCCTCCCTTATTTTAGAGCATTTATTTGAGAAAACTTACAACTCTAAATCCTTTCTCTGCCTCTTTGAAATGCAATTCTTTTAAAAATCCTCTTGCCAGTTTACAACCCAGGAGTGTGTTTCTCAAAGACCTGAGAGCTGTCCCTTTAGAAAGTAATCATTAAAGAAGAGGCAGCACTGTCTTACAGTCTCTGTGGTGCACCCTGAACTGAGTTTTAAGACTACCTCTGTCATGGAAACAGGAGAAAGTTCACTTTTCCTTTGGAAGAAGTCAGTTAGCAAGCACAGATGGCCCAGAATTCCCTTCATCACAGCTATGAAGAACTCTCCCACCATTTGTTTCCATGGAACTGTGTTAAATCTGAGCTCAGGCCTCTCTCCCCTACTGCAGTAGCCTTGAATAAAGTCTTCCTTGTCTGTCTAACCAGAATTCGCTGGTCATTTAGAATTCTGAAATTCTCTTGGGCAAATGTTGTCTGGTCCATACACTCTAGAGTAGGGCCTGCACAGGATGGCCCATTGAGCTAGATCTAGCCCTGTCTTTTTTTATGATCTGGGAACTAAGGAAGGTTTTTATGTTTGAAAGACTTGTAAAAGACAAAACCAAAGCCAAGAACAATATGCAGAGACCACATGTGGCCAAGCAAGCCTAAAATATTTACTATCCATCCCTTTACAGGAAAAATGGGCTTACCTCTGCCCTGAAGCTAAGGAAAACACTTATTTTGGTGCCTGGTCAGCTTTCACAGTCTGCTGTCTGCCTGTAAGAATTTAGAAACCCAGAGAGTTTTTATCTCTCAAATGGTTTCAGTTTCCTTTAGTCCAGGCTCTCAGGGCTTTTGCCAATTCAACATTTTCATAAATGTTGTGGATTTTTTTTTTATATCAAGGATAAAAGTGCTGGGTGCATCAGACTTCCATGGAACCACACTGTTAACCATTCTAGAATCTGCTTTGGCTGAGAGTAGCTCTAAGGTGCTCAATTAATCCTTTCAGAGTTTTTATAAGTGGGCTTTCCAGTGATACTCTTGGTTTTGTCTTTTCCCTGAGGCCATGCTTTACAGGCACTATCCCCACCCACTTTTCCATATTTGGTCTCTTTCCTGAAGCCGATTTGGTGAGAAATAGTTTTATCTTCCATCCCTGAAACTTCTGGCCTGACTGTACTCTCTTCAAATTCTGTTTGCAAACTGGACAGTTTCTTTCTGAGCGTAATTCTTTTAGTACCTTATCAAATGCATCTAGTAACAGCACACATTTTCAGAATCTCCTTAAAATTATCCCTTTCCACCTTTACAAGATCATTAGGTAGATTTTATCCTTTCCACATTATCACAGGCCATGGTTTTAACGAAACGTTTTCCCACTCATACAGGTCACCATTTTTATAGCTGCTTTAACTGTTTCCACAATGCTTTCCACATGGTCCCAGGTCCACTGTCACACATTTTAGAATTTTATTACCACAGGACCTCATTTCTAGGTAGCAATTTCTGAGTGTATTAACTATTGCCATAACAATGCTGACTAATAAACTACCTGAAATGTAGTAGCTTGAAACAACATTGATGTATTTTTGGTGCAGAATCTATGAGTGAGCTAAGATTGATGGATTTTGGCTGAGTTTTTCCACTGGGCTAGGCTGGGCTTAGTTCAGTAGGTTCTCCAGTACATATTCTTTTAATGGATAGTAGAAACATAAAAGTGAAAGCTCAACTGCACAAGCACATATCAAGTCTCTAATTGTATCATTTCCAATCACCTTTGGTCTAATGAATTCCCATGGATAAGCCCAAAAATCAAGGGGCAGAAAATCACACTCTGTCTCTAGAACAATAAAGTTATGATTAAAGGTGTGAATATAGGGAAGAGTAAAAGACTGGGACCCATAATTCATTCTCCTACTGAAGGTAATTTATACAGAGTGCAAATAATGCAAACCAATTCCAACATTCATAGGTGGTTCTGAATAATGAATAGGAACATCCGAACAGAAGTGGAAATAAATGTCATATTAAAATATATATATATATATATATACACATCAGAACTGAAAATAGAAAAGGCATAACTGTGTATTTCTGAAGTACTTATCCTATCATACAATTAAACAAATTAAACATTCAATTCAATTAAAAAAGAACAATAAAATATATTCAAGGAAAGTCAAAATAGGAAATAATAAAGATAAAAGTATAAATGAATGCACTAGAAAATATAAAAGGGAACATATTATAAACATGTCCTTGAGCTTATTTTAAAAAAGCATAATAAAATAGAAAAATCCTGACAGATCAAATTAAGAAAAAAAGAGAGAGAAATGTAATAAGTAAAAATTAGAAGTAAAAAGAGAGCAGATACGTGCATACTTAAAATTTTTTTGACTTTATTAAAATTTTATTTTAGTATTGTATTATATAATTATAATATAAATTAGATTAAAAAATAATGTTTGTTAAGCTGGTTAATTAGTAATCCTCTAATAAACATTAAGTCTTCAAATATGAGGAAAAAGTGTGAAATGTCATGAAAATTTGGCTCTCAAAAAATTCTTTTTGAACCCTCAGAATGGGAGAAAATATTTGCAAATGGATCAACGGACAAAGGATTAATCTCCAAAATATATAAACAGCTCATGCAGCTCAATATTAAAAAAACAAACAACCCAATCAAAAAATGGGCAGAAGACCTAAATAGACATTTCTCCAAAGAAGACACACAGATGGCCAGTAGGCACATGAAAAGCTGCTCAACATCACTCATTATTAGAGAAATGAAAATCAAAACTACAATGTGGTAGCACCTCACACCAGTTAGAATGGGCATCATCAGAAAATCTACAAACAACAAGTGCTGGAGAGGGTGTGGAGAAAAGTGAACCCTCTTGCATTGTTGGTGGGAATGTAAATTGATACAGCCACTATGGAGAACAGTATGGAGGTTCCTTAAAAATCTAAAAAGAGAATTACCTTGTGACCCAGCCATCCCACTACTGGACATATACCCAGAGAAAACCATAATTCAAAAAGACACATACACCCCAATGTTGCTTGCAGCCCTATTTACAATAGCCAGGTCATGGAAGCAACCTAAATGCCCATCGACAGGTGAGTGGATAAAGAAGTTGTGGTACATATATACAATGGAATATTACTCAGCCATAAATAGGAATGAAATTGGGTCGTTTGTAGAGATGTGGATGGACCTAGAGACTGTCATACTGAGTGAAGTAAATCAGAAAGAGAAAAATATTGTATATTAACACATATATGTGGAATCTACAAAAATGGTACAGATGAACTGGCTTGCAAGGCAGAAAACTGGTTTGCAAGGCAGATGTAGAGAACAAACGTATGGACACAAAGGTGGGAAAGTGGTGGTGTGGTGGTGGTGGGATGAATTGGGAGATTGGGATTGACATGTATACACTGATGTGTATAAAATAGATAACTAATGAGAACCTGCTGTGTAAAAAAAATAAAACAAAATTCAAAAAAATTCTTTTGATTGTAGTCATAGTAAAACATCTAACTTTCAGTTTTGACTGGCCGTCAACATCTGTGCTGTGTGCACTGCTTGATTAACATGTTATATATCTTAAAATATTATAGAAATTTTATAATCCTTCTATGGCAAGTAAGAAAACTAAAGTTGAGAAGACAAAAAATTTACCCAATTGTGCACAGCTTGGCAGGTGCATTCAGGATTTGGATGCAGGTAGTTAGATTGAGAGCTTCTGCTTTTAATAACAATGCCATTCCAGATTTTGGTGCACTTTATTTTTTTCTATTTCTAATTTTTAAAAAATATTTATTTATTTATTTTTGGCTGCATTGGGTCTTAGTTGTGGTGCACGGGCTTCTCATTGTGGTGGCTTGTCTTGTTGCACAGCATGGGCTCTAGGCACATGGGCTTCAGGAGTTGTGGCACATGGGCTCAATAGTGGTGGCTCGCGGGCTCTGGAGCGCAACCTCAGTAGTTGTGGCACACAGGCTCAGTTGCTCCGTGGCATGTGGGATCTTCCTGGACCAGGGTTTAAACCCATGTCCCCTGCATTGGAGGCAGATTCTTAACCACTGCACCACCAGGGAAGCCCCATGTATTTCTAATTTTTGAAGAAAGCATAAAAATGAAAAGTGTGAGGGAGTAAAGTGTACCTTCCCTTTAAGGAAAAGTTTGTAAAAAAACAAGCAAACAAGAAAACCCCATGTTGATGAAGAAAAAATTACAAAGGATATGTAAGTTCCCTAAATTACCATGATTTAACTTTTTATGTGAAATAAACCCAAACAACAAATAGCTGTAGTCATTCCCAATGGAATTCTGGAGCCAATTTAATTGGAGAAAAGCATCCAAATCCTTTTAACAAAGTAAGTATAAAGTTTGACATCAATTTGAACACCCCAAATATGGTGAAAGTAACTAAAAATATTTTGTTTTATGACAACAAACTAAAACTTAAAATAAATTGATTATGTATCCTAGGTACAAAATTCCATCAAGGATACAATACCCCATCATTTACTAACATCATGTTTCTTTTCAGAGAAAAAGAGAAGAAAAGAAACAGTAAGTACAATTAACATGTATATCAATTTTATGAAGCTCCAAAATAGATAATTAGTAAAATGTGAAAAAAAAATCTGTTTTAGAATTGTGGAACTACGAATAGTATTGATTAATAGCAGTTTAAATTTGGGTTACAATGAATTAATGCAATTCTAATTTTTCTAAATTTATAAATATATAATTTTATATAATTCTATATTCTAAGTAATTTTAACTTCTAATTAGAATTCTAAATTCTAAATTTATAATTCTGAATTTTAAAAATCTACTTTTTTCTATTTTTTAATTGTTTCAGTAGATAGTAAACATTTTTGAGGTTGCAAACATCTATCAACAAGATGCTCATGTATTCACAAAATAAAGAGTGCTAACAATAGGGATACATGGTCTCTGGGTCAGAAAAAAATATTTTGTGTTTTGCCTTATACTTATTGTAGAAAGATTAATATTTAATACTCGATAAATATTTAGATTTTTATGCAAAATAATTATATATTTATATAAAGAGTACAGTTGACAGGATTCTAAATGTTTTTATATCCTCAAAAAGCCAAGATACTGCTCTCATCAATTCTATCAAGGCATTCATATAATAGCATATATTATTTATTGTTACTTACATATGGATGTAAAAGCATAAAAATAGACTGATAATCTACACATATAATTCATTAGAGTGATTGTTTCCAGGGAGTTTTTGAAATTGGGGCATATGTTACTTTATTATCATTTATTGTTTTATTTCTTTTATTACAAAACTAGTTTTAAGTATTTATTGCACAAACTTAGTTTAGTCACCTCTGAATTCTATATTCACAGGTATTTTTTATGTTATTATCTGTACTATTGTATATTAAAAATCTCGATATAAAAAATGGTGGTCCTCAGTGTTTATATGCAAAGAAAGAGTGACAATCTCTTTTTCACTGTTTCAGTCAAGAGGACGTTAATTGGAAGTCGGTTTCCCTTAGAATAGAAAGACAATAGGTTGCACGTTTGATTGGAAAACTGGGCAACAGTAGAAATGAACTGTAGGTCAGTGGGATAGTTTTCAGTGTGTAGGGATTAAAATTTAGACAGAACTGGGCTGCCATACTGAATCTGCTACTTAATCCCCTCTTACGTTGAACATATACTTAACCCCTTTTTTCCTAAAAAGTATCATCTATAAAATGGGAATCACAAAACCTACTACATATAGTTAGAATTAAATGAAATAATGTATGTATTGGGTTTAGGACAGTGAATGCAAACTATTATTATTGGTTGGCCAAAAACATCTTACAGAAAATCCCAAAAGAACTTTTTAGCCAACCCGATAGTTTGTTCCTCCATGTTATTGTCTATGTTGCCCCCAAGATTTTTGAGGGGGTGTCTTTCCTTCTTTAGTGTCTGGCTTCTCTTCTTTAGTTCACCCATGTAGACATACATATTAGTAGTTCATTTTTGGAAGGCTAGTTCCTATTCTTTTTAATGGGAATAATTGTATTCCCTTGTATAAATATGCTATAATTTGTTTATTCACTCTTCTGTTAACAGAATCTGGGGATTTTTTTTAGCCTTGTCCTATTATGAATACAACTGCTCTAAACATCTCATACAAGTCTTCTTGTTGATGGGTATTTTTATTCTCTTGGATAAATGTATAGGAATGTCATGGTTGGTTTGATAACTTGGGAGCTTCCCAGATGAAATCTGAAACTGACCCTGAGCCTAGAGGGAAGGGAGGAACCAAAGAAAAAGGCAGCGTGCTCCAAATTGATAGGTTGCAGGTTTAATAAATGAGGGAACTTACTTACATACACAGCTTGTCTTTGGCGGCCACAGGACAAATAGATCTCTGCACCTGCCTGTTAGAATCTCAAAAGTTTATATAGAGGTCTTAACTGTGTTCTGTCACATATACCACCCAGATGGTCTCAATGACACATTGCTCCCTCAAGGCTGAGTCCTTGAAAATGGCTCCCACTGGGGAACAGTGGGCAGAAAGAACCTTCTAAGGACAGTGGAGGGGGTGAGGAACATCCAATTGCCTGGGTCCAGCTCAGGGGTCAACCTATGGTCACCTGCTCTAGTTGGCCTCCTGCCACAGTCATAGCATTAAGTGTATGTTTAACTTTCTAAGATACTTTCAGGTTTTCAAAATTGTACATTTTATACTCTCAACAACGTGTGTGAGTTCCCATTGCTCCATATCTGCTCAACATGTTCTGTTCTCAGTCATTTTAATTTTAACCATTTCTGTGGATGTGATGTTGTAGCTCACACTGTGATATTATCATTTTCCTGTTGATTAATGCTGAGCCTTTTTATGTGCTTATTGGACATGTGTATATTTTCCTTTTTAAAGTGTTCAAGTCTTTAGCTTATCTTTTGCAATTGGGTTGTTTGATTTTTATTATTGATTTTTATCAGATCTTGATACATTCTGAACACAAGTTCTTTGTTATGTTTATGAATTGTGAACATGCTCTCCTATTCTGTGGTTGTATAATCATTTTCTTAATTATATCTTTTGAAGAGCAGAAGTGCAATATTTTGATGTAGTCCAAATTATCATTTTATTTTTCTTTTACGGCTAGTGATTTTTATGACCTCATTCTATCTAAAAAAATTTTTCCTATTTAAATTTGTGAGTCCATTCTCCCATATTTTCTTCTAGGAGCTTTTAGATTTCACATTTAGTTATACATCCCAACTTGAGTTATTTTTATTTAGTTTTTCATTTTGAAAAGTAGCTGTCAAAATTCATTTCTTTCCATATATTTATTTAGCAATTCCAGGAAAATTTGTGAAAGACCTTCCTTTCCCCATTGAATTACCTTTGCTCCTTTGTAAAAAAGAAAATTAATTAAATCTATTTGGGTCAACTACTAGGCTTCTATTTTGTTCCACGGTTATATGTATCAATCTACATGAACAAACATGCTATGTATGAATTAAGATAGTTTTACTTCTCTACCTTCCAAACTTTAGGCATTTTGCTTTCTTGTTTTATTCAAAGTCTGGACTCTCTAGTAGAACACAATAGAATTGCTGAGAACAAACATCATTGCCTGTTTTGCAATCTTTGTGGAAAACAGTTTTTTTTTTTTTACCGTAATAAGTGAGTGATGTTAGGTCTAGGTTTTCCATAGATGCTCTTTATCAGATGTAACTTCCTTCTAGTCTTAATTTTCTGGAAGTTACTACCATGAATGGATGTTGTCATAAATTTTTTAATATGATCTTTGTCCTTTATTTTCTCTTTTTAATTTGTTAACAGGGTGAATTGTAATGATTGATTTTAAAATGTTAAATTATCCTTTTACTCCTGGGATAGATCCACTTTATTATGACACATTATTTGCTTTATAAATTGTGTGATTCCATTGATAATATTTTATCAAGTATATCTTTGTTTACAGTCATGAGGGATATCCACTTGTAAACTTATTATGTGACTTCTTTTGACATTTTGTTTTCAGTGCTCTGTTGGCCCTATAAAATGAGTTGTTTGAGTCCTCCTTTTATATTTTCTGAAGCATATGTATAAGATTGGGATTATTTCTTCTGTGAAACAATTTTGTACTGGGATTTTCTTTGTGAGAAATTTATTGATTATGGATTTAATTTCTTAAAAAGATTTTCTAGTTCTCTTTGTATCCATTACGGTAAGTTATGATTTCTAAGGCATTCATCCATTTCATCCATTTCATTTAATTTGTTGAGTTTGTCATAAGTTGTTTGAATTTACCTCACTAGCCTTTATAATACTCTCTCTTTTGTTCCTGATAGTGTTAATTTGTGTCTTTCCCAAACATTTTTAGGATTTATCAATTTCTACTCTTTTTTTTTTTTTTTTTTGTGGTATGCGGACCTCTCACTGTTGTGGCCACTCTCGTTGCAGAGCACAGGCTCCGGACGCACAGGCTCAGCAGCCATGGCTCATGGGCCCAGCCGCTCTGCGGCATCTTCCCAGACTGGGGCACGAACCCGTGTCCCCCGCATCGGCAGGCGGACTCTCAACCACTGTGCCACCAGGGAAGCCCAATTTCTACTCTTTATAAGGAATCAAGTTTTGTCTTTGTTGGTCCCTTCTATTGTTTTTCTATTTGCTACTTGATTTCTTATCTCTATTATTTTCTTCCTTATATTCAATACTAACTTTGAGTTTATTTTGCTCTTCTTTCATTATCTTCTTGAGATAGAAATATAGGTAATTAATATTAACACTTTCATCTTACCTAAGCATTTTTAGTCCCAAATTTCCCTCTAACCTGTTTAAGCTGCATCCCATATATTTTGACATGTTGTATTTTCATTATCATTCACTTCAAACTATTTTCTTATTTTTTCTTGTGATTTGTTCATTGATCTACGTGATATTTGGAACAGAATTGTTTAATTTGCCAATGTGACTTTCTGTGTAACAGAACACATTTCGGTTTTATGGATTTCTCATTTAATTCCACTCTGTTCAGGCAATATACACTGTTAGAGTTAACAGTGTTGAAGGTTGCTGAGAATTATTTTATGGCCCTCATTATGGTCTACTTTGTTAAAATCCTATGTGACCTTGAAAAAAATGTGTTTAGTGCATTTGTTGGGTAAAGTATTCTATAAATATCAATTAGATCAAGATAATATCAATTAGATCAGGTATTCTATAAATATCAATTAGATCAAGATAGTGTTTAAATTGTTTAAATACTCCCTGATTTAAAAAAATCCTATCTTAAGTAATAGGTTAACCAAAATTTGCATGCAATTTCAAGAGGCTGGGTCATGGGCTCATGAAAACACACACCGGAATTGTGATTGGTAGATGATGTGCCACCTGTCGTAACAACTAACCAACCATTGTGCAGCTGATAGCTGTTATATAGATCTAATTGCTAAGAGGGATGTGCTGCCTCTATCCAGGTTACTTTCCCTGAGGAGGCAGGTGGTTCATACATTGACTGTGCTTGGCCGTGCTCTGACTACCTGTTTAATCTTTGAAAGTTCTCCAGATCAGATGGTTTTCACAATGACCTCAGTAGGTAGTGTCAGGAGGATCCCCTGCTGGGAAACAAGTCACTAGATGCAGAGCCAATTTACCAGTGTGCCCTCAGTGAGTGACAAAGTAGAACAGCAAACCAAAGTTACACGAAGGAGTGGAGCCAGTCAGCAAACCTGGATGACTGCTGTTTTGCCTGCATCATCACTTGTGCTGGAAGCAGATTTTTTTACTCTTTAACTCCTGATTAATGAGAGAAAATGTACCATATTTTGCCTAATGGTCTGTCATTTTATTAATTGGATTTAGAAGTTTTCTTTACTTCTGTGAGTACATATGGGGAGGATAGTTGCGGGTAGAGAAAGCAGACAAATGTTCAGTCTTCCATTGTAAACCAGATGCTGCCTGACTGGAAGGGAGAAGTATATGAATTGTTTGGCTAGTCCCTGCCAACAACATATCGTCTACCAGCGGAAAGCAAATTGGTACATCATGTCAGTACTGATATGTTGTTTACAGCCTTATCTTTTGTTTAGCCATCTCAGGGATTTTCAATATGTTTTTCAACAAGAAAATTGTCCCTGGTAAACTTGAGAAGTTTCACAGAATTCCCAGTAAGAAATAAATGGTAACTTATAGTTAGTGTAGCCTGTGTGCTTGAGGGTCTCTGAGAGATTTCTAGATAGTAGAAGATGACAGTTGAATCTGGTTCTTTTCTTAACATTTAGCCACTTTAAATAGAAATTATTCTAAATACGCTCTGCAGTTCCCAGTGAATTTAATTAAGATATACTGAATATAATGGAATATAACAGGGGAAGGAAGGAAGGAATTAATAGTTACTGAGAACTTAATCAATTTTTAACTTCAAGGCAGATAGCAGAATTTGTGCCAAGCACTGTGTTCAAGCTGTTCCTGTATTTCCTCATTCAATCCTTATAAAAATCTTGTAATGAGCAGTATTGATCCAATTTAGAGAAAATGAAACTGAGTTTCAGATAAAGTCAATACCTGCTCTAGGACTCTCAGCCAATAAGTATGAAATCAGAGATGCAAATCCAATTCTTTACTGTTCCAAAAATTATATTAACTCTTCCAACTACAGCGTATTACCTCCTTACCTTTCTTTCATAGGTCCAGGGATGTTATTATTATATCAGGCACTGTACTGAGATATTATATGTGTTATGTTTAATTTTATTTAAATGTAATACAACAAAACTAATCTAAAATGAAACTTCTTAAATTAAAATAAATAATTTTTCTCTGGAAGAAATATTTTTTCCCGAGATGTCTGTAATGTTAAAATATAATAAAAACTATGAAGATATTTGTGACATACTTTTAAACTACATGATTTTATTTTAATCAGTGACAGTTGATAAATTTTCTCTTTTCTGTAAAAGATGGTGACCTAGAGTTTTAAAATCACTCTCATGCTCTTCTTATAACTTCCAGTTTTCTTTTCATAGTTTTATATTATCTCAATTTATAATATTCTGAAATCATAATTCCCATAGTTATTTAGTAATAAGATTAGTTCTGTTTTTAATGGCTTCAGTATTCATCCCTGGTCATTTATATAATTCCTAAACATTTATTTTAATTGGCTGAATTCTATTTTTTAATAAAACTTTAAGTTTTGAGATAATTGTAGATTCACATGCAGTTAATGCAGAATGACATCAAGTACCCTTTACCCAATTTCCCCCAATAGTAATATCTTACAGAACTATAGTATAATATCACCATGAGTGTGACACTTATACAGTCAAGATATAGAGAATTTCTATCATCACAAGAGTGCCTTATATTGCCCTTTTATCTCTTGTGTACTTTGCCAAGTTTCTCCCAATGGTGACATTTTAAAGAACTATAGTATAATATCACACCTAGGATATTGACATTTATCCAAACCACCAACATTATTCAGATTTCCCCAGTTCTACTTGTACTCACATGTGTGTATCAGCTTCTCTGTATTAAGTTCTACACAATGTTACCTCAGAACTTGGGGCTTGTTCAGCTTTTTAAATAAGTTGTATGTCTTTTGCAAATCTGGAAAGTTTTCAGCAATTATTTCTTTGAATACTTTTAAAGCCCCATTTCCTTTTGCCTCCCTTTGAGACCGACATCATGGATTTTAAATATTCTGTTATTGCTCCATAGGTCCCAGAGGCTCTGTTATTTCTTGTTAATCAGTCTATCTTCTGTCATTCAAATTGAGTAACTTTTATTGTTTGTTCTGGTTAGCTGGTTTGCTCTTCGTTGCCCCCATTCTGGTGTTTAGCCCATCTATTGAATTTTTATTTCAGTTATTGTATTTTAAGGTCTAAAATTTTCATTTGATTCTTCTTCATGCTTTGTAATTCCTTTTTGAGACTTTCTATTTCTTTGCTGAGACTTTCTAATTTTTCATGTGCTTTAAGCATGTTCCTAACTGTATGTTGAAGCATTTTATGATGGCTACTTGAAAACATTTGTCAGATAATTTTAACACCTCTGTCATCTTAGGGGTGATATCTTATTGCTTCTCTTGTCATCCTGTTTGAGATTTTTCTGGTTCTTGGTATTATAAATTTTTAAAAACTCAAAACATGTGCATGCAGGGTATTATGTTATGCAACTCTGGGTCTTATTTCAACCTTGTATTTTAGCTAGCTTCCTCTGAAGTTGCTTTTGCCGGGGAAGAGTGGGCTTTTACCACCAGAAGTGGGTAGAAATCCAGATTTCCTACCTAGCCTCCATTGACACCTGAGGAGGGTGTTCCTTGTTGCAGTGTGGGTAGGAGTTCTGGCTTCCCAGGAGGCTCCCATAATACCTCTATGGGTGGGAAGGGTGGCAGTGCCTGGGGACTGTTCTCCACATGGTCTCCACTGACTGACACAGTGGGGTGAGGGTATCTACTTTACTGCTGAGTGGTGGCTATTATTATCTATTACATCATTTATTTATCAGTATAGACTCATGGATATTTAGTTTATACTTTGGGTTATATAATTATTTATTATATTTTCAAATACTATTTTTCATCAATTACTTTATTAAAGTTTTTTTTTCTGTTTCTGATTTATTATTTTAAATTTCTATCATTTAACATTTTATAGTTTGCTGAGTTACGTTATTCTTTGAAACTTCTATAATTTTTCTCAGTTTTTCTTAGCTTATTTTGAAATACTAAGCAGTTTTTACCTGCTATGTGCTAGGTGTTAATGGCATGCTTTCATTATATATAGGGATGTTATTCTGCTCCCTATTTTTTTTTTTATTGTAACAACTTTGTGTGCAATTCTGCTACAAACCTTTTCTGTTACACATTTATAGGTAAAATGATCATACTGCACTTTTAGGAAGGAGGTGTGAGCAAGGATATTTACTATAGTTTCACCACTCTAGAACCCTCTCTGTTGTTTTCACCACCTAATCAAAAATATGGTCTCAACTTTCCGGGAACTTCCTCCACAATTGCCCACCCACATCAGCCCTCCCTCACCTCTATCTGAATCTTCTCTTTCCTCTGTCCCTGACCTGATCAATTTGGATTCTATACTGGCAATATCTCCTCAATATAGAAAAGGTGCTTTAGTTTGTTGGTTTCTGGATTCCACAGGGCACGTGCCCCCAGATAACTTTACCGTTCTCAGACATTCAAAAGGTTCCTTGAACTCTAGTCCAAATTAGTGCTTACCACGTGACCCTTTTTTTTTCTGGATGGACTGAGAAACTTGGCAGGGAGTATATGATAATGATTTGGGGTTCTCTGGATCTAAGGTTTGTTCCAAGGCTCTTTGCTTTCCCTCTCCTTTCTCTAATACAGTTTCTGATATTAAAAAAGCTGTTTAGCTGTTGTTAGTTTGTCTTCACCTGCTTTTATTTGGGGTTCTTTTTATTGAAATATAATTGACATATAACACTGTGTAAGTTTAAGCTGCACAACTTGTTGATTTGATACATTTTTATATTGCAGTATGGTTACCATCATAGCATTAGCTAACAGCTCTATCCCCGTTATATAATTATTATTCTTTTTTTGTGTGTGTGGTGGAAATAATTAAGATCTAGTCTCCTAGCAAATTTCAGTTTCTAATACAGTATTATTGACCATAATCACTGTGCTTTGCATCAGCTCTCCAGAACCTATTTTTCTACTAGTTCCAAGTTTGTACACTTAAACAAGGTATTCTGAGATTCTTTTTTTTTTATTTTTTATTTTAACATCTTTATTGGGGTATAATTGCTTTACAATGGTGTGTTAGTTTCTCTTTATAACAAAGTGAATCAGTTATACATATACATATGTTCCCATATGTCTTCCCTCTTGTGACTCCCTCCCTCCCACCCTCCCTATCCCACCCCTCCAGGCTGTCACAAAGCACCGAGCCAATATCCCTGTGCCATGCGGCTGCTTCCCACTAGCTATCTACCTTACTACGTTTCTTAGTGTGTATATGTCCATGACTCTCTCTCTCCCTGTCACAGCTCACCCTTCCCCCTCCCCATAACCTCAAGTCCGTTCTCTAGTAGGTCTGCGTCTTTATTCCTGCCTTACCCCTAGGTTCTTCATGACATTTTTTTTTCTTAAATTCCATATATATGTGTTAGCATACGGTATTTGTCTTTTTCTTTCTGACTTACTTCACTCTGTATGACAGACTCTAGGTCTATCCACCTCATTACAAATAGCTCAATTTCGTTTCTTTTATGGCTGAGTAATATTCCATATATATATGTGCCACATCTTCTTTATCCATTCATCCGATGATGGGCACTTAGGTTGTTTCCATCTCTGGGCTATTGTAAATAGAGCTGCAATGAACATTTTGGTACATGACTCTTTTTGAATTTTGGTTTTCTCAGGGTATATGCCCAGTAGTGGGATTGCTGGGTCATATGGTAGTTCTATTTGTAGCTTTTTAAGGAACCTCCATAATGTTCTCCATAGTGGCTGAAGAAATTCACATTCCCACCAGCAGTGTAAGAGTGTTCCCTTTTCTCCACACCCTCTCCAGCATTTATTGTTTCTAGATTTTTTGATGATGGCCATTCTGACTGGTGTGAGATGATATCTCATTGTAGTTTTGATTTGCATTTCTCTAATGATTAATGATGTTGAGCATTCTTTCATGTGTTTGTTGGCAGTCTGTATATCTTCTTTGGAGAAATGTCTATTTAGGTCTTCTGCCCATTTTTGGATTGGGTTGTTTGTTTTTTTGTTATTGAGCTGCATGAGCTGCTTGTAAATTTTGGAGATTAATCCTTTGTCGGTTGCTTCATTTGCAAATATTTTCTCCCATTCTGAGGGTTGTCTTTTGGTCTTGTTTATGGTTTCCTTTGCTGTGCAAAAGCTTTGAAGTTTCATTAGGTCCCATTTGTTTATTTTTGTTTTTATTTCCATTACTCTAGGAGGTGGGTCAGAAAGGATCTTGCCGTGATTTATGTCATAGAGTGTTCTGCCTATGTTTTCCTCTAAGAGTTTGATAGTTTCTGGCCTTACATTTTGGTCTTTAATCCATTTTGAGCTTACTTTTGTGTATGGTGTTAGGGAGTGATCTAATCTCATACTTTTACATGTACCTGTCCAGTTTTACTAGCACCACTTATTGAAGAGGCTGGCCTTTTCTCCACTGTACATTCCTGCCTTCTTTATCAAAGATAAAGTGACCATATATGTGTGGATTTATCTCTGGGCTTTCTATCCTGTTCCATTGATCTATCTTTCTGTTTTTGTGCCAGTACCATACTGTCTTGATTACTGTAGCTTTGTAGTATAGTCTGAAGTCAGGGAGCCTGATTCCTCCAGCTCCTTTTTTCGTTCTCAAGATTGCTTTGGGTATTCGGGGTCTTTTGTGTTTCCATACAAATTGTGAAATTTTTTGTTCTAGTTCTTTGAAAAATGCCAGTGGTAGTTTGATAGGGATGGCATTGAATCTGCAGATTTCTTTGGGTAGTAGAGTCATTTTCGCAATGTTGATTCTTCCAATCCAAGAACATGGTATATCTCTCCATCTATTTGTATCATCTTTAATTTCTTTCATCAGTGTCTTATAATTTTCTGCATACAGGTCTTTTGTCTCTTTAGGTAGGTTTATTCCTAGATATTTTATTCTTTTTGTTGCAATGGTAAATGGGAGTGTTTTCTTTATTTCAATTTCAGATTTTTCATCATTAGTATATAGGAATGCCAGAGATTTCTGTGCATTAATTTTGTATCCTGCCACTTTACCAAATTCATTGATTAGCTCTAGTAGTTTTCTGGTAGCATCTTTAGGATTCTCTATGTATAGGATCATGTTATCTGCAAACAGTGACAGCTTTACTTCTTCTTTTCCGATTTGGATTCCTTTTATTTCCTTTTCTTCTCTGATTGCTGTGGCTAAAACTTCCAAAACTATGTTGAATAAGAGTGGTGAGAGTGGGCAACCTTGTCTTTTTCCTGATCTTAGTGGAAATGGTTCCAGTTTTTCACCATTGAGGATGATATTTGCTGTGGGCTTGTCATATATGGCCTTTATTATGTTGAGGAAAGTTCCCTCTATGCCTACTTTCTGGAGGGTTTTTATCATAAATGGGTGTTGAATTTTGTCAAAAGCTTTCTCTGCATCTATTGAGATGATCATATGGTTTTTCTCCTTCAATTTGTTAATATGGTTTATCACATTGATAGATTTGCGTATATTGAAGAATCCTTGCATTCCTGGAATAAACTCCACTTGATCATGGTGTATGATCCTTTTAATGTGCTCTTAGATTCTGTTTGCTAGTATTTTGTTGAGGATTTTTGCATCTATTCATCAGTGATATTGGCCTGTAGTTTTCTTTCTTTGTGACATCCTTGTCTGGTTTTGGTATCAAGGTGATGGTGGCCTCGTAGAAGGAATTTGAGAGTGTTCCTCCCTCTGCTAAATTTTGGAAGAGTTTGAGAAGGATAGGTGTTAGCTCTTCTCTAAATGTTTGATAGAATTCTCCTGTGAAGCCATCTGGTCCTGGGCTTTTGTTTGTTGGAAGATTTTTAATCACAGTTTCAATTTCAGTGCTTGTGATTGGTCTTTTCATACTTTCTATTTCTTCCTGATTCAGTCTTGGCAGGTTGTGCATTTCTAAGAATTTGTCCATTTCATCCAGATTGTCCATTTTATTGGCATAGAGTTGCTTATAGTAATCTCTCATGATCTTTTTTATTTCTGCAGTGTCAGTTGTTACCTCTCCTTTTTCATTTCTAATTCTATTGGTTTGAGTCTTCTCCCTTTTTTTCTTGATGAGTCTGGCTAGTGGTTTATCTATTTTGTTTATCTTCTCAAAGAACCAGCTTTTAGTTTTATTGATCTTTGCTATTGTTTCCTTCATTTCTTTTTCTTTTATTTCTGATCTGATTTTTATGATTTCTTTCCTTCTGCTAGCTTTGGGGTTTTTTTGTTCTTCTTTCTCTAATTGCTTGAGGTGCAAGGTTAGGTTGTTTATTCGAGATGTTTCCTGCTTCTTAAAGTGGGCTTGTATTGCTATAAACTTCCCCCTTAGAACTGCTTTTGCTGCATCCCATAGGTTTTGGGTCGTTGTGTCTCCATTGTCATTTGTTTCTAGGTATATTTTTATTTCCTCTTTGATTTCTTCAGTGATCACTTCATTATTAAGTAGTGTATTGTTTAGCCTCCATGTGTTTGTATTTTTTACAGATCTTTTCCTGTAATTGATATCTAGTCTCATGGCGTTGTGGTCAGAAAAGATACTTGATACAATTTCAATTTTCTTAAATTTACCAAGGCTTGATTTGTGACCCAAGATACGATCTATCCTGGAGAATGTTCCATGAGCACTTGAGAAAAATGTGTGTTCTGTTGTTTTTGGATGGAGTGTCCTATAAATATCAATTAAGTCCATCTTGTTTAATGTATCATTTAAAGCTTGTGTTTCCTTATTTATTTTCATTTTGGATGGTCTGTCCATGGGTGAAAGTGGGGTGTTTAAGTCCCCTACTATGAATGTGTTACTGTCGATTTCCCCTTTTATGGCTGTTAGTATTTGCCTTATGTATTGAGGTGCTCCTATGTTGGGTGCATAAATATTTACAATTGTTATATCTTTTTCTTGGATTGATCCCTTGATCATTATGTAGTGTTCTTCTTTGTCTCTTTTAATAGTCCTTAGTTTAAAGTCTATTTTGTCTGATATGAGAATTGCTACTCCAGCTTTCTTTTGGTTTCCATTTGCATGGAATATCTTTTTCCATCCCCTTACTTTCAGTCTGTATGTGTCTCTAGGTCTGAAGTGGGTCTCTTGTAGACAGCATATATAAGGGTCTTGTTTTTGTATCCATTCAGCCAATCTGTGTCTTTTGGTGGGAGCATTTAGTCCATTTACATTTAAGGTAATTATCGATATGTATGTTCCTATTCCCATTTTCTAAATTGTTTTGGGTTCGTTATTATAGGTCTTTTCCTTCTCTTGTGTTTCTTGTCTAGAGAAGTTCCTTTAGCATTTGTTGTAAAGCTGGTTTGGTGGTGCTTAACTCTCTCAGCTTTTGCTTGTCTGTAAAGGTTTTAATTTCTTCATCAAATCTGAATGAGATCCTTGCTGGGTAGAGTAGTCTTGGCTGCAGGTTTTTCTCCTTCATCACTTTCAGTATGTCCTGCCAGTCCCTTCTGGCTTGTAGGGTTTCTGCTGAGAGATCAGCTGTTAACCTTATGGGGATTCCCTTATGTGTTATTTGTTTTGCTGCTTGCTTGCTGCTTTTAATATGCTTTCTTTGTATTTAATTTTTGACAGTTTGATTAATACGTGTCTTGGCGTATTTCTCCTTGTATTTATCCTGTATGGGACTCTCTGTGCTTCCTGGACTTCATTAACTATTTCCTTTCCCATATTAGGGAAGTTTTCAACTATAATCTCTTCAAATATTTTCTCAGTCCCTTTCTTTTTCTCTTCTTCTTCTGGAACCCCTATAATTCGAATGTTGGTGCATTTAATGTTGTCCCAGAGGTCTCTGAGACTGTCCTCAGTTCTTTTCATTCTTTTTTCTTTATTCTGCTCTGCAGTAGTTATTTCCACTATTTTATCTTCCAGGTCACTTATCCGTTCTTCTGCCTCAGTTATTCTGCTATTGATCCCTTCTAGAGTATTTTTAATTTCATTTATTGTGTTGTTCATCGTTGCTTGTTTCATCTTTATTTCTTCTAGGTCCTTGTTAACTGTTTCTTGCATTTTGTCCATTCTGTTTCCAAGATTTCAGATCATCCTTACTATCATTATTCTGAATTCTTTCTCAGGTAGACTGCCTATTTCCTCTTCATTTGTTAGTCTGGTGCATTTTTATCTTGCTCCTTTATCTGCTGTGTGTTTTTCTGTCTTCTCATTTTGCTTATCTTACTGTGTTTGGGGTCTCCTTTTTGCAGACTGCAGGTTCGTAGTTCCCGCTGTTTTTGATGTCTGTCTCCAGTGGCTAAGGTTGGTTCAGTGGGTTGTGTAGGCTTCCTGGTGAAGGGCACTAGTGCCTGTGTTGTGGTGGATGAGGCTGGATCTTGTCTCTCTAGTGGGCAGGTTCACGTCTGGTGGTGTGTTTTGGGGTGTCTGTGGCCTTATTATGATTTTATGCAGCCTCTCTGCTAATGGGTGGGGTTGTGTTCCTGTTTTGCTAGTTGTTTGGCATAGGTTGTCCAGCACTGTGGCTTGCTGGTCGTTGAGTGAAGCTGGGTGCTGGTGTTAAGATGGAGGTCTCTCGGAGATTTTCGCCATTTGATATTATGTGGAGCTGGCAGGTCTATTGTTGACCAGTGTCCTGAAGTTGGCTCTCCTACCTCAGAGGCAGAGCCCTGACTCCTGGCTGGAGCACCAAGAGCCTTTCATCCACACGGCTAAGAATAAAAGGGAGAAAAAGTAGAGAGAATTAGTAGAAGTATGAGGAAAGAAAGAAGGAAAGGAGGGAAGGAAGGAAGGAAGAAAGAAAGAAAGAAAGAAAGAAGGAAAGAAGGAAAGAAGGCAAGAAGGAAAGAAAGGAGGGAGGGAGGAAGGAAGGAAGGAGGGAAAGAAGGAAAAAAGACAGAAAGAAAGAAGATACAGTAAAAATAAATTAAAGTATAATAAAGTTATTTAATTAAAAAATTCTTATTTAGAAAAAAAAAAGGGACGGATAGAACCTTAGGACAAATGTTGGAAGCAAAGCTATACAGACAAAATCTTACACAGAAGCATACACATACACCCTCACTAAAAGAGGTAAAGGGGGAAAAATCATAAATCTTGCTCTCAGAGACCACCTCCTCAATTTGGGATGATTCGTTGTCTAAAGGAGGGAAGGAAGGAAGGAAAGAAAGAAAGAACGAAGGTAAAGTATAATAACGTTATTAAAATTAATATTAATTATTAAGAAAAAAATTTTTAAAAAAACCATGGACGTATAGAACCCTAGGACAAATGGTGGAAGCAAGACCATACAGACAAGATCTCACACAGAAGCATACACATACACATTCACAAAAAGAGGAAAAGGGAAAAAAAATCATAGATCTTGCTCCTAAAGTCCACTTCCTTAATTTGGGATGATTCGTTGTCTATTCAGGTATTCCACAGATGCAGGGTACATCAAGTTGATTGTGGAGCTTTAATCTGCTGCTTCTGAGGCTGCTGGGAGAGATTTCCTTTTCTCTTCTTTGTTCTCACAGCTCACCGGGGCTCAGCTTTGGATTTGGCCCTGCCTCTGCGTGTAGGTCGCTGGAGGGCGTCTGTTTTTTGCTCAGACAGGACGGGGTTAAAGGAGCCGCTGATTCGGGGGCTCTGGCTCACTCAGCCGGCGGGGAGGGAGGGGCACGGAGTGCGGGGCGGGCCTGCGGCGACAAAGGCCGGCGTGACTTTGCACCAGCCTGAGGCCCGCTGTGCGTTCTCCCGGGGAAGTTGTCCCTGGATCCCGGGAACCTGGCAGTGGCGGGCTGCACAGGCTCCGCGGAAGAGGGGTGTGGAGAGTGACCTGTGCTCGCACACAGGCCCCTTGGTGGCGGCAGCAGCAGCCTTAGCGTCTCCCGCCCGTCTCTGGGGTCCGCGCGTTTAGCCGCAGCTCGCGGAGTTCCTTTAAGCAGTGTTCTTAAACCCCTCTCCTCACGCACCAGGAAACAAAGAGGGAAGAAAAAGTCTCTTGCCTCTTCGGCAGGTGCAGACTTTTCCCCGGACTCCCTCCCGGCTAGCCGTGGTGCACTAACCCCTTCAGGCTATGTTCAAGCCGCCAACCCCAGTCCTCTCCCTGCGCTCAGTCCGAAACCAAAACCCGAGCCTCAGAGCCTCAGCTCGCAGCCCCGCCCGCCCCGGTGGGTGAGCAGACAAGCCTCTCGGGCTGGTGAGTGCCGGTCGGCACCGATCCTCTGTGCGGGAATCTCCCCGCTTTTCCCTCAGCACCCCTGTTGCTGTGTTCTCCTCCATGGCTTCGAAGCTCCCCCCTCCGCCTCCCGCAGTCTCTGCCCGCGAAGGGGCTTCCTAGTGCGTGGAAACTTTTCCTCCTTCACAGCTCCCTCCCACTGGTGCCGGTGCCGTCCCTATTCTTTTGTCTCTGTTTTTTCTTTTTTTTTCTTTTGCCCTACCCAGGTACGTGGGGAGTTTCTTGCCTTTTGGGAGGTCTGAGGTCTTCTGCCAGCCTTCAGTAGGTATTCTGTAGGAGTTGTTCCACGTGTAGATGTATTTCTGGTGTATCTGTGGGGAGGAAGGTGATCTCCACGTCTTACTCTTCCGCCATCTTCAAGGTCCCCTATTCTGAGATTCTTGAAGTCACCTTATCACCTTACTTATGTTTCTGAAAAAATTTCAAAAGATTCAAATAGCACATTTATGTCACAGCTGTCTTCCAACTATCCTACTTGTTTATATTTAACTTTTTCACACTGTCTCTTCTGCTCACTCTGCCCTACTGTCTGTAAAGTTTTACATAGTATTTTAATTACCACCACCATCATCTTTCTACCTATCACATTATCATCATCTTTAATGAAACAGATTTCTAGGATTTAGACTGATGTGATTAAGAAAAAAAATTATATAGAAATTGTTTTCTCCTTCAAGTGTAAGTGTATGTGTGAGGATAATGAATAAGATGTGTGATAAGCACCTTGAGCAATTTGAGGAAATATGCAAACAAAATACAGAGGCAACAACATATTTATGTATTTGTTTGTACTTTATAGCTTCCTCCAAATGAATGTGAGGAGGTGGGATTATAATCATTTTAATTAGGTTGCACCCTTCACTGTTTTCAAATTTGCTAAATCCTTGTGAATTTGGGTTACATAAAAGAGAATGAATACTTGATGTACTAGCTTCTTCCCTTTTTCTTTTTTCTTCTTTCCTTTCCCCTTCCTTCCCTTTGCTCTTTCTTACTATTTTTCTTTCTTTTTTCTCCCTCTTTATTTCTCCTCTTGTTATAAAGGGCCTGATACATGATTACAGATGCCTCAAATCTAGTAGAACATAAAGTTTTGGGGGAATAATAAATGCACTGGTTGACAAAATAGGGCTCTGAATCTATCCTGGTGGACTAAACCTTTTAAGAAGTAAATTCAGCAGCATTGGATGTGAGAAAGCAAACTAGAACATGAAGCGAACTGCACAAAATTTAGGAAAAGAATAAAGGCTCTCAGCAAAAGTGTTTTAGTAAGTAGTGAATATAATTTCAGTCAACAGTATGAAATGATCCCTAAAGTGCTAAACACCTGAGCCTACAATGATTACAGGGAAAATTAAGGGAAAAAACGTGCACCATTTTGTCTAGAGTGAGACTGTGATATTCTTTTTCAGTAAAGGCATAATTTAAGTATTGTGTTTATATTTAGTGCTTCACTTTAACAGGGTGTTATTCCTGCCAGATGTGTTTCAGTCAGAGACACTGGAATGGTGAAGATGCTCAAAACCTTTCAATATGAATTAATACCCAGGATAGCAGCTTGAGAAAGAGAAGATAGGAGTGTTTCCCTCACATATTGAAAGTGTTATGTGGAAAAATCATATGAGGTCCCAAGTGAAGGAATTGCAGAGCATGGGTCAATATGAGAAAGAGTTCAGATGAATATATAAGACTTTTATAAAAACCAGACAAAAGACAGTAAGGGCTGCCTCAGGAAGTGGTGAGGTATCTAAATGACATTCTGATGACCACTTGGCACAAATTTTATAGAGTATTCTACAATTTCAAAGATGATTGGATTGTATGTCTTTTAGAATCTCTTCAAGTTGGAATGCTTGTAATTTTATGAAAGATCCATGGCACCCCCCAAGAAATAACAAATATTCCCAACTTTAATTCAAATAACATATTTGATTTATACTAAATTGTAATTTGAATCCAATTGTGAAAACTATTGAAAATATAATTTAACCCTTATTTGCATTCTGCTCTAATGAGATAATTAAAATTAAAATATAATTCCTGGTAATGGGGAAAAAAAAAGCTACATGGAGGTTGAAGTATATGTTACTGACCTCACACTATCTCATGCCTTTTACGTATCAGTAAATAATCCTGAATTTGTCCCTTCCTCTTTGTGTCAACACATTGTAAGGAGCATAAACTAATATAATAAGCTATAAAAACTGCTGCTTTTGCATGACAGGAAAAATCTGAAACAGAGAGGAAGGTGCTGCACAGATTGATTCTTGCTCTTCTTTCCCCATAGTAGCTATAATGAAACATTGACAGAACTCTGCATGCTGTCACTGAGTAGATCTCCTTTATTACTTCCTTTCCTGAAGGACGTGTAAAGAAAATGGATGCTGGGGAGAAAAGACTGAAAGGGGGAAATGAACAAGGGAGCTGAGGTTTCTTGATGGCAATAAAGCATCCAAAGCCAGACTCTAATTAGGAGCCAGGATTATATCTCTCTCGGGGAATGGGGTTCCTCCTGTTAATGTGATGCATTATGATAAGCACATTTAACGGAATAGTAGGAATTCAGTATTTCAAAGTGCAATCTCAGTTTAGTGCTGTATCTTCCTCCACAATTCCCTCAGGTTATAGAGTAGTTGATAGAGCAGAAATTGTCTAGATCTCTCAAACTGTGTCTTTGAAGGAAAAACAAAATTCAGATAAGAAGAGCCAACAAAATGCATACAGACAGGCAGCTATGCATTATAAAAAATAAAGGAAGAGCATAATTCAGAGATAAAAACCAAAGGATAAAACTATTCAATAAACAATGTTTCTATAGAGACAAAAACGCAATCCAGAGAAGAAATTTTCCCAATCACTTAACTAGAAAATGTAACTAGGACTTTTGAAGATGGCGGAAGAGTAAGACACAGAGATCACCTGACTCCCCACAGATACATCAGAAATACATCTACACATGGAACAACTCCTACAGAACACCTACTGAAAGCTGGCAGAAGACCTCATACCTCCCAAAATGCAAGAAACTCTCCATGGACCTGGGTAGGGCAAAAGAAAAAAGAATAAACAGAGACAAAAGAATAGGGACGGCACCTGCACCAGTGGGAGGGAGCTGTGAAGGAGGAAAGGTTTCCACACACTAGGAAGGCACTTCGCGGGCAGAGACTGCAGGTGGCGGAGGTGGGAAGCTTCGGAGCCGTGGAGGAGAACACAGCAACAGGGGTGCGGAGGGCAAAGCGGAGAGATTCCCGCATGGAGGATCGGTGTCGACTGGCACTCACCAGCCTGAGAGGCTTGTCTGCTCACCGCCAGGGCGGGCGGGGCTGGGAGCTGAGGCTTGGGCTTCGGTCGGAGCGCAGGGAGAGGACTGGGGTTGGCAGCGTGAACACAGTCTGCAGGGGGTTAGTGCACCACGGCTAGCCGGGAGGGAGTCCATGGAAAATTCTGGACCTGCCGAAGAGGCAAGAGACTTTTTCTTCCCTCTTTGTTTCCTGGTGCAAGAAGGGAGGGGATTAAGAGTGCTGCTTAAAGGAGCTCTGGAGACGGGCACGAGCCGTGGCTAAAAGCGCAGACCCCAGAGACAGGCATGAGGCGCTAAGGCTGCTGCTGCCACCACCAAGAAGCCTGTGTGCGAGCACAGGTCACTCTCCACACCACCCCTCCCGGGAGCCTGTGCCACCCGCCGCTGCCAGGGTCCTGGGATCCAGGGACAACTTCCCTGGGAAAACGCACGGCGCGCCTCAGGCTGGTGCAACGTCACACCAGTCTCTGCCGCCGTAATCTGTACCCCTCCCTCCCCCCGGCCTGAGTGAGCCAGAGCCCCCAAATCAGCAGCTCCTTTACCCCGTCCTGTCTGAGCGAAGAACAGACGCCCTCTTGCGACCTACACGCAGAGGCGGGGCCAAATCCAAAGCTGAGGCCTGGGAGCTGTGCAAACAAAGAAGAGAAAGGGAAATCTCTCCCAGCAGCCTCAGAAGCAGCAGATTAAAGCTCCACAATCAACTTGATGTACCCTGAATCTGTGGCATACCTGAATAGACAACGAATCATCCCAAATTGAGGAGGTGGATTTTGGGAGCAACTATATATATATTTATTCCCCTTTTCCTCTTTTTGTGAGTGTATATGTGTATGCTTCTATGTGATATTTTGTCTGTATAACTTTGCTTTTACCATTTGTCCTAGGGTTCTATGTGTCCGTTTTTTTTCCTTAAAAATTTTTTTTCTTAATAATTATTTTTTATTTTAATAACTATTTTATTTTATCTTTATTTTATTTTATCCTCTTTCTTTCTTTCTTTCTTTCTTCCTTCCTTCCTTCCTTCCTTCCCTCTTTTCTACATTTTCTCCATTTTATGCTGAGCTGTGTGGATGAAAGGCTCTTGGTGCTGCAGCCAGGAGTCACTGCTCTGCCTCTGAGGTGGGAGAGCCAACTTCAGGACACTGTTCCACAGGAAACCTCCCAGCTCCACATAATATCAAACGGCGAAAATGTCCCAGAGATATCCAACTTAACACCAACACCCAGCTTCACTGAATGACCAGCAAGCTACAGTGCTGGACACCCTATGCCAAACAAGACAGTAACACAACCCCACCCATTAGCAGAGAGGCTGCATAAAATCAAAATAAGGCCACAGACACCCCAAAATACATCACCAGATGTGGGCATGCCCACCGGAAAGACAAGATCCAGCGTCACCCACCAGAACACAGACACTAGTCCCCTCCACCAGGAAACCTACACAACCTACTGAACCAACTTTAGCCACTGGGGACAGACACCAAAAACAACGGGAACTACGAACCTGCAGCCTGCAAAAAGGAGACAACAAACACAGTAGGATAAGCAAAATGAGAAGACAGAAATACACACAGCAGATGAAGGAGCAAGGTAAAAACCCACCAGACCTAACAAATGAAGAGGAAATAGGCAGTCTACCTGAAAAAGAATTCAGAATAGTGATAGTAAAGATGATCCAAAATCTTGGAAATAGAATGGAGAAAATGCAAGGAACAATTAACAAGGGTCTAGAAGAACTAAAGAGGAAACAAGCAATGATGAACAACACAATAAATGAAATTAAAAATACTCTAGAAGGGATCAATAGCAGAATAACTGAGGCAGAAGAACGGATAGGTGACCTGGAACATAAAATAGTGGAAATAACTACTGCAAAGCAGAATAAAGAAAAAAGAATGAAAAGAAATGAGGACAGTCTCAGAGACCTTTGGAACAACATTAGAAGCACCAACATTCAAATTATAGGGGCTCCAGAAGAAGAGAAAAAGAAAGGGACTGAGAAAATATTTGAAGAGATTATAGTTGAAAACTTCCCCAATATGGGAAAGGAAATAGTTAATGAAGTCCAGGAAGCACAGAGAGTCCCATACAGGATAAATCCAAGGAGAAACATGCCATGACACATATTAATCAAATTGTCAAAAATTAAATACAGGGCTTCCCTGGTGGCGCAGTGGTTGCGAGTCCACCTGCCGATGCATGCGACGTGGGTTCTTGGCCCGGTCTGGGAATATCCCGCATGCCGTGGAGTGGCTGGGCCTGTGAGCCATGGCTGCTGAGCCTGCGTGTCTGGAGCCTGTGCTCTTCAATGGAAGAGGCCACAACAGTGAGATGCCTGCGTACCGCAAAAAAAAAAAAAAAAAAAAAAAAAAAAACAAAGAAAACATATTAAAAGCAGCAAGGGAAAAACAACAAATAACACACAAGGGAATCCCCATAAGGGTAAGAGCTGATCTTTCAGCAGAGACTCTGCAAGCCAGAGGGACTGGCAGGACATATTTAAAGTGATGAAGGAGAAAAACCTACAACCAAGATTACTCCACCCAGCAAGGATCTCATTCAGATTTGACGGAGAAATTAAAACCTTTACAGACAAGCAAAAGCTGAGAGAGTTCAGCACCAACAAACCAGTTTTACAACAAATTCTAAAGTATCTTCTCTAGGCAAGAAACACAAGAGAAGGAAAAGACCTACAATAGCAAACCCAAAACAATTAAAAAATGGGAATAGGAACACACATATCGATAATTACCTTATATGTAAATGGATTAAATACTCCCACCAAAAGACACAGATTGGCTGAATGGTTGCAAAAGCAAGACCCATATATATGCTGTCTACAAGAGACCCACTTCAGACCTAGGGACACATACAGACTGATAGTGAGGGGATGGAAAAAGATATTCCATGCAAATGGAAACCAAAAGAAAGCTGGAGTAGCAATTCTCATATCAGACAAAATAGACTTTAAACTAAAGACTATTAGAAGAGAGAAAGAAGGACACTACATAATGATCAAGGGATCGATCCAAGAAGAAGATATAACAATTGTAAATGTTTCTGTACCCAACATAGGAGCACCTCAATAAGGCAAATACTAACAGCCATAAAAGGGGAAATTGACAGTAGCACATTCATAGTAGGGGACTTTAAGACCCCACTTTCACCAATGGCCAGATCATCCAAAATGAAAATAAATAAGGAAACACAAGCTTTAAATGATACATTAAACAAGATGGACTTAATTGATATTTATAGGACATTACATCCAAAAACAACAGAATACACTTTGTTCTCAACTGTTCATGGAACATTCTCCAGTATAGATCATATGTTGGGTCACAAATCAAGGCTTGGTAAACTTAAGAAAATTGAAATCGTATCGAGTATCTTTTCCGACCACAACGCTATGAGACTAGATATCAATTACAGGAAAAGATCTGTAAAAAATACAAACACATGGAGGCTAAACAATACACTACTTAATAACGAAGTGATCACTGAAGAAATCAGAGAGGAAATTAAAAAGTACCTAGAAACAAATGACAATGGAGACACGACAACCCAAAAGCTATGGGATGCAGCAAAAGCAGTTTTAAGAGGGAAGTTTACAGCAATACAGTCCTACCTTAAGAAACAGGAAACATCTCGAATAAACAACCTAACCTTGGACCTAAAGCAATTAGAGAAAGAAGAACAAAAATACCCCAGAGTTAGCAGAAGGAAAGAAATCATAAAGATCTGATCAGAAATAAATGGAAAAGAAATGAAGGAAACAATAGCAAAGATCAATAAAACTAAAAGATGGTTCTCTGAGAAGATAAACAAAATTGAAAATCCATTAGACAGACTTATCAAAAAAAATGTGAGAAGACTCAAATCAATAGAATTAGAAATGAAAAAGGAGAAGTAACAACTGTCACTGCAGATATACAAAGATCATGAGAGATTACTACAAGCAACACTATGCCAATAAAATGGACAACATGGAAGAAATGAACAATTCTTAGAAATGCACAACCTGCTAAGACTGAATCAGGGAGAAATAGAAAATATGAACAGACGAATCAAAAGCACTGAAATTGAAACTGTGATTAAAAATCTTCCAACAAACAAAAGCCCAGGCAGATGGCTTCACAGGACAATTCTATCAAACATTTAGAGAAGAGCTAACACCTATCCTTCTCAAACTCTTCCAAAATATAGCAGAGGGAGGAACACTCCCACACTCATTCTACAAGGCTACCATCACCTTGATACCAAACCCAGACAAGGATGTCACAAAGAAAGAAAACTACAGGCCAATATCACTGATGAACATAGATGCAAAAATCTTCAACAAAATAGTAGCAAACAGAATCCAACAGCACATTAAAAGGATCATACACCATGATCAAGTGGGGTTTATTCCAGGAATGTAAGGATTCTTCATTATACGCAAATCAATCAATGTGATACACCATATTAACTAATTGAAGGAGAAAAAACATATGGTCATCTCAATAGATGCAGAGAAAGCTTTCAATAAAATTCAACACCGATTTATGATAAAAACCCTGCAGAAAGTAGGCATAGAGGGAACTTTCCTCAACATAATAAAGGCCATATGTGACACACGCACAGCCAACATCATCCTCAATGGTGAAAAACTGAAAGCATTTCCACTAAGATCAAGAACAAGACAAGGTTGCCCACTCTCACCACTCTTATTCAACATAGTTTTGGAAGTTTTAACCACAGAAAACAGAGAAAAAAAGGAAATAAAAGGAATGCAAATCAGAAAAGAAGAAGTAAAGCTGTCACTGTTTGCAGATGACATTATCCTATACATAGAGAATCGTAAAGATGCTATCAGAAAACTACTAGAGGTAATCAATGCATTTGTTAAAGTAGCAGGATACAAAATTAATCCACAGAAATCTCTCTTGCATTCCTATACACTAATGATGAAAAATCTGTAGGTGAAATCAAGAAAACACTCCCATTTACCATTGCAAAAAAAGAATAAAATGGGAATAAACCTACCTAAGGAGACAAAAGACCTGTATTCAGAAAATTGTAAGACACTGATGAAAGTAATTAAAGATGATACAAATAGATGGAGAGATATACCATGTTCTTGGATTGGAAGAATCAACATTGTGAAAATGACTCTACTACCCAAAGCAATCTATAGATTCAATGCAATCCCTATCAAACTACCACTGGCATTTTTCACAGAACTCGAACAAAAAATTTCACAATTTATATGGAAACACAAAAGACCCTGAAAAGCCAAAGCAATCTTGATAATGAAAAAAAGAGCTGGAGAAGTCAGGCTCCCTGTCTTCAGACTATACTACAAAGCTACAGTAATCAAGACAATATGGTACTGGCACAGAAACAGAAATATAGATCAAGGCAACAGGATAGAAAGCCCAGGGATAAACCCACACACATATGGTCACCTCATCTTTGATGAAGGAGGCATGAATGTACAGTGGAGAAAGGACAGCCTCTTCAATAAGTGGTTCTGGGAAAACTGGACAGGTACATGTAAAAGTATGGGATTGGAACATTCCCTAACACCATACACAAAAGTTAGCTTAAAATGGATTAAAGACCTAAATGTAAGGCCAGAAGCTATCAAACTCTTCGAGGAAAACATAGGCAGAACACTCTATGACATAAATCACAGCAAGATCCTTTCTGACCCACCTCCTAGAGAAATGGAAATAAAAACAAAAATAAACAAATGGGACCTAATGAAACTTCAAAGCTTTTGCACAGCAAAGGAAACCATAAACAAGACTAAAAGACAACCCTCAGAATGGGAGAAAATATTTGCAGATGAAGCAACTGACAAAGGATTTATCTCCAAAATTTATATGCAGCTCAGTAACAAAAAAACAAACAACCCAATCCAAAAATGGGCAGAAGACCTAAATAGACATTTCTCCAAAGAAGATATACAGACTGCCAACATACACATGAAAGAATGCTCAACATCATTAATCATTAGAGAAGTGTAAATCAAAACTACAATGAGATATCATCTCATACCGGTCAGAATGGCCATCATCCAAAAATCTAGAAACAATAAATGCTGGAGAAGGTGTAGAGAAAATGGAACACTCTTGCACTGCTGGTGGGCATGTGAATTGGTACAGCCACTATGGAGAACAGTAGGAGGTTCCTTAAAAAACTACAAATAGAACTACCATATGACCCAGCAATCCCACTACTGGGCCTATACCCTGAGAAAACCATAATTCAAAAAGAGTCATGTACCAAAATTTTCATCGCAGCTCTATTTACAATATCCAGGAGATGGAAACAGCCTAAGTGTCCATCATCAAATGAATGGATAAAGAAGATATGGCACTTATAAACAATCAATATTAGCCATAAAAATAAATGAAATTGAGTTATTTGTAGTGAGGTGGATAGACCTAGAGTCTGTCATACAGAGTGAAGTAAGTCAGAAAGAAAAAGACAAATACCGTATGCTAACACATATATATGGAATTTAAGAAAAAAAAATGTCATGAAGAACCTAGGGGTAAGGCAGGAATAAAGACACAGACCTACTAGACACAATGGACTTGAGAATATGGGGATGGGAAGGGTAAGCTGTGACAAAGTGAAAGAGTAGCATGGACATATATACACTACCAAACGTAAAATCGATAGCTAGTGGGAAGCAGCCGCATAGCACAGCGAGATAAGCTCGGTGCTTTGTGACCACCTAGAGGGCTGGGATAGGGAGGGTGGGTGGGAGGGAGATGGAAGAGGGAAGAGATATGGGAACATATGTATATGTATAACTGTTTCACTTTCTTATAAAGCAGAAACTAACACACCATTGTAAAGCAATTATACTCCAATAAAGATGTTTAAAAAAAATAAGGAAATGCAACTAAAGAAAATCATAAAATCTGTCAAATCAGTGTTCAAAAATAAGGAGACAAAAGTTTTATTATGTGTGAGACAAATTATGGGCCCTGCAGTAGGCCAATGTGCTAATCCCTAGAATTTGTTAATGTTTTAGCTTACATGCCAAAAGAAATTTTGTGGATAGGATTAAAGTTAAGGAGTTTGAGAAAGGGAAATTAGCCTGGATTATTTGGATGGGCCCAATATAATCACAAAGGTCTTTATAAGGAAAAGAGCATGGCAAGAGACTCATAGTGGAAGAGAGGGATTGGAGGATGCTATGCAGCTGTCTTTCAAGATGGAGGAAGAGACCACAAGTCAAGGAATGCAGGTGGCCTCTAGAAGTTGACAAATGCAAGGAGATATCCTTCACTATTGCCTTCAGAAGGAATCCAGCCTGGTGACCCACCTAAACTTCTGTCCTACAGAAGTGGAAGAAAATAAATTTGTGTTTTTTAAAGTCACTAAGTTTGTGGTGATTTGTTATAGCGGCAATAGAAAAATTAATGTAAATTACATGAAACAAAAATTGCCCACCTTTAAAAACAAACTGAGGACATGTAAACATTGTCAAGTGTTTTAAGAATTCAAGGAAATGAACAAACACTGCTGAAAGTTGGTTTACTATAAGAAGGCAAGGTAAGAGATAATCTTATTTGATATGATCAAAGACCAAATGATTAAACAGATTAAGAGATAAACAAGGCATAAGAAGCCAACATAGGGATAAGTGGTCTACCTGAAGAAAACACCCAACAAATATTTAAAAAATTCGAAAGTATGACTCAATTTTCATTCAAAGGTGAAGGGCATAGGTAAACTTTCTCAAACATGGACCACAAGCTCTTTTGAAAAATAATTAAATTAAGATGCAGTTTATGGTTTCACTTTAAGGAAGATAGAGCTATACTTCTCCTTATTCCTTCTGTTAAGTACAACTAAAACACTGGTTATTATATAAAACAAACATAAGAAGATGTTGAAAGGTGGAGAGAAGAAGGCAGACTGGCTGGGACCTCAGTATCCAAATAATGACATGGTGATGAGTCTCAGGTTTTCTTTTTGCCTCAGATATCCCATATGTGGACCTGAAGAAGGAAGCAACTTAGAAATGCCAACAAATGCTACAAAATATGCCCCAACAAATGCCTGCTCTCCCTAGCAAATGGATTAGGAAAGAGGCAGCCTAGCAAGACAGAAAACTTTTAAACAACAACTACTCAACTCCATCCAACACCACAGAAAAAACTATGGCTCCCACCCCCCCACACCCCCACTAGCCAAGACCAAGTGTAAAGCCCAGACTTTCACCATTGTTAGGCTGGAACTAGGCATCCCAAACTCCCAAACCTACCTGTTGGTCTCAGAAAGAGCCAAGTAAAAGCCGGCATTTCATCCCTGTCAGCAGGAAGTAGCATCCCTCTCTACCTGAGTGAAAGCCTGGAATGCAAAAAAAAAAAAAGAGTGTTATTTAAGATGTTCAAAGAAATACAATGTCATCCAAGGATTTTACATCCAGCAAATATAATTTTCAAATATAAGGGCCACAGACAAAGTATCATGAACACACAAGAACTAAGGTTACATTTTTTCCATTAGCGCTTCCCAATTAGATTTCATAGAGAATGCCCTTAAGACAATCAAAATAACTTTTTAAAATCATGAGGACAGAAGAGGTCATTAAATGTATATTTACCCACAGAACCAAAATTTAATGATGGTGATAAAAGAGACGGAATAGGATGAGATGCCAGTAGTAAAGTGGCAAATGTTGATATCTGATTTTCTGGGATGAAAAAGTCCTGACTCATGTTTGCTGATTTCTGTGATGTAAACACTCTCATAACCAGTTTCAAGCTACTAACTTAAAGAGAGTCCTACTGGTAAAAGATGGAGTAGTTGAGCATCTGTGGAAAAAACACTGCAGTAAACCAACGCACATCAAATGTGTTTAAGCCCCTGAATTCTTTGTGATACTAGAAAAAATACCCCCACCACTGCTTAATTGATCACCATTAGAAGATAGTGTAAGGAATTAATTCACCCTGAAAACTTGTCAAAACAACAACAACACACACAAGTATTTATTTTGCCTTTCCTATAAAATCAGGACCACAGGGAAACAAAACAGTAGGTGAAGAGGGTTGATCTTTGTCAAAATATCCCAGCTTATACGTAAAAAAGAAATAATTTAATTAAAATATAAACATTTGCAAAAGCAAATGAAATAGGAATCTGAACACCACTAATTGCTGCTGACATCACTAAAAGAGACAACATTGGTGTCAGAAGTACAAAGTGCCTCCTGTGAATTCACAAATGTGAGATTTAACCGTGAATTTATAATAAATACAAGAGAGAGATGAATGTGTTAAATGATGCCAATAAAATGCAAGCAGCACACCCAGACTATGGGAAACCCATAGGACTAAATAAATAAATAAACAAAACCCTGATTTCTTAAAAATAAGTTGTAAGAAGATAAAACAGAGTGATAACTAAGTTACAAGAAGACTTCAGAGACAAATTAACTAATCAAAACGTATAACTCTTGTTTCGATCTCAATTTGATCAAATATTCTGTAAAAATAAAAAGAGCAATCGTAGGATGATCAATAAAATGTGTATAGTGCCTACATATTTGGTGATATTAGACATTATTTGTGGGGGTAGGGTGTGATGAAAATATTTCTTCACAAAACATCAAGTCATGTTTTTAATTTAGCTCTTGTGGTTTACGCATTGTATGGTTAGGCCATTCAGGATGGCCGTTTTCTTGTTCTCTGTACATCCCCTGCTCAACCAGTCCCTGCTGGTTAGTCACTCACATAACTATCCAATCCTTTTAATTATAGGGCTTAATCAGTAACTGCCTATGTGCTTGCCCCCTGCCCCAGCCGCTTGTTTTCCTGATGTAAGCTGCTTGTAACTGATGTTCCTCCTTCTCCCCGAAGTAGCAAAGATTGCCGCCATGTCCTGCATGTCGTTGGCCATACACAGTGGGATGTCGCTCCAGGACCTTTTGCTTCAGGATCTTTTGCTTCAGGCTAGTAAGATTCCCTATCCAATAAATAAATGAATCTGTTGTTGTTTCTGGGCTCTTTCTTTGATCTCGAAGCAGGGCAACTGCAGGGCTTGCAGACCTGCAGGGTGCAACTCAACACACATATATACTAAAATGTTTATAAATGAAATAATGCATGGCATTTATTTCAAAATAATTGGATGGTGGGTGAACTTGTGAACTTACGAAGAAAATTAGATTAATTGTTGAAACTGGGTGAGATGTACGTAGAGATTCAAAATACTATTTATTATTGTGTAAGCTTGAAATATTCTATAATAAATAAATAGATAAATATTCTATAAATACTATGGCTATAAAGTATAAACTTCTAGAACATGAAATTAGATAAGGTATTGTTTATATCAAATAATTCTGAAGAAAATTGAAGCTAAGTGTTTTGCTGGCATTAGACTGTATGCTTGTATAACATGTCAAGGTTCTTTCTATTGTTGGCTGTACTTCATTTCTTTAGAAAGCAACATTATATTTATCTAAGATTCTACAATGCTTTTAAAGATTTTAGTGCCAAGGAACATTATACTACAGTGACTTTGTTTTATTTATTTTTCTTTCTTATTTATTTATTTATTTTTTATTCAGCTGGTTCTTATTAGTTACCTATTTTATAAATATTAGTGTATATATGTCAATCTCAATCTCCTCGTTGATCCCACCACCATCACCCACTCCCTGCTTTCCCCCTTTGGTGTCCATATGTTTTGTTCCCTACATCTGTTATAGTGACTTTGTTTTAAGTGTGTCTTTACTTTCAATATATCACTGCACTAGAGATAACTACACTTAAAACTACCCTACTCATTTAGGTCACTGAATATACTACCTTTCTTTTATCATATGGGTAGAGATCAAGATTATTTCAATAGGACAAAAATCATAGATAATTTTAGCTTTCAGATATTAATAAGGAAAGTTATTGAACTCATAATATTAATTGGCAGTTGCATTTGCTTTTTTATGTGGGAAAATAAACTTGTTAAAAGAGTGAAAAAAATTTTTTTGACCTCAAGGTTGTATGTTGCCATATCAATGATTTCACAGCACTTACGTTTATTATGTTTTTAAGGGTAATAAAAATTATATTTATTCTTTATATATTTCTTAAGGAAGAAATACTATAATTATTTTGGCTTTATTTTTAAATGGTTTAATACATATTAAAATTTAAAAAAGTATTTTTTCATACATGTAAAGTAAAAGAAATCAAAGGAATATTTTCGTATGAAATAAAGAAATAGAATGTTACCAGTTCTTTTGAAGCCCCTTGTGTAATTTTTCCCACCCTTGCAGAGGTAACTGCTATTCTGAATTCTGCACTTATTCACTTTTTTATTGTTTAAATGATATGCCTTCATCAATATATTGTTTAGTTTTTCAGGTTTTTAAACATATGTTAATGGAATCACATATATATTCTTCTGTGACTTTCTTTTCTAGAAAGAAAAGACTATGTTGAAAAATATTACTTCTAAGATTTCTGAGGTTTACCCATGTTGATGAATTTTGCTGAAGTTGCATCATTGCCATGTCATGAAATACTTTAATTTATAAATATAATCAATTTTATTTATACACTATATTGTTGGTAGAAATTTGATATTTTAGTTTCTCCTATTATAAATATTTTTGAACATTCTTGATGTACATGTGTGAGAGCTTATTTATCCAGGTTTATGTCTGACATATATGAAAAATAATTTTTCTAGGAAATATGCCCAGATATGGAATGATTGGGATACAGGGCAAGTACATTTTCGGCTTTACTAGAAGGTGAAGAACTGTTTTCTCAAGTGGTGGTAAGCAATTTACCCTTGTAACAGCAATATAAAAGTGTTCCAATTCCTGTACACCTACATTAGCAACTGATGTAACCAAAATCTATGCCCAAACTGGTATATGTGAAATAGTAAGCCATTGTGATCTTAATTTGAACTTCCTCAATTATAAACTTCATCCAGCAGCCTTAAATATTATTTGTGTATTTGTGTTTACATGGACTTGTTTATATTTTCCCCCATTTTCTAACTTGCTTTTTGTTTTTAAATCTTTTTCTTATAGATTTCTTAAGAGTCCTTTTACGTTCTGTCTTCTTATTGTCAGTTGGTGAGTTGCAAATATTTTATACTGGTTTGTGACTTGTGTTTTCATTTTATTTATAATGCCTTTTTATAAAGAGAAATTCTTAAGATGATTTGTTTTATCAGTCTTTTTATATTGTACACTATCAGTGTTTAAATTCCTTTCTTATGAAGAGATGGAAAAATATTCCATGCAAATGGAAACCAAAATAAATCAGTGATAGCTATCTTTATATCAGACAAAATAAACTTTAAGACAAAAATTATAATGAGACAAATATTATTATATAATTATAAAATTATACTGTATATCATAAAGGAGTTGATTCATCAAGAGGATTTAACAGCTGTAAACATTCATGCACCCAACATCAGAGCATGTAAATATAGAAAGCAAATATTAAGAGATCTGTAGGCAGAAATAGACAGCATTACAATTATAGTAGGGGACTTTGGTATCCCTATTTCAACAATGAATAGATCATCCAGAAAGAAAATTAATATGGAATCATGGGACTTAAGCTATACTTTAGGCCGAATTGACCTAACATATATACAAAACATTCTAGCAATAGAATACACATTCTCCTCAAGTGCACATGGAACATTCACCAGACTAGATGATATATTAGGTCAGAAACCAAGTCATTTGAAAATTAAGACTGAAATTATATCGAGCATCTTTTCAACCACAATAATATGAAACTAGAAATTAATTGCAGTGGGACTATTGGAAAATTCACAAGTATGTGGAGATTAAACAACATGCTTGGGAATAACTAATGGGTCAAAGAAGAAATCAAAGAGCAACCAAAAAATACCTTGAAACAAATGAAAATGGAAAAACAAAACACCAAAATATATGAGATGCAGCAAAACCAGTTCTTAGAGGAAATTTTAAAATAAACACTTATATTGAGAAAAAAGAAATATATCAAATAAACAACTGAATTTTATCTTGTTTTATTTTATAATTATTTTTTAATTTTTAAATTTAATTTTATTTATTTTTTTATACAGCAGGTTCATATTAGTCATCCATTTTATACACATCAATGTATACATGTCAATCCAGTTCTCCCAATTCATCACACCACCACCGCCACTGGCCACTACTTTCACCCCGTTGGCGTCCATACATTTGTTCTCTACATCAGTGTCTCAGTTTCTGACCTGCAAAGCAGTTCATCTGTACCATTTTTCTACGTTCCACATATATGCATTAATAAACATTTGTTTTTCTCTTTCTGACTTACTTCACTCTGTATGAGAGTCTCTAGATCGATTCACGTCTCTACAAATAACCCAATTTCATTCCTTTTTATGGGTGAGTAATATTCCATTGTATACATGTGCCACATCTTCTTTATCGATTCATCTGTCGATGGGCATTTAAGTTGCTTCCATGACCTGGCTATTGTAAATAGTGCTGCAATGAACATTGGGGTGCATGTATCTTTTGGAATTATGGTTTCCTCTGGGTGTATGCCCAGTAGTGGGATTGCTGGGTCATATGGTAGTTCTATTATTAGTATTTTTAAGGAACCTCCATACTGATCTCCATAGTGGCTGTATCAATTTACATTCCCACCAACAGTGCAAGAGGGTTCCTTTTTCTCCAAACCCTCTCAAGCATTTGTTGTTTGTAGATACTCTGTTGATGCCCATTCTAACTGGTGTGCAGTGATACCTCATTGTAGTTTTGATTTGTATTTCTCTAATAATTAGTGATGTTGAGAAGCTTTTCATGTGCTTCTTGGCCATTTGTATGTCTTCTTTGGAGAAATCTCTATTTAGGTCTACTGCCCATTTTTTGATTGGGTTGTTTGTTTTTTGGAATTGAGCTGCATGAGCTGCTTGTAAATATTGCAGATTAATTCTCTGTCAGTTGCTTCATTTGCAAATATTTTCTCCCATTCTGAGGGTTGTCTTTTCATCTTCTTTATGGTTTCCTTTGCTGTGTAAAAGTTTTTAAGTTTCATTATGTCCCATTTGTTTATTTTGGATTTATTTCCATTTCTCTAGGAGGTGGGTCAAAAAGAATGTTGTTGTGATTTATGTCATGGAGCTTTCTTCCTATGTTTTCCTCTAAGAGTCTTATAGTGTCTGACCTTACATTTAGGTCTTTAATCCATTTTGAGTTTATTTTTGTGTATGGTGTTAGAGAGTGTTTTAATTTTATTCTTTTACATGTAGCTGTCCAGTTTTCCCAGCACCACTTATTGAAGAGGCTGTCTTTTCTCCATTGTATATTCTTGACGCCTTTATCAAAGATAAGGTGACCATATGTGTATGGGTTTATCTCTGGGCTTTCTATCCTATACCATTGATCTATATTTCTGTTTCTGTGCCAGTACCATACTGTCTTGACTACTGTAGCTTTGCAGTATACTCTGAAGTCAGGGAGCCTGATTATTCCAGCTCCATTTTTCTTTCTCAAGACTGCTTTGGCTATTCAGGGTCTTTTGTAACTCCATACAAATTTCAAGATTTCTTGTTCTAGTTCTGTAAAAAATGCCATTGGTAATTTGATAAGGATTGCATTGACTGTAGATTATTTTGGGTAGTATAGTCATTTTCACAATATTGATTCTTCCAATCCAAGAACATGGTATATCTCTCCATCTGTTTGTATCATCTTTAATTTCTGTCATCAGTGTCTTATAGTTTTTTGAGTATAGGTCTTTTGTCTCTCTAGGTAGGTTTATTCCTAGGTATTTTATTCTTTTTGTTGCAATGGTAAATGGGAGTGTTTCCTTAATTTCTCTTTCAGATTTTTCATTTTTGATTTGCATATATTGAAGAATCCTTGCACCCCTGTGATAAAACCCACTTGATCATGGTATATGATCCTTTTAATGTGTTGTTGGATTCTGTTTGCTCATATTTGGTTGAGAATTTTTGCATCTATATTCATCAGTGATATTGGTCTGTAATTTTCTTTTTTTGTAGTATCTTTGTCTGGTTTTGGTATCAGGGTAATGGTGGCCTCACAGAATGAGTTTGGGAGTGTTCCTTCCTCCACAATTTTTTGGAAGAGTTTGAGAAGGATGGGTTTAGCTCCTCTCTAAATGTTTGATAGAATTCACCTGTGAAGCCATCTGGTCCTGGACTTTTGCTTGTTGGAAGGGTTTTAATCACAGTTTCAATTTCATTACTTGTGATTGCTCTGTTCATATTTTCTATTTCTTCCTGATTCAGTCTTGGAATGTTATACCTTTCTAAAAATTTGTCTATTTTTTTCCAGGTTGTCCATTATATTGGCATAGAGTTGCTTGTAGTAGTCTCTTATGATGCTTTGCATTTCTGTGTTGTCTGTTGTAACTTCTCCTTTTTCATTTCTAATTTTATTGATTTGAGTCCTCTCCCTCTTTTTCTTGATGAGTCTGGCAAATGGTTTATCAATTTTGTTTATCTTTTCAAAGAAGCAGCTTTTAGTTTTATTTATCTTTGCTATTGTTTTCTTTGTTTCTATTTCATTTATTTCTGCTCTGATCTTGATGATTTCATTCCTTCTGCTAAGTTTGGGTTTTATTTGTTCTTCTTTCTCTACTTCCTTTAGGTGTAAGGTTAGATTTTTTATTTGAGATTTTTCTTGTTTCTTGAGGTAGGCTTGTATAGCTATAAACGTTCCCTCTTAGAACTGCTTTTGCTGCATCACATAGATTTCAGATTGTCGTGTTTTCATTGTCATTTGTCTCTAGGTATTATTTGATTTCCTTTTTATTTCTTCAGTGATCTCTTGGTTATTTAGTAACGTATTGTTTAGTCTCCACGTGTTTGTGTTTTTTACGTTTTTTTCCCTGTAATTTATTTCTAATCTCATAGCGTGGTGGTCAGACAAGATGCTTGATATGATTTCAATTTTCTTAAATTTAGTGAGGCTTGATTTGTGACCCAAGATGTGATCTATCCTGGAGAATGTTTCACGCGCACATGAGAAGAAAGTGTAATCTGCTGTTTTTGGATGGAATGTCCTATAAATATCAATTAAATCTATCTAGTCTATTGTGTCATTTAAAGCTTCTGTTTCCTTATTTATTTTCATTTTGGTTGATCTGTCCATTGGTGTAAGTGAGGTGTTTAAGTCCCCCACTATTATTGTGTTACTGTCAATTTCCTCTTTTATAGCTGTTAGCAGTTGCCTTATGTATTGAGGTGTTCCTATGTTGGGTGCATAAATATTTACAATTGTTATATCTTCTTGGATTGATTCTTGATCATTATGTAGTGTCCTTCTTTGTCTCTTGTAATAGTCTTTATTTTAAAATCTCTTTTGTCTGATATGAGTATTGCTACTCCAGCTTTCTTTTGATTTCCATATGCATGGAATATCTTTTTCCATCCCCTCACTTTCAGTCTGTATGTGTTCCTAAGTCTGAAATAGGTCTCGTGTAGACAGCAGTATATGGGTCTTCTTTTTGTATCGATTCAGCGAGCCTGTGTCTTTTGGTTGGAGCATTTAATCCATTCACGTTTAAGGTAATTATTGATGTGTATGTTCCTGTGACCATTTTCTTAATTGTTTTGGGTTTGTTTTTGTAGGTCCTTTTCTTCTCTTGTGTTTCCCACTTACAGAAGTTCCTTTAGCATTTGTTGTAGAGCTGGTTTGGTGGTGCTGAATTCTCTTAGCTTTTGCTCGTCTGTAAAGTTTTTGATTTCTCCATCGAATCTGAATGAGATACTTGCTGGGTAGAGTGATCTTGGTTGTAGGTTTTCCCTTCATCACTTTAAGTATATTATTCCACTCCCTTCTGGCTTGTAGAGTTTCTGCTGAGAAATCAGCTGTTAACCTTATGGGAGTTCCCTTGTATGTTATTTGTCACTTTCCCTTGCTGCTTTCAATAATTTTTCTTTGTCTTTAATTTTTGCTAATTTGATTACTGTGTGTCTTGTTGTGTTTCTCCTTGGGTTTATCCTGTATGGGACTCTCTGTGCTTCCTGGACTTGGGTGACTATTTCCTTTCCCATGTTAGGGAAGTTTTCGTCTATAATCTCTTCAAATATTTTCTCTGGTCCTTTCTCTCTCTCTTCTCCATCTGGGACCCCTATAATGGGAATGTTGTTGCGTTTAATGTTATTCCAGACATCTCTTAGACTGTCTTCATTTCTTTTCTTTCTTTTTTCTTTATTCTGTTCTGCAGCAGTGAATTCGACCATTCTGCCTTCCACATTACTTATCTGTTCTTCTACCTCAGTTATTCTGCTATTGATTCCTTCTAGTGTAGTTTTCATTTCAGTTATTGTATTGTTCATCTATGTTTGTTTGTTCTTTAATTCTTCTAGGTTTTGTTAAACATTTCTTGTGTCTTCTTGATCTTTACCTTCATTCTTTTTCCGAGGTCCTGAATCATCTTCACTATCATTATTCTGAATTATTTTTCTGGAAGGTTGCCTATGTCCACTTCATTTAGTTGTTTTTCTGGGGTTTTATCTTGTTCCTTCATTTGATCCATAGCCCCCTGCCTTTTCATCTTGTCTATCTTTCTGTGAATGTGTTTTGTTCCCCACAGGCTGCAAGATTGTAGTTCTTCTTGCTTCTGCTCTCTGTCCTCTGGTGGATGAGGCTATCTAAGAGGCTTGTGCAAGTTTCCTGATGAGAGGGACTGGTCAGTTTTCTTTTACAATTACACCTCAATAAAGCTCAAAAATTTTTTTCTTCTCTGAAGGTCATACAGATATTCACCTATATTGTCTTCTAAATGTTTGTAAATATTGCTTGATATATATTTAGTTTTTAAATATTCTGGAATTGATTTTGGTTAAAATGTCAAGTTTCCTTACTCAGTTTTCTTTTATTATTTATCTATTTCCACTGTCACTGTGCCACATTGTCTTATTTATAATAGCTTTAAAATAAAACTATTTACCTCATAGGAAAGTGCTCCAATTTTTTCTTATTCTTTTGAGATGTTCTGGCTCTTCTTGGCTATTATTCTTTCATATAAAAATTAAAACAGAACAAAAAAACCCAAGCAAACAAGTCTAAATCAAATATAATTGTGCTGACATTTTGATCAGAATTTTATTGCATTTATTGAACAAAATAGAGAGTATTGGTATCTAAACAATATTAACATTTCCATGAACATAATTTATTTTCCATTTATTTGTTTTCAAATGTCCTTCAGTATAGTTTTAATTTTTTCACAAATTTTATGCATTTTTTTAATTGTGTTTATTCCTGGGCACTTGTAACTTCGTTGTAATTTATAAACAGCTACTTGCATTTTAATTATATGCACTACATATTCATTGCTGGTGGATAGAAATGCAACAAATTTAAAATACTTTTCAAAAATAAAAATGATGAGTTATCTTGTGAGTCTAATCCTCATCCATAGATCCTTTCCAATTTTCTGTATAGGCAGTAATTTTCTTTGAAAATACTGATTTTTTTCTCTATTTCTAGTTCTTATACTATTCATTTTCTTTCCTTATATTTCTTTTCTAACCAGGAATTTCAGCACAAAAAGTAGATAGTAGTTTAAACGTAGCAGTAAAAGTAAGTGTCTATGTCTCATGTTCTTAAAGGGAATACTAACTTTTCACATTAAATATGATGATTGCTGTGGGATTGATATCAATTCCATTTCTTCGATTAAGGTATTTCCTTCCATTGCTAGTTTGCTAGGAATGATGCCTATAGATATAAAAATAGATATATAAAGATGATCTGGCATCCACTGGGATAATTTTATGTTATATTTTGTTTGATAACATCTTACTTAGAGTTTTTTTCATCTGCAGTCATAAGTGTATATTTTGCATATATATTAGACATTTTCCCCCTTATCTTTGTCCATCCGCTTCTGCTTTTTTTAAAGGCTAGGATAGCAGCATCATATTGCAGTATTTTTCCTCCTTTTCTATGTTCTGGAAAATTTTTATAAATTTGGATTTATCTGTTCTTAGAACACTACCTGGTTTTAGCATTTTGTTTATGAGAAGATTTTAATTACTTTTTCAGTTACTTTTGTGGTTAAAACATTCAACTGATCTATTATTTCTTAATACATGGTGTACTCGTTTTAAATGTGAGCTAGAGTCCACAGATAATGTTTGACTCATATACACAGTACCATGTTCTTTTGTTGTTGTTGTTGGTAATGAAGTCCCTGAATTTCATATTCCTTCACATTTAACTTGCTAATGAGGTACTCTAATTGTAATGTATGTCTCTCCACATATATTTCTTTTTGTCTGTCTCTTGACATATCATGTAATCAAAATTCATACTAGATTGCATGAAACACTTCATAGAAGAGCATAATTAAGATAAAAACATATTTACTACAAAACATATGTAATCAGCAAAGTAGGCTGCTTGTTTTGCTGTTGATGAAATTGATTCATGATATTAAGCAAAACTAATGTTTAAGATAAATATTACAGGGGTAAGAATATGTAACTTTGAGTTGGAAAGTCTATAAATTGAAGCAAATGAAGGGCAAAACTGCCTGGTTAACATCTGCTGGGGGATAACCTGGAAGATATAGCATATTAGAGCAGATTTTAATGGTGCCTTTTCCATATCAATGGACAGAGGCCCGATTTATGACTACTTTTTTTTTTTTCATAAAGGCTTTGTCTGGCCATTGGAGCCTTCTTAGCCCACCTAAAAGACTGGTAGTGTCAGGAGATTACTGTCTCCTCCCCTTGCTGGGGTCCCCAGCTAAATAGTGGTTGGTGTATAAATATCCCAGTTCTCTTTCCTCTCTGATGGGATAACTCTAAAATGAATATTGTATAGAGTTTCCCAGAATTTCCCAGTTGTTGGAAGAGGTCACTCATAGCATATGACCATGGTTTGACTCATGAGTTGGACCCAGGCAATTGGATGTTCCTCACCCTCTCCCCTGTCCTTGGAATGTACGTTCTGCCCACAGTTCCCATAGTGGGAACTGTTTTCAAGGACTCAGACTTGAGAGAGCCCTGTTTTATTGAGACCATCTGCACAGTGTATATGATTGAAGCTTGTTAAGGCCTCTATATGAACTTTTAAGATTTTGGCGCGTGGTTGAGGAGATCTACCTGTCTTGTAGCCGCCCAAGACAAGCCTCCTGTGTGAGTTTCCTTGCTTATTAAACCTGCTGACTACCAATATGGAGTGGTCTGCCTCTTTCTTTGGTCTCTCCTTGCCCTCTGTGTATGGGGCCAGTTTGCAAACCAACACCAGGTGGGATTAAGCTATTGTTTCCCTAAGTGGTAACTTGATATATGCATATGCTTTTTTGGCTGTCTTTCCTTCCCTGTCTCATTTCCCCAATCTCCTACCTGCATTACTGGACTTATGTTCCAAATAAGCTAATTGCACTTGAATACATTTCTCAGGGTCATCTTATGTGGAAATCTCCACAAAGGCAGAAAGTTTCCAAGTAAGCAGGTCCTAAGGATATTTTTCTGTAACTGGACAACTGGCTGGCCAAATGACCACAGTAATTTGATTGTGGTCCTCAGTGACTATAATATCTGAAATGTTTTTGCATCACAATTTTTAAGAACTTTCTCTGGAGTGATTTGAAATGGCATGCAGTTGTAAGAGGATACATTAATTTATGCCATATTATTAGCATTTGAGTGTTATTGAAATAATATTAATTATAAGGTCTGTAGAATTTGAGACCATGAGGGCAAATTCTTAATCTGTCCCTACAATGGACATTATAATATTTCTTAAATATTAGAATTGTTATAAAGCCTATTAAATGAGATTGTATATGTAAATGGGAAAATGTAGTGATAGGTTTATTGAAATCACTCAGTAAAAATTAATATTAATAATATTAATGAAAAGAATGGAATATCAAATCTTATATATTTAGATAGTGCTTTAATCCTGCTTTATTTTTCTGTAATGCTTTTTTTTTTTCTTTGTGACTACTTGTGTAGATACTGAGGAGGCTATACTTTTGGGGATGTGTTTTCTTCTACAGTTGACCCCTTGAACAACATGGGTTGGAACTATGATGGTCCACTTATACCCAGATTTTTTTTCAGTAAATGCATATTACAGAACTACAGGTTACAAGGTTGTTTGAATCCTTGGATATGGAAGGGCAGATACAGCGGGCTGTCTGTAAAGTTACAGGCAGATTTTCAACTGCAAGGAGAGTTTGTATCCCTAACCCCTGTGTTGTTCAAGAGTCAACTATATTCCAGTAGATTTTCAGAAAAGTCAGTAAATTTTCGTGTTTGTTTACCATTTAATATAGATAGATTTAAAATAAAGAGCCAGTTTAGGAAGCAAGAACTCTCTGACATACTGTTAATCCTGTGATTTATTAAGTGAGAAAAAAAGTGTAGATTAATACAGATGACATGATCTGATAATTGTAAAGCAAACAACACAACATCATACCACCTCAACCAGTCTTTACCCAAAATAAGGGTGCATAAATTTACATGTGCATGGATAAATATCAAGTTTCTATAACTGCTTAACTCCAGAGTTTAGGCATGGAAGATGTTGGAGGAGAGATTTTTAATATATTTATGTATTTTTGCATTAGGCCACTAGTCACCATGAGGATATATTACTTTGATAATTTAAAATATATTTAAATTTTTTAGAGTGTGGAAAGATTGTCATTTCAATCATTCACATGTATAAAAAGTGAACAAATGTTTTGTTCTTTTAATTTTATATTAAGAAAGTTAAACTTTAAGAAATCAAGAGGAAGGGCCTTATTCTCTAATATTCTTTTCTATGGTTTTTTTTCTGCTTCAGTAGTTAAGACTGTTGGCATTTAGAGACTCAAACAAAGGTCCATATCATAAACATTAATTTAAATACATGATAGTAATTGTTTCAGGAAATTATTGGCTGGTAGCAAATATCTTTCTATGTGGCTTAGGCTATTACCAGCCTGGTTTTTCTTTTAAAAAGTGAACAATTTTCTTGTAGATATAAGTGCTGAAAGGATGTAAAATGCTTGTTTTCCTCCACATTTGCTTCAGAATTTCTTGGACTAGTGAGACCCACTAAAAGTAAATGAAATCATCAAAGTACAAGCCTCTTATCTGTCAGTTGCTAATTTATATGATTGCCATAAAGTAATGAGCCACATCCTTTAAGAGCGCAGATTTCATCCAAGAACTTAGTCCTTGTAAATTCCATTGACATTTTGAGGTTCCTCCAAAGATGGGAGTATACCCCCAAATACAATTTTATGAAAAAATGTTGATAAAGTTGATGTAAAATGACATTTAAAAATGAAGACTATGGAAGTATTGATTTTTTATATTGTTTTAATACCCTGACTTAAAGAACCATTTAAAAATTCAACTAATAGTGTATTTAGTGACATACTTAGTCTCTCTCCACACAAAAAATACAATCTGACTATTTTAATAGTTCAATTTAATTTCTAAATGAAGTCTCAGAAAAAGAAAGTCACATTGCTTATTTGATTGAATTAATTTGTTATTGCTCATCAATTTGAGGTAGTCAAACTGGTGTATATGCATAGGTATGACCAGATTGTTCAAGAATTGTGTGTTAGGGAGGAGGCCTTAGGAAAATAAGTTGCTCTATTCCCTGTTCCAGTTTTCTTCCAAACTTTACAGTTCAGGTTACTAAATCCTCAGGTATAGTCCAGCTCTTTCACCAACCTGGGAGCAAAGCTTGTATTTACTGCCAAGTGTTGGAAGTCCAACACTTGGGGGAGAGGTTTAAAACACCTTAGATTGGTGACCTCCGTGTGATAGACACCTTGTCAGTTGTCCTGCATGGATTTTGTGCTCTTATGTATTAACCATCATTCCAAAAGTGTCAAAGTCATCTCTCTTCTATTGTCTGTATTTCTATGTATAATACCTTCCTGTTGGGTCCTTTCTGCTTCCATGCCTCATCTATTGCCTGGTTCTCAGTATTCTTTTCTGGTGCTCACTTACTGCTAATTCCCTCTTGCTGAATGCTCCTCTCACTAACTTGTTGGACACCATCATCTCTCAAAAAATTTCTGAGACTGTTTCATTATTCCCACCATTTTGGCTTTTGAAAGTTTTATTTCCTTTTAATTTTAATTGTATATTCTACGTTTAATAGTTTCTGTTAACTATACAGAATCAATCAAGGGTTATCAGCAGTAGCACCAAGAGCTAATGGGAATGACAAGAAGAGTTTGTCTTTTTTTGACTGAACTGTAAATAGTGCTTAGACAGTGGGATTATGGGTGTTTATAGTTTTAAAAGTCTTTAATATTATTTTATCCTTAAGTGTACTCTGACGCCTGTTCCCGTATTCATCTCCACAGCACCAAGACTGATCCTTATCTATACTGTGCATGTGTTTTAAAGTTTCTCTTACTTTGATGAACAACCACTAAATTCTGAGCTCTCTTTATAAGGATACTTGAGTTTCTTAGTGACTTTCAAAGTAGAGAAGACTGATAATAAAATGTAATGATTACATTTTTCCTTCTTTTATTTATTTATATATTCATACATTTGGGCTATGTAATAAACACTCAACCAAGCCTTGAAGACATAGGTTTGTGTAGTGTCTTTTCTCTTGGTATTCTCACAGTATAAAGGGCAAAGGCTAACTTGTAAACAAATAATGAGGATACAGTGTGCTTGGTACTAAGGGAGAAAGCTATGGCATTGCTAATGCTGAGGCATTGCCCCCATCAGAAGCATACTGTCAATTCAAGAGATTGGAAATGGGGTATAATTTGTTTACTCAGATACTGATTCTACCTACTCCTCGGGGCTTCTATGTTGTTTCTTTCATTGTATATCTCTTTCTTCCTACAGCAAGTTATCATCCAAAAGCTTGGCTCAACCACTTGCCAATAATCACATGTTTACATGCAAAACAGAGTAAAGAGGTTCCATTCATTCCAGGTACGTTTAATGTCATGTCATCTGAAATTACTTCCAGGGCAGATATCTCTTCTTTCCTTCTCTTTGTGGTTCTTCTTTTTCTTCAGTGGCTCTGCTTTTGCACCATAGTGTATACTGCACAGGTGCTGAGTATATAAGTGTGGTGAGACAGCATTGGTTTAGAAACCTGACTTGACCATTTGCTAGTTGTATAGCTTTGGGTGAATTACTCAGTCATTCTCAGCATCTTTTTATTCGTGTGTAAAATGAGTTAATGTCAAATTTTCAGCTTTAATATGCAATTAAGTAAGAATACAGAGAATAGTACCTTGAAAACAGTATAAACAAACTAAGTTATCTGAATCTTTCTCTCCTATTCAACTGACTTACCAAAACAGCTTTGAAACATACTGGAACAAGTAGATGCAATATTCTGTGCACACATTATTTTGCAATTTGGTTGAACTACTTTAGGAACAATAATCATAACGATACGGTAAAAATAAAACTGGTAAGGAGAAGGTCAGAAAGTAATTCTTATAGCTTTTCAATACATAGGTGAGTTAAAACAACAAAGACATATAGTAACAATCAAAGCATGACGGGGCTTCACAAATCTACAGTATGTCTGTTTCTTCTTTCTGGAAAGTGCAAGTAAATAATGTCATTTTTAGTATTTACTATGGGCTAGTTACATCCTATATGCTATCATTAAATGTTAAGCTTATTATTCCCATAATCATACAAGCTAAATTTGGTATTGAGCACATGCACACAGAGCAGAAGCTCTGGAGAAGTCAAAACAGACAGCAGGCGAGAACCCCAGAATTACAACTAGCTGCTGGACGGTCATTGACATGAAGACACTGGAACTGACCAAAAAAGATACCCCACATCCAAAGACAAAGAGAAGCCACAATGAGACGGTAAGAGGGGCACAATCACAGTAAAATCAAATCCCATAACTGCTGGGTGGGTGACTCATAGACTGGAAAACACTTAGAAGTTCACCCACTGAAGTGAAGGTTCTGAGCCCCACATCAGGCATCCCAACCTGGGGGTTCAGCGAAGGGAGGAGGAATTCCTAGAGAATCAGACTTTGAAGGCTAGCAGGATTTGATTGCAGGATTTTGACAGGACTGGGGGAAACAGAGCCTCCACTCTTGGAGGGCACACACAAAGTAGTGTGCACATCAGGACCCAGGGGAAGGAGCAGTGACTCCATAGGAGACTGAACCAGACTTACCCGCTAGTGTTGGAGGGTCTCCTGCAGAGGTGGGGGGTGGCTGTCTCCCACCATTAGGACAAGGACACTGGCTGCAGAAGTTCTGGGAAGTACTCCTTAGCATAAGCCCACCAAGGAGCCCTGGTAGGCTCCAGTGTTGGGTCATCTCAGGCCAAACAACCAACAGGGAGGGAACCAAGACATACCCATCAGCAGACAAGCAGATTCAAGTTTTACTGAGCTCTGCCCACCAGAGCAACAGTCAGCTTACCCATCACCAGTCTCTCCCATGAAGCCACTTAGATAACCTCATCCACCAGAGGGCAGACAGCAGAAGCAAGAAGAACTACAATCCTGCAGCCTGTGGAACAAAAACCACATTCACAGAAAGATAGACAAGATGAAAAAGCAGAGGGCTATGGACAAGATGCAGGAACAAGATAAAACCCCAGAAAAACAACTAAATGAAGTGGAGATAGGCAAACTTCCAGAAAAATAATTCAGGATAATGATAGTGAAAATGATGCAGGACCTTGGAAAAAGAATGGAGGCAAAGATCAAGCAGACACAAGAAATGTTTAACAAAACCAAGAAGAATTAAAGCACAAACAAACATAGATGAACAATACAATAACTGAAATGAAAACTACACTAGAAGGAATCAATAGCAGAATAACTGAGGGAGAAGAATGGCTAAGTGACCTGGAAGACAGAATGGTGGAATTTACTGCTGTGGAACAGAATAAAGAAAAAAGAATGAAAAGAAATGAAGACAGCCTAAGAAACCTCTGGGAAAACAAACACAACAACATTCGCATTATAGGGGTCCCAGAAGGAGAAGAGAGAGAGAAAGGACCAGAGAAAATATTTGAAGAGATTATAGGCGAAAACATCCCTAACATGGGAAAGGAAATAGTCACCCAAGTCCAGGAAGCACAGCGAGTCCCATACAGGATAAACCCAAGGAGAAACACGCCGAGACACATAGTAATCAAATTGGCAAAAATTAAAGACAAAGAAAAATTATTGAAAGCAACAAGGGAAAAATGACAAATAACACACAAGGGAACTCCCATAAGGTTAACAGCTGATTTCTCAGCAGAAACTCTACAAGCCAGAAGGGAGTGGCATGATATACTTAAAGTGATGAAAGGGAAGAACGTACAACCAAGATTACTCTACCCAGCAAGGATCTCATTGAGATTTGAAGGAGAAATCAAAAGCTTTACAGCCAAGCAAAAGCTAAGAGAATTCAGCACCACCAAACCAGCTTTACAACAAATGTTAAAGGAACTTTTCTAAGTGGGAAACACAAGAGAAGAAAAGGACCTACAAAAACAAACCCAAAACAATCAAGAAAATGGTCACAGGAGCATACATATTGATAATTACCTTAAACGTGAATGGATTAAATGCTCCAACCAAAAGACACAGGCTCGCTGAATCGATACAAAAAGAAGACCCATATATATGCTGTCTACACGAGACCCACTTCACATTTAGGAACACATACAGACTGAAAGTGAGGGGATGGAAAAAGATGTTCCATGAAAATGGAAATCAAAAGAAAGCTGGATTAGCTATACTTATATCAGATAAAATAGACTTTAAAATAAAGAATGTTACAAGAGACAAGGACACTACATAATGATCAAGGGATCAATCCAAGAAGAAGATATAGCGATTATAAATGTACATGCACCCAACATAGGAGCACCTCAATACATAAGGCAACTGCTAACAGCTATAAAAGAGGTAATCGACAGTAACATAATAATAGTGGGGGACTTGAACACCTCACTAACACCAATGGACAGATCAACCAAAATGAAAATAAATAAGGAAACAGAGCTTTAAATGACACAATAGAACAGATAGATTTAATTGATATTTATAGGACATTCCGTCCAAAAACAGCAGCTTACACTTTCTTCTCATGTGCGCGTGAAACATTCTCCAGGATAGATCACATCTTGGGTCACAAATCAAGCCTCACTAAATTTAAGAAAATTGAAATCATATCAAGCATCTTTTCTGACCACCACGCTATGAGATTAGAAATGAATTACAGGGGAAAAAACGTAAAATACACAAACACGTGGAGACTAAACAATACGTTACTAAATAACCAAGAGATCACTGAAGAAATCAAAGAGGAAATCAAAAAATACCTAGAGACAAATGACAATGAAAATGAAAACATGGTGATGCAAAACCTATGGGATGCAACAAAAGCAGTTCTAAGAGGGAACGTTTATAGCTATACAAGCCTACCTCAAGAAACAAGAAAAATCTCAAATAAACAGTCTAACCTTACACTTAAAGGGACAAGAGGAAGAACAAACAAAACCCAAGTCAGCAGAGGGAAAGAAAGCATCAAGATCAGATCAGAAATAAATGAAATAGAAACAAAGAAAACAATAGCAAAGGTCAATAAAACTAAAAGCTGGTTCTTTGAGAAGATAAACAAAATTGATCAACCATTAACCAGACTCCTCAAGAAAAAGAGGGAGAGGACTCAAATCAATAAAATTAGAAATGGAAAAGGAGAAGTTACATCAGACACCACAGAAATACAAAGCATCCTAAGAGATTATTACAAGCAACTGTATGCCAATAAAATGGACAAACTGGAAGAAATGGACAAAGTTTTAGAAAGGTATAACATTCCAAAACTGAACCAGGAAGAAATAGAAAATATGAACAGACCAATCACAAGTAATGAAATTGAAACTGTGATTAAAAATCTTACAACAGTGCTTCCCTGATGGCCCATTGGTTGAGAGTCTGCCTGCCGATGCAGGGGACACAGGTTCCTGCCCAGGTCCGGAAGATCCCACATGCTGCGGAGCGGCTGGGCCCATGAGCCGTGGTCGCAGAGCCTGCATGTCCGGAGCCTGTGCTCCGCAACGAGAGAGGCCAAAACAGTGAGAGGCCCACATAAAAGAGTAACCACACTGAATATTCAGATTGATATTATATCGATTTTGAAGATGAAGAAAAAAAGCTCAAAGAGTTTTACTCATTCATTCAATAATTTTTTAAACAACTTTATTGGAGTATAATTTTTTTACAATGGTGTGTTAGTTTCTGCTGTATAACAAAGTGAATCAGCTATATGTATACATATATCCCCATATGACCTACCTCTTGCATCTCCCTCCCACCCTCCCTATCCCACCCCTCTACGTGGTCACAAAGCACTGAGCTGATCTCCCTGTGCTATGCAGCTGCTTTGCACTAGCTATCTCTTTTACATTTGGTAGTGTATATAAGTCAATGCTACTCTCACGCATCGTTCCAGATTACCCTTCCCCCTCCCCGTGTGCTCAAGTCCATTCTCTTCATCTGCGTCTTTATTCCTGTCCTGCCCCTAGGATCATCAGAACCATTATTTTTTTTTGATTCCATATACATATGTTAGCACACGGTATTTGTTTTTCTCTTTCTGACTTACTTCACTCTGTATGACAGACTCTAGGTCCATCCACCTCACTACAAATAACTCAGCTTCATTTCTTTTTATGGCTGAGTAATATTCCATTGTATATATGTGCCACATTTTCTTTGTCCATTCATCTGTCGATGGACCCTTAGGGTGTTCCATGTCCTGGCTATTGTAAATAGTGCTGCAATGAACATTGTGGTAAATGTCTCTTTTTGAACCATGGTTTTCTCAGGTTATATGCCCAGTAGTGGGATTGCTGGGTCATATGACAGTTCTATTTTTAGTTTTTTAGGAACCTCCGTACTGTTCTCCATAGTGGCTATATCAATTTACATTCCACCCAACAGTGCAAGAGGGTTCCCTTTTCTCCACACCCTCTCCAACATTTGATGTTTGCAGATTTTCTGATGATGCCCATTCTGACCAGTGTGAGATGGTACCACATTGTGGTTTTGATTTGTATTTCTGTAACCACTAGTGATGTTGAGCATCCTTTCATATGTTTGTTGGAAGTCTGTATAACTTCTTTGGAGCACTGTCTATTTAGGTCTCTTGCCTATTTTTCGATTGTGTTGGTTGTTTCTTTGATATTGAGCTGCATGAGCTGCTTGCATATTTTGGAAATTAATCCTTCATCAGTTGCAACATTTGCAAATATTTTCTCCCATTCTGAGGGTTTTCTTTTGGTATTTTTTTATGTTTTCCTGTGCTGTGCAAAAGCCTTTAAGTTTCATTAGGTCCCATTTGTTTATTTTTATTTCCATTTCTCTAGGAGGTGGGTCAAAAAGAATCTTGCTGTGATTTATGTCATAGAGTGTTCTGCCTATGTTTTCCTCTAAGAGTTTTACAGTGTCTGGCCTTACATTCAGGTCTTTAATCCATTTTGAGCTTATTTTTGTGTATGATTGTTAGGAAGAGTTCTAATTTCATTCTTTTACATGTAGCTGTCCATTTTTCCCAGCACCACTTATTGAAGAAGCTGTCTTTTCTCCATTGTATATTCTTGCCTCCTTTATCAAAGATAAGGTGACCATATATGTGTGGCTTTATCTCTCGGTTTTCTATTCTGTTCCATTGAGGTATCTTTCTGTTTTCGTGCCAGTACCACACTGTCTTGATTACTGTGGCTCTGTAGTATAGTCTGTAGTCAGGGAGCCTGATTCTTCCAGCTCTGTTTTTTTTTCTCAAGATTGATCTGGCTATTTGGGTCTTTTGTATTTCCATACAAATTGTGAAATTTTTTGTTCTAGTTCTGTGAAAAATGCCATTGGTAGTTTGATAGGGATTGCATTGAATCTGTAGATTGCTTTGAGTAATGTAGTCATTTTCACAATGTTGATTCTTCCAACCCAAGGACATGATATATCTCTCCATCTGTTTGTATCATCTTTAATTTCTTTCATCAGTGTCTTACAGTTTTCTGAGTACAGGTCTTTTACCTCCTTAGATAGATTTATTACTAGGCATTTTCTTCTTTTTGTTGCAATGGTAAATGGGAGTATTTCCTTAATTTCTCTTTCAGATTTTTAGTTGTTAGTGTATAAAAATGCAAGATATTTCTGTGCATTAATTTTGTATCCTGCTACTTTACCAAATTCATTGATTAGCTCTAGTAGTTTTCTGGTAACATCTTTAGGATTCTCTCTATATAGTGTCATATCATTTGCAAAGAGTGACGGTTTTACTTCTTTTTCAATTTGGATTCCTTTTACTTCTTTTTCTTCTCTTATTCCCGTGGGTAAAACTTCCAAAACTATGTTGAATTATAGAGGTGAGAGTGGGCAACCTTGTCTTGTTTGTGATCTTAGATATGGTTTCAGTTTTTCACCATTGAGGACGATATTGTCTATGGGTTTGTCATATATGGCCTTTATTATGTTGAGGTACGTTCCCTCTATGACTACTTTCTGGAGAGATTTATCATAAATGGGTGTTGAACTTTGTCAAAAGATTTTTCTGCATCTATTGAGATGTTCATATGCTTTTTCTCCTTCAATTTGTTAATAGGGTGTATCACATTGATTGATTTGTGTATACTGAAGAATCCTTGCATTCTTGGGATAAACCACACTTGTTCATGGTGTATGATCCTTTTAAAGTGCTGCTGGATTCGGTTTGCTAGTATTGTGTTGAGGATTTTTGCAACTATGTTCATCAATGATATTGGCCTGTAATTTTCTTTTTTTGTGACATCTTTTTCTGGTTTTGGTATCAGGGTGATGGTGGCCTCATAGAATGAGTTTGGGAGTGTTCGTCCCTCTGCTATCTTTTGGAAGAGTTTGAGAAGTGTAGGTGTTAGCTCTTCTCTAAATGTTTGATAGAATTCACCTGTGAAATTATCTGGTTCTGGTATTTTGTTTGTTGGAAGATTTTTAATCACAGTTTCAATTTCAGTGCTTGTGATTGGTCTGCTCAAAATTTCTATTTCTTCCTGGTTCAGTCTCGGAAGTGTGTGCTTTTCTAAGAATTTGTCCTTTTCTTCCAGGTTGTGCATTTTATTGACATATAGTTGTTTGTTGTATTCTATCATGATCCTTTGTATTTCTGCCGTGACAGTTGTTAATTCTCCCTTTTCATTTATAATTCTGTTGATTTGAGTCTTCTCCCTTTTTTTCTCCCTTCTCCCTTTTTTTCTCATCAAATGAGTCTAGCTAATGGGTAAGAATTTTGTTTATCTTCTCAAAGAACCAGCTTTTACTTTTATTGATCTTTGCTATTGTTTCCTTCATTTCTCTATCATTTGTTTCTGATCTGATCTTTATGATTTCTTTCCTTCTGCTATTTTTGGGGTGTTTTTGTTCTTCTTTCTCTAATTGCTTTAGGTGTAAGGTTAGGTTGTTTATTTGAGATGTTTCTTGAGGTAGGATTGTATAGCTATAAACTCCCTTCTTAGAACTGTTTTGGCTGCATCCCATAGGTGTTGGTCATCGAATTTTCATTGTCACTTGTTTCTAGGTATTTTTTGATTTCCTCTTTGATTTCTTCAGTGATCTCCTGGTTATTAAGTATTGTATTGTTTAGCCCCCATGTGTATGTAATTTTTACAGATTTTTCCTGTAACTGATAGCTAGTCTCATTGAGTTGTGGTCAGAAAAGATACCTGATATGATTTCAATTTTCTTACATTTATCAAGGCTTGATTTGTGACCCAAGATATGATCTATCCTGGAGAATGTTCCATGAGCTCTTGAGAAGAAAGTGTTTTTTGTTGTTTCTGGAGGGAATGTCATATAAATATCAATTAAGCCCATGTTGTCTAATGTGTCATTTAAACCTTGTGTTTCCGTATTTATTTTCATTTTGGATGATCTGTGCATTGGTGAAAGTGGGATGTTACAGTCCTCTACTATCATTGTGTTGCTGTCGATTTCCCCTTTTATGGCTGTTAGCCTTTGCCTTATGTATTGAGATGCTCCTATGTTGGGTGCATAAATATTTACAATTGTTATATCTTCTTCTTAGATCGATCCCTTGATCATTATGTAGTGTCCTTTGTCTCTTGTAATAGTCTTTATTTTAAAGTCTATTTTGTCTGTTATGAGAATTGCTACTCCAGTTTTCTTTTGATTTCCATTTGCATGGAATATCTTTTTCCATCCCTTCACTTTCATTCTATATGTGTCCCTAAGTGTGAAGTGGGTCTCTTGTAGACAGCATATATATGGGTCTTGTATTTGTATCCATTCAGCCAGTTTGTGTCTTTTGGTTGGAGTATTTAATCCAGTTACATTTAAGGAAATTATCAATATGTATGTTCCTATTACCATTTTCTTAATTGTTTCAGGTTTGTTTTTGTAGGTGTTTTCCTTCTCTTGTGTTTCCTGTGTAGAAGAGTTCCTTTAGCATTTGTTGTAAAGCTGGTTTGGTGGTGCTGAATTATCTTAACTTTTGCTTGTCTGTAAAGTTTTGAATTTCTGCAATGATACTGAATGACATCCTTCCTGTGTAGAGTAATCTTGGTTGTAGGTTTTTACCTTTTTTCACTTTAAATATGTCCTACCACTCCCTTCTGGCTTGCAGAGTTTCTGCTGAAAGATCAGTTGTTATAATTATGGGGATTCCCTTGTATGTTATTTGTTGCTTTTCCCTTGCAGCTTTCAATATATTTTCTTTGTATTTTGTTTTTGATAGTTTGATTAATATGTGTGTTGGCATGTTTCTCCTTGGGTTTTTCCTGTTTGGGACTCTCTTCCCTTCCTGGACTTGACTGAGTACCTCCTTTCCCATATTAGGGAAGGTTTCAACTATAATCTCTTCAAATATTTTCTCAGACTCTTTCTTTTTCTCTTCTTCTTCTGGGACCCCTATAATTCAAATCTTGGTGTGTTTAATGTCCCAAAAGCCTCTGAGACTTTCCTCAATTCTTCTCATTCTTTTTTCTGTATTCTGCTCTGCAGCAGTTATTTCCACTATTTTATATTCCAGGTCACTTATCCATTCTTCTGCCTCAGTTATTCTGCTATTGTTTCCTTCTAGAGAATTTTTACTTTCATTTATTGTGTTGTTCATCATTGTTTGCTCTTTAGTTCTTCTAGGTCCTTGTTAAACATTTCTTGTATTTTCTCCATTCTATTTCCAAGATTTTGGATCATCTTTACTATTATTACTCTGAATTATTTTTCAGGTAGACTGCCTATTTCCTCTTCATTTTTTCAGTCTGGAGGTTTTTTTATCTCGCTCCTTCATCTGTTACATATCTCTGTGTCTTCTCATTCTGTTTAACTTACTGTGTTTGGGGCCTCCTTTTCACAGACTGCAGGTTTGTTGTTCCCATTGTTTTCGGTGTCTGCTCCCAGTGGTTGAGGTTGGATCAGTGGCTTCTTTAGGCTTCCTGGTGGAGAGTACTCCTGCTCATGTTCTGATGGGTGGGTTTGGATCTTGTCTCTCTGGTGTGCAGGGCCATGTCTGGTGTTGTGTTTTGGGGTGTCTTGAACTTAATATGATTTTAGGCAGCCTCTCTTCTAATGTGTTGGATCATGTTCCTGTCTTGCTAGTTGTTTGGCATGGGGCTTCCAGCACTGGAACTTGCTGGCCATTGGGTGGAGCTGCGTCTTAGTGTTGAGAAGGAGATCTCTGGGGAGAGGTCTTGCTGACTGATATTATGCTGGGCTGGGAGGTCTCTTGTGGTTCAATGTCCTGGAGTCAGCTCTCCCACCTCAGAGGCTCAGGCCTGACACCTTGCCGGAGCACCAAGACCCTCCCACCACATGTCTCAGAAGAAAAGGAAGAAAAAAAAGGAAAAATGTATTATAAAATAAAAATAAATTAAAAATAAATAAAAAAAGAAGAGAGCAACTTAACCAATAAACAAATCCACTTATGATAACAAGCACTAAAAACTAAATGAAGATAAACTTAAAAATCAGAAACAAATTAGTCACAGAAAGCAAAACTCAAGTCTACAGTTGCTCCCAAAGTCCACTGCCTCAATTTTGGGAACACTCATTATCTATTAAGGTATTCCACAGATGCAGGGTTTATCAAGTTGATTGTGGGTTTTTAATCCACTGCTTCTGATGGTGCTGAGAGTAATTTCTCTTTCTTTTCTTTGTTCACACAACTCCTGGGGTTCAGCTTTGGTTTTGACCCCACCTCTGTGTGTAGGTCCTCAGGCATCTGTTCCCTACCCAGACAGGAGGGGGTTAAAGCAACGGCTGCTTAGGGTTGTCTTGCTCATTCAGGCTGGGGAGATGGAATGCAGGGTGAGCCTGCAGCGGCAGAGGCCAGTGTGACATTACAACAGCCTGAGGTGTGCTGTGTGTTCTTCTGGGGATGTTGTCCCTGGATCTCAGGACCCTGGCAGTGGCATGCTTCACAGGTTCCTGGGAGTGGGGGGTGGGGGGGTATGAGTAGTGACCTGTGCTTGCACAGAGGATTCTTGGTGGCAGAGGCAGTATTGTTAGTGTTTCATGCCCGTCTCTGGGGTCTGATCTGATAGCTGCAGCTCACACACATCGCTGGAGCTCGCTTAGGTGGTACTCTGCCTTGTGTGGGCACACGGGGAAGGAAACCCCTCTCCTCGTGCACCCCAAGACAAAGGTCTCTTGCCTCTTCGGCAGCTCCAGACTTTGTCCCGGACTCTCTCCCAGCTAGCTGTGATATACTAGCCCCCTTCAGGCTGTGTTCATGCAGCCAACCCCAGTCATCTCCCTGGGATCTTCCCTCCAAAGCCTGAGCCTCAGCTCCCAGCTTCCAGCCCCGGCCCATCCCGACGGGTGAGCAGACAGCCTCTCAGGCTGGTGAGTGCTGGTCGGCACCTATCCTCTGTGTGGAAATCTCTCTGCTTTGCCCTCTGCACCCCTGTTGCTGTGCTCTCCTCCGTGGCTCGGAAGCTTGCCCCCTGCCCCCCCTTGTCTCTGCTGGTGAAGGGGCTTCCTAGTGTGTGGAAACTTTTCTTCCTTCACAGCTCCCTCCCAGTGGTGCAGGGACCATCCCTATTCTTTTGTCTCTGTCTTTTCTTTTTACTTTTGCCCTACCCAATTACATGGGGATTTTCTTGCCTTTTGGGAATTCTGAGGTCTTCTGCCAGCATTCAGTATGTGTTCTGTAGTTGTTGTTCCACATGTAGATGTATTTCTGATGTATTTGTGGGAGGAAGGTGATCTCCATGTCTTACTCCTCCACCACCTTGAAGGTCTCCCCCCTTTCAATAATTATTGCATGTTTTCTAGGTGTTTGGCACTGTTGCTCATTGGATATAATTAATTATGAGATACATGCATAGATACTCTGGGAACATAGAGAAAGTGTACCAAAACACCCTCAAAGGCTAGATAGTTAATTTTGAACACCAATCTGCTTAGAGTTGACATAGTGTTTTGAAAACTCAGTGATTGTCTTTATTATAGACATGATGTAAATATTAACAATAAATCTAATAATTCTTATTTTTGGTAGTTATAGTCCATAATAAAATAGCTTCTTATATTCAGATCAAAAGAGTAATATGTTGGGGCAACATAGTGTGGCCCATTAAGATGTCTAAAAACCAGCTTTAATGAATCATTAAAGATTATTTATAATTAGCATATGAAATATATACAATTACTTGCTCTAAGGTATTCATGGGCTTCAAATAATTTGTTCTTTTATGGAGTGAAATATTTCCCTTCTGATTAAAAATACTCTTTGTTAAGTTGATAATCCATTTTTAAACCTGGATAGCCTTAACTTGGTCATAAATACAGAATTAGTAGAATTAAAATTAAAGTGGAGTTAAAATTAATGATGTTGAATATAATTTGAACTTGTCAAAATATGACCTTTTTTATAACAGTGAATTTATTCTATTCAAATCCTATAGTCTGAGAGAATGAATAATATTGTACAACTATTGAAAACTGTCAGGATAGCTAATAACTTAGTAGCTATACTTAATAGCACCGACTAGAAAGATGACTAAAAATATGGTTTAAACATGACAAATCTGTTTTGCTAAATTGATAAAAACATACAGTGTTTTTCCCTTGGGAGAATTTTTACTCATTTGAAATGAGGTTTTTAAAAAATGCTAATACAGGGCTTTTCATTTTGAGAGGAAAGGCACTGAGTGCTTTCTATAAAGATGCTATGTGGATATTTCAGCTGTATTTAAAAAACAGTAAAAACCAAAGTAGGACTCCCACCTATGCAGAGTGAATAGGTTGCTGATCCTATGCACACACACAGAACACTACACAGAATTACTCCCCAAAAAGCCTGGACACTGGGAAAATGATCAAAGGCAGAAGAGAAACTGAGAATCATTTGTTCTTGAAAAATTGCTACAGTTTCAGGTAAGAAAAATGGGAGTCTTTAGCCTTTTAACCTGTTGCTCTATTCCTTACCTACTCCCACTCTTAGTTGGTGAGAAATGTTAATTTATCAGCTTGGGGCTGTCTGCATAAACTTGTGGCTGTGCTGACAGAGGATGTGGACTCAATTTTGTGCAGAATGTGAAAACACAAGATTTTTAGATGAAAATGGCGAATGCAGCAGGAAACAAATGAAGGAGAAGAACATCTTTGATAGCCTGAGACTGCAGTCCTGTTTGGGGTGAATGGTGGACCAGCTAGAATTTATTGGGAAACATAGATTAGTTAGATAAGCTCTCCATGCATAACTGACTGTCTAGGAAACAAGGCACATGAGGCAGCCCAGTAGGAATTCAGTATAAAAAAGATTTGGGAATTGGCTGATCTTTGAATGCCCTCACCAGTCCACACACAGATTGATCATCGTAGAGAGGAAGTTCAAGAGTTTTGAGCACAACGTCTGCCAAACACATTGGCTGACCATTAAGCTATGGAGACACAGGGGTGACCCCCCTCAGAAACAAAGCTTAAAGTTAAAAATAGAAACCCTGTAGAATCCTAGAGAAAAGAAGAAATAGGAGATACTGCCATCCTAACTCTACAGATTTATTATCTATGTGATTTGTGCTTGGTAAGAGGCAGATAATCATGACAACTACCTCCAAGGACTCAAAGAAATCATAGAATACAGTTAAAGTAATTAGAGCAATGTCTGACACATAGTAATTTTTCTATTTCTTTTTCCTTTTCATTTTTTATTGAAGTATAGTTGACATACAATATTATATTAGTTTCAATATTATATATATAATATATGTAATATATATATTATATTATATACAACACAGTGATTTGACATTTATATACATTATGAATTGATTACCACACTAAGCATAGTAACCATCTGTCACCATAAAAGTAATTATAATATTATTGAGTATCTTCCCTATGCTGTATGTTACATCCCCATGACATTTATTTTGTGTTTGTACCTCTTAATCCCCTTCCCCTATTTCATTAATTCCCCACCCTCTCTCCCCTCTGGCAACCACCAGTTTTTTCTCTGTCTCTATGAGTCTGTTTCTTTGTTTTTTGTTTGTTCATTTGTTTTGTTTTTTAGATTCCACATATAAGTGAAATCACATGGTATTTGTCTTTCTCTGTCTAGCATATTTCACTTAGCATATATACAGAACACCATCACAAAACAGCAAAATACACATTCTTTTCAAGTTCACATAGAACATTCTCCAGGATAAATTATATGGTAGGCCACAAAACAAGTCTCAAAAATTTAACATTGAAATCATTATCAAGCATTTTTTCCAACCACAACAGTATGAAGCTAGAACTCAATTACAAGAAAACTGGAAAAAAGCACAAACACCTGGAGGCTAATTTTTCTATTATTCCTACAGAAAGCAGTAAGTGTGCTTTTGCAGAAACAAAAGCAAAACTAGGAGAGTAGTTTTCATGCAGCTCAAGAGAGAACAAAAAGGAAAAAAAAGAAAAGAAAAAACAGAAGAAACAAATGTAGAGCAATACAAAGTTCCTAGTTAATTTGCTAATTTTAGATCTCCTAAATTTTGCTATTCATGAATTTAGGGCACATTTATGTATTCATTCAACAATGATGTTCTACTATGTGTCAGACATTGTATAGGGTTCTGGAAGCAGAATGATGACTGATGTAAGAATTATCAAAACAGTGATACTACTGACTCAGATGTTTCAAACATAATGGTTTCATGTAACATGATCTCACTGTTAGTCATGTGGCAAGACAGGTTAACGGTAAGGGATGTCCTTCCTGTAAATATATGATATCACTCTGGTAGCTGGTGACTAAATCCAGTAGTCAAATATTGACCTAAAAATTAGGCTTATATTAAATTTAGCATTGCGTGTGCCTTTATATTACTCTAAAGTCAATGTAGCTGATAAATATAGATGTCTACCAGAGTTGTTGTACCTTCTTTGAATTTTCTATTATTTATTTCATTCTATGAATACAACTGTTAGTTTAGAGAGCATTAAGATATTAGGAGCAGACTTCTAATTTGAGAACTTATTGAGAACATAACGCCAGAAGGAAATCCATTGTGATTATCTTGAGGAGTGGTACTCATAATTCCTTCTGACTTTTCCTCAATGAACACATGAAAAATTCATACATTTCAGATTTGACTTTTGAACGCTTATCTACAAGGAGTGGGCAGAACAGAGGTTGCAGTTTGTGTTTATGTTAATAAGTCATAATATCTTTGTTGCTGTACAGTTCTCCCCTGACCTTTAGACTCATATAGTTACTGGACTGCTTGACATTTTCAAGTGGATGCTTCATAGATATATCAAATAATATTTTCCAAAAGGAACTCTTGATTTCATTCAAGAAAGCTGATCCTCTTCTGGGATTTCCTTGCTTCAGTAATTGTTAAAACCACCCACCAAGATGCTCACGCTGGCAACTTTAGTGTCTTCGTCAGTCTCCCAAGTCAATCAATATGCCACTCCTATTCTAAATATATCTTGTGCTTATTCATTTTTCTCTGTCTACACTATGACTATTTTAAAAAAAAATTTTAAATTTAATTTTTATTTTATATTGGAATATAGTTGATCTACACTGTTGTGTTAGTTTCTGGTGTACAGCTAAGTGATTCAGTTTTACATATACATATATTCATTCTTTTTCAGATTTCTTTCCCATATAGGTTATTATAGAATAGTGAGTAGAGTTCCCTGTGCTATACAGTAGGTCCTTGTTGATTATTTTATATACAGTAGTGTGTATATGTTAATCCCAAACTCCTAATTTATCCCTCCCATTTGGTAACCATATGTTTGTTTTTGAAGTCTGTGAGTCTGGTTCTGTTTTGTAAATAAGTTCATTTGTATCATTTTTTTAAGATTCCACTTATAAGTGATTTATATGATACTTGTCTTTCTCTCTCTGACTTACTTCACTTAGTATGATAATCTCTAGGTCTATCCATGTTGCTGCATACACTATGACTATTTGAATCCAAACTACTTAAAGTATATCTTTCCTGCTAACCAGTCTCATTTTTAAATCTTGCCCTCATTTAAATCCTTTTTTAAACATAGCATCAGAGCAATCTTTTTAGATTATGAATTAGACAATATTATTCTCCTTAAAAAATTTTTCAATACATTCCACTTGTATGATGTCACCCAATTACAAATACAAATTCCTTACTGTGGCCTATCAGACTGTACATAATCAGGCCCCTTCATGCCTTTCAAATTTGTTTCTTTCTACTCTCTCTTCCATGTATGTTCTGGCCACTGTGGCCTTCTTTCAGTTTCTCATCTTTGTCCGTTCCTTTCTCACCAAGCTTGCCTTCACTGCTAGCTTTCTGTCTGAAAAAGTCTTTATGCTATGGATCTCAGGTTAAACTTTACAAAGACTTTTCCCAAACTATGGTAAGTTGTGTAACCACTGTTTATTATTTTATATTATTCTACCCTCAGTTATCATTTAAGTACCTTGTTTTTTAAATTTATTTTTTATTGAGGTCACATTGGTTTGTAACATTATATAAGTTTCAGGTGCACCCATGTTTCTACTTCTGTATACAGTACAAGGAGCACAAGTTTCAAAATGCATTTTATATATTCATCTATATCGACATACCTTTAAGTTGCCACATAATTGCACTTAAGTGTTAGGAAAGCATATTTAGCACCTATTTCTGCATAACCTTTAGAGACTATACCCCTCACACAAACAAAGCTAACCCACAAAACAAAAAATGTATGTTACTAAGCTGTATGTGTTCATAATGCATAAATGAACACAAATAATTTGATAAACAATGCTGAAGTCATGCCCTATAGGTACTAGTGGCAGGTGTAGGCACTCAGCAAGGTGGCAAAGTACCCTCCCAACCCTGTCTGTGATGTCCCCTGAAATCCAGTGCTCACACTGACCAACACAGCACATTTCTGAGGAGTCTCTGCAAACACAAGTCTCACTTCAGAGTTTAACCACCAGCACAGGTGGAAATTCTGAATTTTTGGAGAAATTACGTTTTTAAAGAACTGGGTTGAAATAGGAAAAAAGTAATATATCCTAATTTCCTTTGTAGATCTAGTCATTTTGTTAGATTTGAAGTATAAAAATTATATCTTATATACTTGATTTACTTATGAAATTAAAATGGTTGGCATGTTAAATTTAAAAGGATAGTTTGTGTAGACTCTAATTTCAAATTTACTATTGGGATTTAGGTATATTTAATTGTTACAAATGGCACTGCAAGCTGCTGTGCTTAAAAAGTTAAACACCTTTTATTTTTTTCCTTATTTATCTGAAGTAGTAAATGACAGAGAAAGTAAGAAACCAATATTATAATTAACCAAACCAAGTCATCATGTTTTGTGGCCATGTTATCCACCATGTTGTCAAATGGACGTAGAAATATACAATTTCAGAAAAAGAGCTATGTTAATATATATGTAATATATATTATAAGTTAATATATATATTATCACACAAACAAAGCAAACCCACAAAATAAAAATGTACATTACTAAGCAGTAAATATTCATAATGCAGAAATAAACACTAATAATTTGATTAAAGAATGTTTAAGTCATGTTCTGTAGATACTATCAATAGCTGCAAGCATAGGAAATCAGCAAATTGGCAAAGTACCCTCGTAATCCTGTGGAAGACACTAAGGCTGAGAATTTAAATATCATGATCAATTGCACACTGGTAAGCAAGGGAGTCGGGATTTGAGACTTTCCCTATAATTTCCCTAGAACAAGCACAAGTTCTTTCTGTTGCTGATGCTTGGCAGATCCCAGACTAAGTTCCTGGAGCAACCCCTGAAGGAATGCCTTTTTTCCTCCAGCACTTTAAAGTTTCTGACAACCAGGCTAACTGTGCTGCTTATTTTGTAATCCAGTCAAGTGCAGCAGCAGTTTTATATTTCTGCCTTTGAATCTCAGATCCAAGAAACTGGCAGCAGCATGAATTCCTCATTGTAAAAGAATTGTAATGATCTGACTTTGTTGTTGGGTTGACACCAATTTCAAGTTTTAGTCACATAAGACTTTTTTTGGTTAGAAATAAAAATAGTTGCAGAGGAGTGAATTTGAGGAGTAATATAAGAATATTTTAACTGAAACCGGATTTTTTATTAAAGATTTATAAAATATGTTTAATTTTCCATTCCTAGAGACAGCCACCAAAAAATATACCTCCTTTGATTTTTATCCCCATCACTTCCCTCATTTCCCCTCAAGTCTGCTCTAAAATAATGTTCATAATCTGCTCCAGATTGTATTGTTCTGCACTTCCTCTTCTGAGAAAGGGACAGGGAAGAATCTCCTCACTTGGTGATAATTGGCTCATACTCAGGGATAAACTAATTAAGGGGAAATGGTTATATTAATAACACCTGTTTTTACCCCGCATCTTAGTTTTTCTAATTTACATAAACTTATATTATACAACTTAAAAAGAAATAATAGAAAAAAAAGAAATAATAGCAAATTTTATATAATGTTTATAATCATTCAGTTTAGTTCGATAGTGAGGACTTAGTATGGGCTATGGCTAGAGAAACTACTTTTGAGGAATATATAGTCTATGGAAGAACCAACATACAAAGAGAAAAAAATTACATCATAAGCTACAAATGCCATGAGATTCTCAAGACAGTAATTTTCTCAACTTGAAAATTCAAAGAAGACTTATTGGTGGGTATAAGTAAAGCAGTCCAGGTGAATATAAAGGGAGAGAGATTTCTGACAGAGGAAACTGCTTGAAATAAGGCAATCTAAGATGTCAGGTATTGCTAGTTAGTATTCTGCTTCCCACTGTTTCTTTGAATCCCCAACACATGAGTGGGGCCTGGTGAAGAGCTGAGTCTCAATCTTTTTGCCATCGATAAGGTGAAACAATGTGGTGGAAAGTGGGGGTAGTTTGCATTCTGCCTTCCTCTCTTAACTGTGATGTAGGTCTATGGGGGTGGGGGTTTCCAACGAGGGGCTGAGTTTCCACTCCCCCACTATATGCCGGAACTGGTACTTAAGTTGATGCCCCTAACCACTATGAAATCTAAGTCAGTCTCCTTTTCCTGCTACTTCAAGTGATATCTGGATTTGCTTGGGAACCTGTATGCTCTTTCTGGAAAATGTCATTATGAGAGGAATAAACCTTTTCTTACCTCCTTGGTGCATGTTTGGCACCATCAGTCTCCAAATCTAAATTTTGGATGGGTTTTTCATCTCATCTCTTGGATGCCTAAATAGATGTGTAGAGTGACAACAACTCAAATTGATTGAATCAGATTTCTCATCTGAAACTATGAAGGCCAATTTTTATGTACTGAAAAAAAAGGAATGTCAACCATAAATTCTACATATGGTGAACTTAGATGTAAACACCCTCAACAAAATATTAGCAAATCTAATCTAGAAATGAATAAAAATCATTATTGAGTCTGATCAACTGGAATTTATTCCAGGTACATAAGTCTGGTTCAGCGTTCAAATGTCAATTAATGCAATGCACTATACCAGCAGACTAAAGAAGAAAAATCACATGATCTTATCAACTAATTATGAAATAACATTTGACAACATGCAACAACTCTTCCAACTAGGAGTGGGGTAGAGAAAGGGACTTCGTCTACTTGAAGAACATCTACCAAAAACTTACAACTAATAAAACCCTTAACTGTGAATGACTGAGTGTTTTTCACCTAAGATCAAGAGCAAGGCAAAAAAATCCAGTATCACTACCTTTATCTAACAATTACTGGAAGCTATTGTCAGTACAATGAGGCAAGGAAAGGAAATAACAGGTATATTGATTAGAAATGAATAAATAAAGCTGACCTACTTGTAGATGAAATGAATGTCTACATAGGAAACTCCAAGGAAACCATAAAAATCTATAACTAATAAATGAGTTGTGTATGTAGTTCTTTATACTAACAATAAACATGTAGAAACAAAAACAATTTACAATTGCTCAAAATAAAATAAAGTACTTAGGTATAAATGGAAAAACACGTACAGCATCTGCATGCCTAAAATTACAAAATACTGAGGAAAGGAGTTAAAGAAGATCTACATAAATGGAGAGTCATACTGTGCTCATGGATGGGAAAACTCAACATAATAAAGATGCTAATTCTCCCCAAATTTATATATAGGTCTAACAAAATCTCTACCAAAATCCCATCAAGATGCATTGTTAATATAAAAAAGGATTATTGCAGGGCTTCCCTGGTGGTGGTTGAGAGTCCGCCTGCCGATGCAGGGGACATGGGTTCGTGCCCCGGTCCGGGAAGATCCCACATGCCATGGAGCAGCTGGGCCCATGAGCCATGGCCGCAGAGCCTGCACATCCAGAGCCTGTGCTCCGCAAGGGGAGAGGCCACAACGGTGATAGGCCTGCGTACCGCAAAAAAAAAAAAAAAAAAAAGGATTATTGCACAGATTTTATGGAAATGTAAAGGAACTATAGTAAACATATTAAAAAAATAAATCTGGAGGAATCACTATACCCAGTTTCAAAACTTTTTTTTTTAAGACTATCACTGTATTTATTCTCATACAGACAATTTTTTTTACAGCTTCCACATTTTCCTCTTAAAAATAGAAGAACAAAAGATTCCCAAAGCTTAGAACTGGATCACTTGGCCCTTTCTCTTCTTATCTCCTCCGAGTTCAAAATGTTGCTACTCTTAATGGCCAGCATCCTCTTGGATCTGCAGTTGGGCTCAACACATTCAAGCCTCAGCACGATCTTCTTTGTGCTTTTAGCCTTCTTCCAGAAAACTGGCTTTGTTTACCCACCATAGCCACTCTGCTTCTGATCATAGAGCCTTTTTCCCTGGGCATACAGGGGATTTTTTCCCTTCTTATACTGGATCACTTCGTGAGGCTGATGCTTTCCACATTTCTTACAGAAAGTCATTCGGGTTTTTGGTGCATTGACCATCTTTGCAGTTAAAGGTGTCTTCAAATTGAAAACCAGAAGCCTGACGTCCACGTTCCTGCCTCGTTCCACTTGCTCGTCACAGGAAAGCTCAAGACATTTTCCATAGCTACTTTAACCAAGACTGTGTGGTATTAGTAGAGGGATTAGTACCTCAACGACACATAATAAAAACCCTGGAATACACTCACAATATAATTTTTTTAAAAGTTGCCAAAGCAATTCAATGGAGGAAGGATAGACTTTTCAGCAAGCTGTGCTGAAGCAAGTGGACATCCATAACAAAAAAATGAAACTTGCCCTATACCTTGTAAGAAAATTACTGCAATAGTTCATGAACTTAGGTGTAAAATGTGAAACTATAAAACTTTTAGTAAGAAAACAAAACAAAACAAAAAACATAGAGGAAGATCTTCAGGATCTAAGCAAAGAGGTCTTGGACTTGACACCAAAAGCTCAATCCAGAAGAAATAATCATTTTGACTTCATCAAAATTAACAACACTGGCTTTACAAAAAGTATTTGTTAAGAGGATGAAAAGATGATCTACAAACTAAGAGAAAAATATTTGCAAACTAGTTATCCAAGCAAAGAATTAGTATGTAGGAATATAAAGACATCTCAAAGCTCGAGTAAACAAAAAGCAATATAATTATAAATGGGCAAAAGGTATGAAGAGGTATATCACTAATAAGGAAATGCAGATCACAAACAAACACATGAAAAGAAGTTCAACATCATTAGCAAATAGGGAAATGAAAATTAAACCATATTTAGATAACACTACACACCTATCATAATGGTTATAATAAAAACTAGTAAAAACACCAAATAGTGATGAGGCTGTGGAGAAACTAGATCATTTATACATTGCTGGTGGAAACGTAAAATGATAGAGCTGTTGTGAACAGCAGTTTGATAGTTTCTCTTGATTTTTTATTTTTCTGTTTTTCAAAAATAGACTTTACTTCTAGGTCACTTTAAGTTCACAGCAAATTTGGGGAGAAGGTAGAGAGATTTCCTGTATACCCTCTGCCTTGACATATGCAGAGGCTGTCCCATTATTAAACAAAACAGTGGTACATTTGTTACAATTGATAAACCTACATTGACACCTCATTATCACCCAGAATCTATAATTATACTAGGGTTCGCTCTTGGTGTTGTACATTGTATGGGTTTGGACAAATTTATAATGACATGTAGCTGCCATTATAATATAGTATAAAGTAGTTTCACTCGTCCTTAAAAGTCCTTGGTGCTATGCCTATTTATCCCTCTCTCCCCCAACCTCTGGCAACCACTGATCATTTTATCATCTCCATAATTTTTCTTTTCTAGAATATCATATAGTTGGAATCATACAGTAGGTAGTCTTTTTAGATTGCCTTCTTTCACTTGGTTATATGCATTTAAGTTTCCTCCAATGCCTTTTTATAACTTGATAGCTCATTTTTTAAAAGTATTGAATAATAGTCCATTGTCTAGATATACCATAGTTTAATGTCCATTCATCAGATGTTAAAGGACATCTTGGTTTCCCCAAGTTTTGATAATTATGAATAAAGCTGCTACAAACAACTTTATGCAGGTTTTGTGTGGCCATAAGTTCTAAACACATCTGAGAAATACCAAGGAGTGTTGTTGCTGGAATTTATGGTAAGAGTATTTTTTATTTTGTAAGAAATTGCTGTACTGTTTTCCAAAATCACTGTACAATTTTGTATTTCTACCAACAATGTATGAGATTTATTGTTGCTTCACATTCTTGTCAGCATTTAGTGTTGTCAGTATTCCAGATTTTGGCCATTCTAATAGGTGTATAGTAGTATCTCATTGTCATTTTAATTTGCATTTCCCTCATGACGTATGATGTAGAGAATATATTTCTATGTTTATTTGCTATCTGTAAATCTTTGATGAGGTGTCTGTTAAGGTCTTTGGCCCATTTTTTATCCAATTGTTTCTTATTGTTGAGTTTTAAGAGTTTTTGTATACTTTGGATGAAAGTCCTTTATCAGATGTGTCTTTTGCAAACGTGTTCTCCCAGTCTGTGGCTTATCTTTTCATTCTCTTAACATTTTCTTCTGCAGAGCAGGAATTTTTAATTTTAATGAAGTCTAATGTAGCAATTCTTTTATTTATAGATCATGCCTTTCGTGTTTTATCTAAAAAGTCATTGCCAAACCCAAGGTCATTTAGATTTTGTCTTATGTTATCTCTAGGAGTATTATAGGTTTGTATTTTACATTTAGGTCTGTGATCTATTTTCGAGTTATTTTTTGTGAAGAATGTAAGGTCTGAGTTAACATTCTTTTCTTTTTTCTTTTTTCGCCTGTGATGGCCAGTGTTTCAATGCCATTTGTTGAAAAGCCTATCTTTGCTCCATTGTATTGCCTTTATTTCTTTGTCAGAGATCAGTTGGCTATATTTATGTGGGTCTATTTATGGAATCTCTATTTTGTTTTATTTATCTGTTTGTCTATTCTTTTCCCAATATTACACTGTCTTAATTACTGTAGTTTTATTGTAAGTCTTGAAGTTGAGTAGTGTCAGTTCTCCAACTTTGTTCTTCTCCAGCAATATTGTGTTGCCTATCCTGGGTCTTTTACCACTGCATATAAGCTTTAGACTCAGTTCATCAATATCCACAAAATAACTAGCTAGGATTTTCATTGGGATTGCACTGAATTCATAGATCAAGTTGGGAAGAACTGAATACTTGACAGTGTTGAGTCTTCCTGTCCATAAACATGAAATGTTTCTCCATTTATTTAGTTCTTTGAGTTTTTAAACAGAGTTTTGTAGTTTTCCTCATAAAGATATTATACATATTTTGTTAGATTTATACCTCAGTATTCATTTTTGGGGTGTGGTATAAGTTGTATTATGTTTTTAATTTCAAATTTAACTTATTTATTGCTGGTGTATAGGATAGCAGTTGACTTTTGCATGTTAACCTTGTATCCTACAAATTTGGTGTAATCAATTATTAGTTCCAGCTGGCTTTTTGTGATTCTTTCAGATATTCTACATAGAGCATCATGTCATCTGTGAACAAAGACAGTTTTATTTCTTCCTTCCTAATCTGTATATCTTTTATTTCCTTTTCTTGTTTTATTGCATTTGCTAAGACTTCCAATAGAATGTCGAAAAGTAGTGGTAGGAGAGGACATCCTTGTTTTGTCCCTGGTTTTAGTGGGAAAATTTTGAGTTTCTTATCATTATATATGATTTAAGATGTAATTTCTTTGCAGATAATCTTTATCAAGTTGTGGAAGGTCTTTTATATTTCTAGTTTCCCAAGAGATTTTAATGATGAAAAATGTTGAATTTTGTCAAATGCTTTCTCTACATCTATTGATATGATCATGTTTTTCTTTTTTAGTCTGTTGATGTGATAAATACATTAATTGATTTGTGAATTTTGAATCAACCCTTCATATCTGGGATAAGTCCCACTTGGTTTAGGTGTATAATTTTTTTTTCATATCAATACATGTTTGATTTATTTTGCTAATGTTTTGTTGAAGAAGTTTGCATTTATGTTCACAAAGGATATTGATCTGCAGTTTCTTTCTTGTAATGTCATTGTCTGCTTTTGATATTAGAGTAATGCTGGCCTTTGAGAATGAGTTAGAAAGTATTCTCTCTACTTCAGTCTTCTGAAAGAGACTGTAGAGAATCGGTATAATATCTTCCATAAACATTTGGAAGAATTCACTAGTAAACCCACCTGGTTCTGGTGCTGTTTTGAAATGCTATTAATTATTGATTCAATATTTTAAGGGATATAAGTCTATTCAGGTTTGCTATTTTCCTTATGTGAAATTTGGCAGATTGCATCTTTCAAGGATTTAGTCAATTTCATCTAGGTTATCAGGTTTGTGGGCATAGAGTTTTTCATAGTATTTAGTTATTGTCCTTTTGATATCCATGATATCTACAATGATGTACCTGTTTTCATTTCTTATATTAGTTAATGTGTCCTCTCTTTTTGTCTTAGTTCACCTGGATAGGTACTTACTGATTTTACTGATACTTTCAAATAATCAACTTTTGGTTTTGTTGAATTTCTCTATGGATTTCCTGTGTTCAGTTTCAGTTCTTATTCTTCTAATTTATTTTTGTCTGCTTACTTGAATTTAATTTGCTCTTCTTTTTCTAGTTTCCTTGGGTGGAAGTTGAGATGATTGGTTTTCAATCTTTCTTCCTTTCTAGAAATGTTTGCTTTCAATGCTATACATTTTCCTCTAAGCTCTGCTTTCACTGTACTCCACTAATTTTGATAAGTTGTATTTTCATTTTAATTTAGTTCAAATATTTTTAATTTCTCTTGAGATTTCTTCTTTGACCCATGTGTTATTTACTATTATTATTTACAAGTGTTTTGAGATTTTCTAGCTATTATTGGTTTCTAGTTTAATTCCATTGTGGTATAATAGTAGACATTATATATAATTTCTATTTCTAAAAATGTGTTTAGGTGTGTTTCATGGCCCAGGATGTGGCCCATCTTGGTGAATGTTCCATGTTATCTCGAGAAAAAAGTATGTTCTGCTGTTGTTGGATAAAGCAATGTTAGATGTCCATGATACCCAAGTGATTGATGATGTTATTGAGTTCAGTTATGTCCTTAATGATTTTCTGCCTGCTGTACTATTTCTGATAAAGGAATGTTGAAGTCTCCGACTATAATAGTGTATTCATCTATTTTCCTTGTAGTTCTATCAGGTTTTCCCGTATATAGTTTGATGGTCTATTGTTAGATCTTAAATATTTTTATGGCTTCTTGGAAAATTGCCCTTTTATCATTATGTAATGATCCTCTTTATTCCTGTTAACTTTCCTTGGTCTGAAGTCTGCTCTGTATGAAATTATATAGCTACTGCCACTTACTTTTGATTAGTGTTAGTAAGATATATCTTTCCCCAACCCTTTGATTTTAATCCATATGTGTCTTTATATTTAAGTGAATTTCTTATAGACAATAGATAGTTGGCTTTTGTTTTTTGATCCATTCTGATAATCTCTTTTAATTGGTGGATTTAGACCATTAATGAACAAAATGATTATTGATGTAATTGGATTAATATCTACCATATTTGTTACTATTTTCTATTTGTTGCCCTTGTTATTTGTTCATGTTTTTGTCTCCTGAGTGTGTTCCCTCCTGCCTCTTTTTTTGTTTTGTTTTAAATGAGCATTTTATGTGATTCCATTTTCTCTCCTTTCTTTCTTAGTATATATCATTTGTACTTTTTAAAAACTTTTTTTTAGTGGTTTCTCTAGAGTTTGCAATATATATTTACAGCTAATCTAATTCTACCTTCAAATAATACTATAATACCTCAGGGGTAGTGTGAGTACAGTACTTTATAATAATAAAATAACCCTAATTCCTTTTTCCTGTCCTTTGTATCATTGTTATCATTCATTTCACTTATACATAAGCATATATCAGCATTTATATGTATATCTTATATACATAAGTTGTACACGTAAGTATGAATCATCAAATACATTTTTGCTATTATTATTTTGAACAAACTGTTATCTGTTAGGTCAGTTAAGAATAAGAAAAATAAAAGTTTTATTTTACCTTCACTTAACCTTTTTGATGCTCTTCCTTTTTTTATTTGAACTGGATTTCTGACCTATATCATTTTCCTTATCTCTGAAGAACTTCTTTTAATATTGCTTGCAAGGCAGGTCTACTGGCAAAAAATTCCTTCAATTTTTGTTTGTCTGAGAAAGTCTTCATTTCCCCTTCACTTTTGAAGGACAATTTTTCAAGGTACAGTTCTTGGTGTTTTTTTTTTGTTTGTTTTGTTTTTAGTCTTTTTTTCCTGTCTGCTTCTCATGTATGGAGGTTTCTATTGAAATATTGTCAAACTCAGCAATTCTTTCATCAGCTGTGTCCTATATTATAAGCCCAAAGAAGGCATTCTTCATTTCCATAATAGTACTTCTGATCTCTAGCTTTTCTTTTTGGTTCTTTCTTAGAATTTCCACGTCTCTGCTTTACATTGCCCATCTGCTCTGGCATGCTGTCTACTTTATCCACTAGAGCCCTTAGCATATTATTCATGGTTGTTTTAAATCCTCAGTCAGATAATTTCAACATCCCTATCATACATATCTTAATTTTGTTCAGAGGTTTGTTTTGTCGCTTCAAACTGTGTTTTTTGTCATTTAGTACTTCTTGATGTCTTGTAACTTTTTCTTGATATTTGAGCATGATATACTGAGTAAAAGAAACTGTCGTAAATAGGCCTGTAGTAATGTGGTGGTAAGATGTTGGGGAAGGTGAAGCATTCTATAGTCCTATGAGTAGGTCCCAATCTTCCAGGAAGCCTGTGCCTGGACCATGAACTTCACCAGTGATTTTCATTTCCCTCACCAGAAGCTTAGGTGGGACAGGATGGCCAGAGTGAACTGAAGTTGTGTATTTTCCTTCTCCCACATGGAAGGCTAGGTGGGTCTGGAGTGGGGTATTTCCCTTTATCCCCGTGGAAGATTAGAGTCAGCTGAGGTTGGGTATTTCCCCTAGGTCAGTTAAGTTCTGATGAAACACCTGCAGTTTAGGCTCTGGTTAAATAGTTTCTCTTGAGGGCAGACCTTGTTAAGAAGAACAGAACGCTCTGGGGTATTTCAAAATGGTGGATCTTCCCTGCCTCTTACAGCAGCAGCAGGGGATTTTTCTCTGAAGCTCTTGTGAGAACCTGGTACAAGTCTAGAAGGTGGAACCCACAAAAGTTCCCCCCACCCCATGAATGAGTTCTTTGGAATTTTTTACTCTCAGGGTTGTCTACACTGAGCCTCCTGCAATGTATAAATTACAGTTCTGGTTTCCCTACCACGGCACTGATTGCTGCAGAGGTTTCAACTTGTGATTTCTGCTCTGGTAAGTTATGATTCTTTGTATTCACTTGTTGGTCTCTCCAATTTTGGTGACAGTGATTTACCTTGTGACCTCACGTCTCTTAGTTAAGTTGCGACCACTGGCAAGCATTTCTCAACTGCACTTTTTTATAAAATGTCATTTTTGTATTACCTATCTGCACTAGAGAGATAGGTTAACACAGTGCTAAAACTTGAAGCAGTTAGGATGCTTTAGGTTGTAACTTTTTCTTGATATTTGAGCATGATATACTGAGTAAAAGAAACTGTCATAAATAGGCCTGTAGTAATGTGGTGGTAAGATGTTGGGGAAGGTGAAGCATTCTATAGTCCTATGAGTAGGTCCCAATCTTCCAGGAAGCCTGTGCCTGGACCATGAACTTCACCAGTGGTTTTCATTTCCCTCACCAGAAGCTTAGGTGGGACAGGATGGCCAGAGTGAACTGAAGTTGTGTATTTTCCTTCTCCCACATGGAAGGCTAGGTGGGTCTGGAGTGGGGTATTTCCCTTTAACCCTGTGGAAGATTAGAGTCAGCTGAGGTTGGGTATTTCCCCCAAGGTCAGTTAAGTTCTGATGAAACACCTGCAGTTTAGGCTCTGGTTAAATAGTTTCTCTTGAGGGCAGACCTTGTTAAGAAGAACAGAACGCTCTGGGGTATTTCAGAATGGTGGATCTTCCCTGCCTCTTACAGCAGCAGCAGGGGATTTTTCTCTGAAGCTCTTGTGAGAACCTGGTACAAGTCTAGAAGGTGGAACCCACAAAAGTTCCCCCCACCCCATGAATGAGTTCTTTGGAATTTTTTACTCTCAGGGTTGTCTACACTGAGCCTCCTGCAATGTATAAATTACAGTTCTGGTTTCCCTACCACGGCACTGATTGCTGCAGAGGTTTCAACTTGTGATTTCTGCTCTGGTAAGTTATGATTCTTTGTATTCACTTGTTGGTCTCTCCAATTTTGGTGACAGTGATTTACCTTGTGACCTCACGTCTCTTAGTTAAGTTGCGACCACTGGCAAGCATTTCTCAACTGCACTTTTTTATAAAATGTCATTTTTGTATTACCTATCTGCACTAGAGAGATAGGTTAACACAGTGCTAAAACTTGAAGCAGTTAGGATGCTTTAGGTTGTAACTTTTTCTTGATATTTGAGCATGATATACTGAGTAAAAGAAACTGTCATAAATAGGCCTGTAGTAATGTGGTGGTAAGATGTTGGGGAAGGTGAAGCATTCTATAGTCCTATGAGTAGGTCCCAATCTTCCAGGAAGCCTGTGCCTGGACCATGAACTTCACCAGTGATTTTCATTTCCCTCACCAGAAGCTTAGGTGGGACAGGATGGCCAGAGTGAACTGAAGTTGTGTATTTTCCTTCTCCCACATGGAAGGCTAGGTGGGTCTGGAGTGGGGTATTTCCCTTTATCCCTGTGGAAGATTAGAGTCAGCTGAGGTTGGGTATTTCCCCTAGGTCAGTTAAGTTCTGATGAAACACCTGCAGTTTAGGCTCTGGTTAAATAGTTTCTCTTGAGGGCAGACCTTGTTAAGAAGAACAGAACGCTCTGGGGTATTTCAAAATGGTGGATCTTCCCTGCCTCTTACAGCAGCAGCAGGGGATTTTTCTCTGAAGCTCTTGTGAGAACCTGGTACAAGTCTAGAAGGTGGAACCCACAAAAGTTCCCCCCACCCCATGAATGAGTTCTTTGGAATTTTTTACTCTCAGGGTTGTCTACACTGAGCCTCCTGCAATGTATAAATTACAGTTCTGGTTTCCCTACCACGGCACTGATTGCTGCAGAGGTTTCAACTTGTGATTTCTGCTCTGGTAAGTTATGATTCTTTGTATTCACTTGTTGGTCTCTCCAATTTGGTGACAGTGATTTACCTTGTGACCTCACGTCTCTTAGTTAAGTTGCGACCACTGGCAAGCATTTCTCAACTGCACTTTTTTATAAAATGTCATTTTTGTATTACCTATCTGCACTAGAGGGATAGGTTAACACAGTACTAAAACTTGAAATGTTAGGATGCTTTAGGTTGCAAATAATAGAAAACTGAATATTAAAAATGGCCTTAATAAGAAGAGAATTTATTATCTCACGTAAGAAGAAGCCTAGAAGTAGGATGTTAATTCCAGAGTAGTTTAGTTGAGAAGCTTACAAGGTCATCAAGTGTCCAAGTTTTATCTTTGCGCTTTACTACCTTCAAGAGGGAGTTTTAGTCCTCAGGCTGTATCAATGTCAGTATGTTGTTTGTGGTACTGTACTATAACTCTGGAAGATTATAGTACAAAAAGTTTGAAACAACTGGGCAAAGAATACAACGAATTTCTCTGTATTATTTCTTACAATCCCATGTGAACCTACAATTCGAAATATAAAGTTTAATTTAAAAAATAAAACCTAGGAAGTACAAGTAGTTTAATATTATTAGAGAGTAAGTGCTTATCAGAGGGTATTGGAAGATGTGAATAAAGAAATTCGTAGGATGGGGGCCTGGAGGGACTTGAAGTTTATGGTAGAAAGTTTGGACTTCATCTTGTCAGTGATGTTATACCATTATGTTAGTTTTATATTGCCACTGTAACAAATTATAATAAACATAATGGTTTAAAATAACACAAATTTATTATCTTAGACTTCTGGCCTACAGAATTGTAAAATGGGTTTCACTGAGCTACAATTAAAATGTCTGCAGGGCTGTATGTGTATGTTTTTTTCTGGTAGCTATAAAAGAAAATCTGTCCCTTTGTTTTTTCCAACTTCTAGAGACTGCCTGAATTCCTTGACAACTAATCCCTTCTTCCATTTTCAAAGCTAAGATTGTAGCATCTTCAGGTGTGTCTGGCTCTGAGCCTCCTCCCTTCCTCTTACTTATAAGGACCAGGATAATCTCTTTATCTCAAGATTGTTAACTTAATTACACTGGCAAAAACCCTTTTGCCATAAAAGGTAGCATATTTACAGGTTCTAGGAATTAGGATTTGGATATGTCTTGTAAGGGTATTATGCATAGGCATTTACTGCATATAACTTCTAAGACAGCTAAAAGAACTGAGGGTTAAAATTGAGTACACTTAACATTAGGTGTTTAAGCAAAGCATGTCTGCAATTGTGCGTAGGGGTACACTTTGCCTGTTCTCCTAAGTCTTCCAACCCTATGCCCAAAGCTGGACTCAAAGTTTAGATAATGATCTATTAGTGCCCTAGATTGATGTTATAGATCCTGGGTATTCTTTTAGTGACTCCTGTGGCACTTGTCTTATATTTTTCTGTGTCCCAATTTTTGTTGCCTCTTCAAAATGGGAATTATTTCAAAGATTCCAAACATGCAAGATGTGCACATCAGTATGCTTAATAATGTCTAATTCTCCTGGTCCTCTTCAAGCAAGGTCTGTGTTTCAATGGTTTGTCTCCTATGAGACCATTGTATTGAAAAGGCCGGTGTTCCTTAATTCTCACTGGCTTTTTTATTCTCAAGATTCATTCAGAAAGATACGTGCCAATTCCAGTGGATTGATCTGTTCTGTCTTGCTTGGGTAGCCATTAATAATGAAGTTGAAAACATTCTTGTGCAGAACAAATTTTGCTCTAATTAAATTGTTCAAAATGAAAGAAATTCAGTGTGACTTTTACTTGTCTTTAGTCAGGGAAAACAGTAATCTTGCTGAAATTTTCTGTATGCAGGCTGTCATCTATTCTCTTCTTTCATCTCTGAAGATGAAATATCCATAGACATGACTTTAAACATTGTTCTTTAGAGGTTTGTACAAAGGACTTATATAACCAAATTTGTAATTTAGAAATATCACTTTCACTGTATTGTGAAGGATGTGCGATTTTTGGAGTAGAAGTGACTTGTATTAACCTTAGTTGGCTTTTCTTAGTATTTTTCTATTTCAGTGAGATTAGAGCTCATATGAGATTGTCCTCGGATATTACTTAACAACACAGATATTAGTTGAAACAACATAAGCATGCATTATTTGCTTAATATTTACTTAATATGTGGTGTTAAGTGTTTGGTGCAAAGGATTTCTATAGAGATATTTCACCTGATCAGAAAATGGGAAACTCTAGCAAACTAAGTTGTCTCCGTGGCTTAACCAATTTTACTGTCATTTCATGAAAATTTAATAAAGTTAACAATAAATTGTAAATGAGTTCAGTGTTATAACTGAAGTAGCAAAAAGAGGTGGAAATGGGAAATGCAAACCCAGTGAAATTAACATTTAAAACAGCAATCAATGGAAGTATCCTTCAGAATCTCAATATATGCTAGGCTCCTAGACAAGAAATTCATCAAGCAGAGCTCCTAAAATTTTGGCAACAATTTCTGTCTACTTGAAAGGAACACTGATATCAACTTGCTGACACTGTTTTAAATTCTTCCTTCAAAAGCTGAATAGAAATCATTACCTTTACCATCATTACTTTGTAACTATTTGACATGATTTATCCCTGAATGTCAAAGAGCTTTAATATAATACCTTATCATAAATTTAATAATTTCCTATCATCTTTGGGATAATATGGAGTTTTCCTCAAGTCAAATGCAATGTGAATGGCAGAGTCAAAATGAAAATTCACTTCTTTGTTTCCAGATCCCTGAACTAACAGGTATATTCTCTTTTGGATAGTGCAAAAATTATCTGCCCACTACTAGATAGTGAGATGTTTCTGTACTTGCAGGAGGGTATATTTTGTAATCAAGTTACTAATTGGAACTTATCTAGAGGAGAAGATAAAGTATAGTGAAGGGACACCAAAAACTACCACATCTACAATTGCTGAAAGATTTGGAAAACAGAAAGAGATGATGTGGAAGGGAAACTGACAGCCACCTTTAGACATCTGAATGGTTATCATGTCTAGCTCCTGAAGTTCTAATGTATGGAATAAACATGGAAACATGCTTCAGTCCAACATCGAGAAAAACAGAACTATCCAGTGATGGACTGTGTTTCCTTGTTAGGTGTGAGCTCCCCATCACTGAAGTAAAAACTGGATCACCATTTTTCCAATATGTTGTTAAAATCATTGTTTGCATTGTACACGAGGGTAGATTAGAGGAATATGATCCTGTTCTACTTTATATTTCTATGGTTACTCAATATAACAAAGGGAGATGCTAAGGTAACCAACTGCCTGGTGAACGGTAGAATAGCCTGATGCCCCAGGAGGAAATCCTATCAAGATTCACAACAGACAAATCTACTTGAGGTCAACTCAATGAGAACCCAAGACAGACTCTAGTTATTCATGGCAAGTTATTCTCTGTTTGAACACAAATATCTCAAAAAAACGTCCTAGGCCATAATTACAACTCTTTGTACTGATCTTGCTTTTGTAATGTATATTCCTAAACATCTTAGTATTCCATATCTTTTTCCTTTATGCACAATATACCAATTCTTTAAGAATCTTAGTCTTGTGAGTTTTAGATGTATTGGGGTAACTTGTAGCAAATTCAAAATAATGACGAAAACAGTTTTCCTATTTTTTTGTTCTGGGGAAATGTCCTGAATTTGTTCCATAGGCCTCATTCTTAGAAGGTTCTCTCTGATAATGTTGACTTTTCCTTGAATTCTAGTGAAGTTTACATATTGGCTGTACTCTCCAACATGGGAAAACTACCATGGAGGTAACGAATTTCCTAATCCCTTTAAGAATTCAAGGAAGGGTATAGCAGTGATGAGACTTACTGTTTTATGGGATGCTGTCTGAGTGATCTGTGAACTACAAATACCAGAATTTTGACAGAAGTGTCAGTCAGAGACTATCCAAATCAGAGAGATCCAAAGCTTGGTATTTATCTCCTAAATTTAAAAATACAACAAATTTGTTCATGTTAAATTAATGGAATATTTCAATGAATAAGAAATAATGTGATTTTTCTAGAGTTTATGTATAAAGATACATACATATATCATGAACATACATACAGACATGCACACATGAACACAAATATTAATTACTAATACTAAATTTATGCTAATATTAAATTCCAAATATGACATGCAAGGTAATTAATCAGCATAATCAGACTGTGGGAATTTCCACATCCTATATCTGTATCCCCTTTTCTAATTTTTTGAATTGTCCAGTTCTATGGGGTCTAATAATCCTCTTCTTCCAATGTTAAATACTATTTTTTTCTCCCACCATTTTCTATAATGAATGCTTTTATGTGTTAAAGCATTTAAAATACACCAAATTCTCATCTCATTGCTGAGACTGGCTCTTAGTTTGTGCCTTAAATATATATATGATCAAGTAATTTAGGAACACTTATACCCGTCAATATCCCTTTCTAAAGCATGCTTCCTGTTTGTCCAGGGAGAGAAGGCAGTAAACCTTTTTTCCTCACTCCCTCCATTCCTTCCTTCCGCCCTCCCTCTTTCTCTCTCATTTGAAATATTTGAATTTAATCTTTTGGGTATCCCACAGTGTTGGTAATGGTAGAGGAGTGGGTGATTAAACATCTATCTAGCTGTTATCACAGAGGTGATATTTAACCATTAAGATAGGATTGTGTTCATTACACAGGTTGATTATACAAGTAGGACTTGCTGAATATGTAGTGGAGGCAATGTTCAATCTTGATAGTAAAGTGAACCATATGACCTTTAAGTTTTTTGCAATACCTAGGATTATCCAGTTGGGTCTAATATGGCCAGTATGAAAATTTGAGGGAGAAAAGTGGTCCATGCCAATTCTAATCAGAAGTAGAGTACCAAAACTAAATAGAAATGTAAGCCTATGCACTTCAAAGAAACATCCAAATACAATCAATTTTGGGGGAATCATGTCAACTATTCAAGCCTACCATTTCTCTGGAGGATAATATTCAAGGAGTTCCTCAGTTTAAAACCAGTAAGTGATCTCAAGTATTTAAATCTTTCTCTTTCAAACCAGAGAAAGGCAATCTAAGAAATGATTGTAGCTATTTTCTGAGGAAATGAGCAATGGAAAAGAAATCCAATAGGAATTTTGCTGTTCCCATGAGATTGTAGCAAACTTTTTTCCCTATAGCTTTCAAAGATTTCAGATTCTGAGGGTGAACTACCTCATTTCTTCTTAGAGGTACAAATTAGAAAAGTAAACAAACAAATACACAAAAAATCATCAGGGATAGAATGGGCACCTGTTGATAAAAACCAGCAACTGATGAAAACTGAGCTTATTGTGCACTAAATCATAGGAAAAGCACCCCTAGAACAAGTGGGGAATATTTAGCACTGAATAAGTATTCACATTTTCCCTCTCCATAAAAAGATCAGACATATAAATTTAACCTGACAGCGTGGCAGGACTCATGTTTTTCTGTTGTCTTTTATTGCAAATATTCATCATTTCTGTTTTCCTCATAATAGCATACATTTTATACACATGGGCCATAACTTAAAGGCCAAAGCTATTCAGTTATCCCACTAGCATGATAAATGGTGATTGTGGTGAAAAACTATTTCATGTTGCAAGCATGGCATGGAATTGTACATTTTGCAATATTGGAATTTCAAAATTTTACACAAAAATATTTGTCTTGGATGAATTAAAGGGAAGCAAAGCATTTCTTCTTAATAAGAGCTACGTTGTAATGATATTTGTAACTTTAAGCCTAATGGATAGGAAAACAAAGCAAAATGGAAGTTTTTGAACTGAGATGTTAAATGGTGTTTCGTCAGTGAGGAATGTAATTTTTACTGATTTTATTCCCTACTTCAATTTCATCCTTTCCTTGCTGATGTGTCTTCCATTAGATACTGCCTCAGTGGGAGAGTATCACATATAACCCAATCAGACAGAGTCTTAAAAAAGACAAAAAGATAAGGTCAAAGAAACAGTTGAATTTAGAGTACATATCTTCTGGATTTATATTATGGACTTTGAGAGATGGAAAAGCTTTCTTCAGTTTAATGAATTGAATATGATTTTGTTCTGGATTGAATCACTATGTGTCATTTGACCAGAAGTTCAACTTATTACTGCACCTGATTCCAGTTAAATTTTTTATGAGACAGGCAACTGGGGAAATTTGAAGTTGTAACCGTAAGAGTAAAAGCCAAAACACCTCCAGAGATTATTTTATGCAACACCATTTTCACCCTGTTCAACTGAAAATGCTATCAAGGATTGTAAGACTATTTTAATGTAGAAAATAAAATAGAAAAATAAAGCAGATATTTACTGCCATATTCTCTTTTAGTTGTGTGATCATAATCAGATACATGTAAATCTAAGGACAAAAGAAAACCAGCTTGGGCATATTTATCTATATGCCACATGCATATCTTATAGTATCTGAAAGTTTTCAAGAAGCCAATTTTGATATTTAATGTTTTAGAGGTAAGTGCCGTTGTTGCAGTTTTTTTAAAAAACTGAAAACAACGTAAATGAACACAATAAGCCTCTCAATTATTAATATAAAACAACAATTGTAGGGCTTCCCTGGTGGCGCAGTGGTTGAGAGTCCGCCTGCCGATGTGGGGGACACGGGTTCGTGCCCCAGTCTGGGAGGATCCCACATGCCGCGGAGCGGCTGGGCCCGTGAGCCATGGCCGCTGAGGCTGCGCGTCCAGAGCCTGTGCTCCGCAACGGGAGAGGCCACAACAGTGAGAGGCCCGCATACAGCTAAAAAAAAAAAAAAAAAAAAACCCAACAATTGTAGACTACAAAGACACCAAATCACTATTCTTCCTCTTCTATATTTCTCCTTTATTCTATTAATCTTATTTCTGGTTCAGTTAATCTGGGCATGACCAAAAGAACTGCTGAGTGTATGTGGTTGATGGATGGCCTAGTGATGCAAAATTAGTTTAACTCTCTTTCTAAATCCTATGTGTAGAATGTTTTTCTTTCTCACCTCCATGAGTACCATAGAATAAAATAAAATGACCCTGTTATAGGATAGATAAGGTTTAAAATATATGTTAGCATAAAGTTTATTTCAAAGTACTGTGGATTTTATTATTGATATATCTAACTTTTGCAGTTTCAACTGTCCTCTCATGCTTAAAATAAGGTGTGCCTTTACTAGGAAAAAGAGTGAATGACAAGAGCTAATGCATGTGAGTTTCACTTACTACTGAGGAACATCTATCTGCAAAACTGATCCCTCTGATTTTCTTTAGTCATTTCTAAGCTCTGAATATAGTAAGGTGATTAAGGAGCCATTTTTGGATGAAAAATGGCCTTTAAAAGTAAGTCAAATTTTCCTACTGATAAGAAATTGAAGCTATCTAAGCAAGTGTTGACATTCCTGACTTAGCTGATTTGTGAGATCCAAGGGATTTCTGTAGCTCCTAAGGAAAGATGTTTGTCTTCTAAGGGCTAACTCAGCTGTTAAATTCAGTTTACAGTAGACACAGTGCCTCACCATCAGAGTAATTTTAGGGACTCATTAAAATGTTTTAATTAAAAAAACCTTCATTAGAAAAAAACCTTTTAGGTGGAAGAAAATGTTGTAATATGTAATTAATATATGTGTTGTATACCAATGCACTTTAAAAAATAAAATTTTTAATATTTTTATAGAGAAAGGGGCCTAGGAAGGCAAAAGGGCCAAGGGCCCATGAAAGCCATAATGTGTCCCTGATTACTTTAACCTACTATCATAATGAGAGAGAGGGGGAATAGAAAAAAACATATTGTGTGCAATGGTTTAATATTAGGTTTTTTAGATTCTGGATATTCCAAAATTAAATTTCAGCCAATTGAGCAATCATTCACTGAGTGGGTTCTAATTTCCTTCAAGCTGAAGTAATAGCTATAATGTAAATATGTTCCATCACATTTCAATTGGAGGCCAAAACAGAGTTCTTTATTGCATTCAAGTGAAAATTGCCATTTCACGTGGCCCTGCTTCATCAGCCAGTTACTCATTCAAGACAGCGCGAGTTTTCCACTTTACTGCATTCTAGATTGGATGGTCTGTGATAATATGATTCTACTCAAATGTGTGAGTAGAATTTGATTCTACTCAAATATTTGAGCAATACGTGTTGTTCAAATATTTCATCTGAATGTAGCATCTGGTCCCTCTTCAATATTTTATGGAACAGAAAATTCATGAATGAAGACACAACTACCACTAGCAGGGGCCAAAATATTTTCTGAGAAGATTATATGAACCTACATATGGATTTCTGCAAGACGGTTATTGTTACTATGTTGTTAAGGGCAGAACTTTGAACTGGGCATGAGAAAACCTGATTCTTGCCTCAGTTATCTCTTATGTCTCTGACTTTGAGCAAGAGATATGCTCTATCTTAGATTTCATCGGTTCAATTAAAAAGAAAAAGGGGCTGATTACTAGAACTCTTTGTACCCCTAAATGTCAGTAATTCTGTAAAGCTATTCTATTGGTCTCCAGCATGTTTGTTTTTTCTTTTTTATATCTTTATTGGAGTATAATTACTTTACAATGGTGTGTTAGTTTCTGCTTTATAACAAAGTGAATCAGTTATACATATACATATGTTCCCATATCTCTTCCTTCCTGCATCTCCCTCCCTCCCACCCTCCCTATCCCACCCCTCTAGGTGGTCACAAAGCACTGAGCTGATCTCCCTGTGCTATGTGGCTGCTTCCCACTAGCTATCTATTTTACGTTTGGTAGTGTATACATGTCAATGCCACTCTCTCACCCCGTCACAGCTCACCACTCCCCCGCCCATATCCCCAAGTCCATTCTCTAGTAGGTCTGTGTCTTTATTCCCGTCTTACCCCTAGGTTCTTCATGACATTTTTCTTAGATTCCATATATATGTGTTAGCATACGGTATTTGTCTTTCTCTTTCTGACTTCACTCTGTATGATAGACTCTGGGTGCATCCACCTCACTACAAATAACTCAATTTCGTTTCTTTTTATGGCTGAGTAATATTCCATTGTATATATGTGCCACATCTTCTTTATCCATTCATCCGATGATGGACACTTAGGTTGTTTCCATCTCCTGGCTATTGCAAATAGTGCTGCAATGAACATTTTGGTACATGACTCTTTTTGAATTAAGGTTTTCTCAGAGTATATGCCCAGTAGAGGGATTCCTGGGTCATATGGTAGTTCTGTTTGTAGTTTTTTAAGGAACCTCCATACTGTTCTCCATAGTGGCTGTACCAATTCACATTCCCACCAGCAATGCAAGAGTGTTCCCTTTTCTCCACACCCTCTCCAGCATTTATTGTTTCTAGATTTTTTGATGATGGCCATTCTGACTGGTGTGAGATGATATCTCATTGTAGTTTTGATTTGCATTTCTCTAATGATTAGTGATGTTGAGCATTCTTTCATGTGTTTGTTGGCAATCTGTATATCTTCTTTGAAGAAATGTCTATTTGGTCTTCTGCCCATTTTTGGATTGGGTTGTTTGCTTTTTTTGTTATTGAGCTGCATGAGCTGCTTGTAAATTTTGGAAATCAATCCTTTGTCAGTTGCTTCATTTGCAAATATTTTCTCCCATTCTGAGGATTGTCTTTTGATCTTGTTTATAGTTTCCTTTGCTGTGCAAAAGCTTTTAAGTTTCATTAGATCCCATTTGTTTATTTTTGTTTTTATTTCCATTTCTCTAGGAGGTGGGTCAAAAAGGATCATGCTGTGATTTATGTTATAGAGTGTTCTGCCTATGTTTTCCTAAAGAGTTTGATAGTTTCTGGCCTTACTTTAGGTCTGTAATCCATTTTGAATTTATTTTTGTGTATGGTGTTAAGGAGTGTTCTAGTCTCATACTTTTAAATGTACCTGTGCAGTTTTCCCAGCACCACTTATTGAAGAGGCTGTCCTTTTTCCCCTGTACATTCCTGCCTCCTTTATCAAAAATAAGGTGACCATATATGCGTGGGTTTATCTCTGGCTTTCTATCCTGTTCCATTGATTTATATTTCTGTTTTTGTGCCAGTACCATACTGTCTTGATTACTGTAGCTTTGTAGTATAGTCTGAAGTCAGGGAGCCTAATTCATCCAGCTCTGTTTTATGTTCTCAAGATTGCTTTTGCTATTTGGGGTCTTTTGTGTTTCCATACAAGTTGTGAAATTTTTTATTCTAGTTAGGTGAAAAATGCCAGTGGTAGTTTGATAGGGATGGCATTGAATTTGCAGATTGCTTTGGGTAGTAGAGTCATTTTCACAATGTTGATTCTTCCAATCCAAGAACATGGTATATCTCTCCATCTATTTGTATCATCTTTAATTTCTTTCATCAATGTTTTATAATTTTCTGCATACAGGTCTTTTGTCTCCTTAGGTAGGTTTATTCCTAGATATTTTATTCTTTTTGTTGCAATGGTAAATGGGAGTGTTTTTTTGATTTCACTTTCAGATTTTTCATCATTAGTGTATAGGAATGCCAGAGATTTCTGTGCATTAATTTTGTATCTTGCTACTTTACCAAATTCATTGATTAGCTCTAGTCGTTTACTGGTAGCGTTGTTAGGATTCTCTATGTATAGTATCATGTCATCTGCAAACAGTGACAGCTTTACTTCTTTTCCGATTTGGATTCCTTTTATTTCTTTTTCTTCTCTGATTGTTGTGGCTAAAATTTCCAAAATTATGTTGAATAAGAGTGCTGAGAGTGGGCAAACTTGTCTCGTTCCTGATCTTAGTGGAAATGGTTTCAGTTTTTCACCATTGAAAACGATGTTGGCTGTGGGTTTGTCATATATGGCCTTTATTATGCTGAGGAAAGTTCCCTCTATGCCTACTTTCTGCAGGGTTTTTATCATAAATGGGTGTTGAATTTTGTCAAAAGATTTCTCTGCATCTATTGAGATGATCATATGGTTTTTCTCCTTCAATTTATTAATATGGTGTATCACGTTGATTGATTTGCATATATTGAAGAATCCTTGCGTTCCTGGAATACAGCCCACTTGATCATGGTGTATGATCCTTTTAATGTGCTGTTGGATTCTGTTTGCTAGTATTTTGTTGAGGGTTTTTGCATCTATGTTCATCAGTGATATTGGCCTGTAGTTTCCTTTCGTAGTGACATCCTTGTCTGGTTTTGGTATCAGGGTGATTGGTGGCCTCATAGAATGATTTTGGGAGTGTTCCTCCCTCTGCTATATTTTGGAAGAGTTTGAGAAGGATAGATATTAGCTCTTCACTAAATGTTTGATAGAATTCGCCTGTGAAGCCATCTGGTCCTGGGCTTTTGTTTGTTGGAAAATTTTTAATCACAGCTTCAATTTCAGTGCTTGTGATTGGTCTGTTCATATTTTCTATTTCTTCCTGATTCAGTCTTGGCAGGTTGTGCCTTTCTAAGAATTTGTCCATTTCTTCCAGGTTGTCCATTTTATGAGCATAGAGTTGCTTGTAATAATCTCTCATGATCTTTTGTATTTCTGCAGTGTCAGTTGTTACTTCTACTTTTTCATTTCTAATTCTATTGATTTGAGTCTTCTCCTTTTTTTCCTTGATGAGTCTGGCTAATAGTTTATCAATTTTTTTATCTTCTCAAAGAACCAGCTTTTAGTTTTATTGATCTCTGCTATCATTTCCTTCATTTCTTTTTCACTTATTTCTGATCTGATCTTTATGATTTCTTTCCTTCTGCTAACTTTGCATTTTTTATGTATTTCTTTCTCTAATTGCTTTAGGTGCAAGGTTAGGTTGTTTATTCGAGATATTTCCTGTTTCTTAAGGTATCATTATATTGCTGTAAACTTCCCTCTTAGAACTGCTTTTGCTGCATCCCATACGTTTTGTGTCGTTGTGTCTCCATTGTCATTTGTTGTTAGGTATTTTTTGATTTCCTCTTTGATTTCTTCAATGATCACTTCATTATTAAGTAGTGTATTGTTTAGCCTCCATGTGTTTGAATTTTTTACAGATCTTTTCCTGTAATTGATATCTAGTCTCACAGCGTTGTGGTCAGAAAAGATAGTTGATACAATTTCAATTTTCTAAAATTTACCAAGGCTTGATTTGTGACCCAAGATATGTTCCATGAGCACTTGAGAAGAATGTGTACTCTGTTGTTTTTGGATGAAATGTCCTATAATATCAATTAAGTCCATCTTGTTTAATGTATCATTTAAAGCTTGTGTTTCCTTATTTGTTTTCATTTTGGATAATCTGTCTATTGGTGAAAGTGGGGTCTTAAATTCCCCTACTATGAATGTGTTACTGTCGATTTCCCCTTTTATGGCTGTTAGTATTTGCCTTATGTATTGAGGTGCTCCTATGTTGGGTGCATAAATATTTACAATTGTTATATCTTCTTCTTGGATCGATCCCTTGATCATTATGTAGTGTCCTTCTTTCTCTCTTCTAATAGTCTTTATTTTAAAGTCTATTTTGTCTGTTATGAGAATTGCTACTCCAGTTTTCTTTTGGTTTCCATTTGCATGGAATATCTTTTTCCATCCCCTCACTTTCAGTCTGTATGTGTCCCTAGGTCTGAAGTGGGTCTCTTGTAGACAGCATATATATGGGTCTTGTTTTTGTATCCATTCAGGCAGTCTGTGTCTTTTGGTGGGAGCATTTAATCCATTTACATTTAAGGTAATTATCAATATTTATGTTCCTATTCCCATTTTCTTAATTGTTTTGGGTTTGTTATTGTAGGTCTTTTCCTTCTCTTGTGTTTCTTGCATAGAGAAGTTCCTTTAGCATTTGTTGTAAAGCTGGTTTGGTGGTGCTGAACTCTCTCAGCTTTTGCTTGTCTGTAAAGGTTTTAATTTCTCCATAAAATCTGAATGAGATCCTTGCTGGGTAGAGTAATGTTGGCTGTAGGTTTTTCTCCTTCATCACTTTAAATATGTCCTGCCAGTCCCTTCTGGCTTGCAGAGTTTCTGCTGAAAGGTCAACTGTTAACTTTATGGGGATTCCCTTGTGTGTTATTTGTTGTTTTTCCCTTGCTGCTTTTAATATGTTTCTTTGTATTTAATTTTTGACAATTTGATTAATATGTGTCTTGGCGTGTTTCACATTGGATTTATCCTGTATGGGACCCTCTGTGCTTCCTGGAGTTGATTAACTATTTCCTTTCCCATATTAGGGAAGTTTTCAACTATAATCTCTTCAAATATTTTCTCAGTTTCTTTTTTTTTTTCTCTTCTTCTTCTGGAACCCCTATAATTCGAATGTTGGTGCATTTAATGTTTTCCCAGAGGTCTCTGAAACTGTCCTCAGTTCTTTTCATTCTTTTTTCTTTATTCTGCTCTGCAGTAGTTATTTCCCCTATTTTTTGTTCCTGGTCACTTATCCGTTCTTCTGCCTCAGTTATTCTGCTATTAATCCCTTCTAGAGTATTTTTAATTTCATTTATTGTGTTGTTCATCATTGTTTGTTTCATCTTTAGTTCTTCTAGGTCCTTGTTAAATGTCTTGCATTTTGTCTATTATATTTCCAAGATTTTGGATCATCTTTACTATCATTATTCTGAATTATTTTCCAGGTAGACTGCCTATTTCCTCTTCATTTGTTAGGTCTGGTGGGTTTTTACCTTGCTCCTTCATCTGCTGTGTGTTTTTTTGTCTTCTCATTTTGCTTATCTTACTGTGTTTGGGGTCTCCTTTTTGCAGGCTGCAGATTCACAGTTCCCGTTGTTTTTGCTGTCTGTCCCCAGTGACTAAAGTTGGTTCAGTGGGTTGTGTAGGCTTCTTGGTGGAGGGGACTAGTGCCTGTGTTCTGGTGGATGAGGCTGGATCTTGTCTTTCTGGTGGGCAGGTCCACGTCTCGTGGTGTGTTCTGGGGTGTCTGTGGACTTATTATGATCTTAGGCAGCCTCTCTGCTAATGGGTGGGGTTGTGTTCTTGTCTTGCTAGTTGTTTGGCATAGGGTGTCCAGCACTGTAGCTTGCTGGTCGTTGAGTGAAGCTGGGTGCTGGTTTTGAGATGGAGATCTCTGGGAGATTTTCACCGTTTGATATTATGTGGAGCTGGGAGGTCTCTTGTGGACCAGTGTCCTGAAGTTGGCTCTCCCACCTCAGAGGTACAGCACTGACTCCTGGTCGCAGCATCAAGAGCCTTTCATCCACACGGCTCAGAATAATAGGGAGAAAAAGTAGAAAGAAAGAAGTAAGAGGATAAAAGAAAATAAAATAAAGTAAGATAAAGTAAAATAAAGTTATTAAAATAAAAAATAATTATTAAGAAAAAAAATTTTTAAAGTAAAAAACAAAACAATCAAAAAAACACGGACGGATAGAACCCTAGGCCAAATGGTGAAAGCAAAGCTATACAGACAAAATCTCACACAGAAGCATACACATACACACTCACAAAAAGAGGAAAAGGGGAAAAAATAATAAATCTTGCTCTCAAAGTCCACCTCCTCAATTTGGGATGATTCGTTGTCTATTCAGGTATTCCACAGATGCAGAGTATATCAAGTTGATTGTGGAGATTTAATCTGCTTCTCCTGAGGCTGCTGGGAGAGATTTCCGTTTCTCTTCTTTGTTTGCACAGCTCCCGGGGCTCAGCTTTGGATTTGGCCCCGCCTCTGCTTGTAGGTCTCCGGAGGGCAGAGGGCGCCTGTTCTGTGCTCAGACAGGACGGGGTTAAAGCAGCAGCGGCTTCGGGAACTCTGATTCACTCAGGCGCGGGGGGGGCGCGGTACGGAGTGCGGCGCGAGCCTGCAGCGGCAGAGGCCATTGTGACGTTGCCCCAGCGTGAGGCGCGCCGTGCGTTCTCCCGGGGAAGTTGTCCCTGGATCCCGGGACCCGGGCAGTGGCAGACTGCACAGGCTCCCCGGAAGGGATGTGTGGATAGTGACCTGTGCTTGCACACAGGCTTCTTGGCGGCGGCAGCAGCAGACTTAGCGTCTCATGCCCATTTCTGGGGTCCACGCTGTTAGCCGCGGCTCGTGACCGTTTCTGGAGCTCCTTTAAGCAGCGCTCTTAATCCCCTCTCCTCGAGCGCCAGGAAACAAAGAGGGAAGAAAAAGTCTCTGGCCTCTTCAGCAGGTCCAGACTTTTCCCTGGACTCCCTCCCGGCTAGCTGTGGCACGCTAACCCCCTGCAGGCTGTGTTAACGCCGCCAGTCCTCTCCTGGCATCCGACGGAAGCCCGAGCCTCAGCTCCCAGCCCCCGCCCGCCCCAACGGATGAGCAGACAAGCCTCTTCGGCTGGTGAGTGCCGGTCGGCCCTCATCCTCTGTGCAGGAATCTCTCCGCTTTGCCCTCCGCACCCCTGTTGCTGCGCTCTCCTCCGCGGCTCCGAAGCTTTCCCCCCTCCGCCACCGGCAGTCTCAGCCCGTGAAGGGGCTTCTAGTGTATGGAAGCCTTTCCTCCTTCACAGCTCCCTCCCACTGGTGCAGGGCCTGTTCCTATCCTTTTGTCTCTGTTTATTCTTTTTTCTTTTGCCCTACCCAGGTACGTGGGGAGTTTCTTGACTTTTGGGAGGTCTGAGGTCTTCTGCCAGCGTTCAGTAGGTGTTCTGTAGGAGTTGTTCCACATGTATTTCTGATGTATCTGTGGGGAGGAAGGTGATCTCCGCGTCTTACTCTTCCGCCATCTTCCCCCTCTCCTCCACAAATCTTGTTTGTTTTTTTGCTGAGTAGAAGTCTTTTAGTTTGATATAGTCCCACTTGATTTTTGCTTTTGTTGCCTGTAGTTTTGGTGTCAAGGAACTTTGTTCTTTTTTTTCTTCTGGGAATTTTATGGTTTCATTTCTAGTGCTTAAGTCTTTAATCCACTTTGAGTTAATTTTATGAGTGGTTAAGATAGAGGTCCAATTTCATTTTTCTGCATTTGGTTATCTAGTTTTATGAACACAATTTACTGAAGAGACTATCCTTTCGCCATTGAGTATTTTGCCTTCCTAGTCAACTATTAGTTGACCACATATGTAAGAGTTTATTTTGATTCTCTTCCATTTGCCTGTGTCTCTTTTTATGACAGTACCATATGCTCTGTTTAGTATAACTTTGTAGTGTAGTTTGAAATTTGGAAGTATGACACCTTTAGCTTTGTTCTTTTCTCTCAAGATTTCTTTCACTGTTCATGGTCTTTGCAGTTCCATATGTATTTTAGGATTGCTTTTTCTTTTTCTGTAAAAAAAAAAAAATGTCACTGGAATTTTGATAGGAATTGCATTGAATCTATAAATCACTTGGGCAGAATAGATGCTTTAACAATAGTAATTCTTCTGATTCATGAACACAGAAATCTTTCCATTTGTTGTGACTTTTTCAGTTTCTTTCATCAGAGTTTTGTACATTTCAGTGTACAGGTCTTTCATCTCCTTGGTTAGATTTATTCCTAAGTAATTATTTTTATGCAATTGTGAATGAGATTGTTTTCTTTAGTTTTTTCAGATATCTCATTGCTAGTGTACAGAAATACAACTAATCTGAATGTTGATTTTGTATCTTACAACTTTACTAAACTTGTTGATCAATTCTAACAGTATTTTTGGTGCAGTCTTTAAGATTTTCTATGTATTAACATCATGTAATCTGAAAAAAGACAATTTTACTTGTTCCTTCCAATGGGGATGCCTTTTCTTTTCTTTCTTTTTCTCTTGCTTGCTTGCTATGGCTATGACTTCCAGTATTATGTTGAATAGATTCCTGTGGTGAGAGTGGGCACACTTTTTGTGTTCTTGATCTTAGAAGAAATGCTTTTAATCTTTTCCATTGAGTACGGTGTAAGTTGTGTACTTTTCATACACAGCTTCTATCTATTATGTTGAGGTTCAGTCATTCTATACCTAATTTATTGAGAATTTTTATCATGAAAGGGTGTTGAATTTTGTCAAATGTTTTTTCTGCTTTTGAGTTAATCATATGAGTTTTGTCTTTCGTTTTATTAATGTAGTGTATCACATTTATTGATTTGCATATGTTGAACCACTCATACATCTCAGGAATAAATCCAGTTTGACCATGGTATATGATTATTTTAATATGATGTTGAATTCAATTTGCTAATATTTTCTTTAGAATTTTTGCCTCTATGTTCATAAGGGATATTGACCTGAAGTTTTATCATAATGTCTAGTGATGTAGGGTGCAAGTGCATGGGTCTTTAGTGGCAACAGGTTCACGCGAGCATTATGTCTCTTTGGCTCAGGTCTCTGGATTCTACAGCATTGACAATGTTTGGTCCTTAGAGAGCACTACGGGCATCCATATTGGGAGCAAGGGCTGTTGGTTTCCCCATCTGTACCTGCAGGTCCAGTGGCTAGTGACCAGGACAGAAAACAATGGTGACTAGAGCCAGTGGTGTGCACACACCCTGATGCAGAAACCAGCAGCGTGTTCCTGTGTAGTGGCAGGGGCTGGTTACAGATGTACGCATATGTGATGGTGGGGTCAGGGCAGGCAGCAAAGGCTGGAGCTAACTGCAAGCACACTGGCAGCTGTGGGGCGCCACGGCTTTTGGTGTGCACTATCATGGCTATGGGGTGCATGGTAATGGAGGCTGGTGATGGGAATTTTGTTGGAGAGTATGTGTAGGGATGAAGTAGATGTACAGCTAGAGGGCCTAGCTATAAGTGAGTGTAGTGGTGCAGGCCAGTGACAGAAGACAGGACTTGATCTGGGTTCATAAGCAGCTTCAGGGGCTCTGGCTGTCAGGGTGCTCTCTCATGGCTGCACAGTCTTCCCTAAGGCATGTACGCAGCAGTGGAGGCCAGGGAAGGGTGTCAGGCTGGTGGTGTTCAAGTGCTCAGAGCATTTGTCAAATGTTTTCCCTGTATTTGTTGAGGTGAGCATATAGTTTTTTCCTTTACTCCTTTAATGCCATTAATTACTTTGACTGCTTTTCAAATGTTAAACTAACTTTGTAGTCCTGAGATGAGATCCAACTGGTCATGATGTAATACCCTTTTTATATATTGTTGGGTTAAATTTGGTAATATTTTATTAATGATTTTTTTGTGATTATACTCACAAGGAATATTAGTCTCTAATTTTTTCTTTTAAAATCTTCATAATATTTTGGCATGAGGCTTATACCCACTTCACAGAATAGGTTGAAAAGCATTCTCTATTTCCTGTAAATATTTAAGGCAAGTATTATTTTTTAATTTAATGTTTGAATTAAACTACGTCAGAGTTTATCTAATACCATCTGCCATCTCAAATGGAATCCTTACTCTGGAACCTTGTGGAAAATGTCCATTTTGACTTGTACCATTCCACTTTTTTTTACTTATTTTGGAAATAACTGTATAGGGTGTATCTTTACCATTAACTAATCTCAATTTCAGCTTTCATGAACCCTAATAATCTTGGTAGTCCCTTCCACTATAGGATCCAAGGGGATGTCTTACGTATTTCTTTTCCTTTCTCTCTGGTCTAGCACCTGGTGCATGATCCAAACATGGTGAATGAGATTCATATGTCTTATACTTTAATTCTTGAGGGGTTGAAACAAAGGTCCAGAGTCAGACTGTGATTTCAGCTATGGCTGTAACTGAGTGGAGCATCCACATGTGCATTTTAAAGTACTGAGAGTACGCAGTGTCTAACACTGTGTCAGGAGCTGACCAGAGTGACATGGTGTCGTCAAGTGGCAGCACAGTGAGATTACTCCTTGGCAGCAGGCTAATTTTTTACTAACTCTATTTGGATCCTGACACAGGTTGATTTTCTAGATCTTCTCTGAATTCTGTAGTCTACCAGAGTCCTTCCCAACTAATTTCTGTTGAGGCTATTCAGAATCAATTTCTGTTCTTTGCAATCCCAACTCTCTGGTAGTATTCTTACCATAGTACAGAGAATGATGCCCTTTATACACCAACATCATGTACTTATTACACTTCCAAAGATGGTTGAGTAACCAGTTTGCCCCAGCTGTACATGGGTATTATGAATTTGTTTGTGTTCTAATGTTATTCTTGAATTCTAATATAATGTATGTTTGCCTGACATAGAGTTGTGCATATGAACCATATTAGCTAACGGAGAGCTGCCATGTAGCTCTTTATTTTAAAAACTATAAACACATATCTTTTAATCCATTTTTTTAAAAAAATGGAGTTATAGTGGAATTAATTGTCATAGATTTCGAAGGTGTTGGGAGTGAGGTGCTTTTCCACGGAAAGAAAATGATAAGTGACGTTGCATATAACTCTTAGGAAAGTGAAAGACTTCAATGAAATTTTACATTGATAGAGTGCCTCAGCGTGTCTACTTTCAAGGTAAATTGTAGGGTCAGAAATTGATCCTTAGGGAAGCCAATCTGTAAAGTTTCATAAAGGTCAAAGCATTTCACCTGAAGGTTGTTTCTTAATGGCTATTCGGGATCATTGTATAGTCAATTTGATTGATTGTGCCATTTGAGACACCTAAAAGAAAAAAAAAAATCTGCCCAAAAGCAGTCAATACGTGGGTTACTTGTAGGTGCAACCTAGGAAAAGCAACATTTCCTTTTTTATGCTCACGTAAAATTTTGTTTTGTAGTGAAAATATTTGGGATCTGTAGTAATCATCTAAAAATATTTTAAATGTTAACACAGTTAACACATACATATGTAGATATATACGCACACACATTCACACAAAATTTGCTATTTGTCTTTCCAATGCCTGTTTTTGCGCATCAACCATTTTTGCCTTAATAATTTGATATTTATAATAATGGACAGGTTAAGCATATTATTGTCTAAAAGCCCATGAAATATTAGGTTTAATGAAATTATAACAATAACACATCAGAATATATTTTTCCCTTCGGCTCCCTGGGTTCAG